>NC_142069.1:3335000-3635000 GCF_059756535.1 Pantherophis guttatus | reverse complement strand
AGATAGATAGATAGATAGATAGATAGATAGATAGATAGATAGATTGATTGATTGATTGTAGATAGGTAGATAGATAGATTGTAGATAGATAGATGATAGATAGATGATAGATTGATTGATTGATTGATTGATTGATTGATTGATTGTAGATAGGTAGATAGATGATAGATAGATAGATAGATAGATAGATAGATAGATAGATAGATAGATAGATAGATAGATAGATAGATTGTAGATAGATAGATGATAGATAGATGATAGATAGATTGTAGATAGATAGATAGATAGATAGATAGATAGATAGATAGATAGATAGATAGATAGATAGATAATAGATATCAGCCATTTGTCTGAAATAGTATAGAGTCTCCTGCTTGAGCAGGGGGTTGGACTAGAAGACCTCCAAGGTCCCTTCCAGCTCTATTCTATTTTTTCCCTCCCCCTTTTTCTCAAAGGAGCTAAAACATAAATATTGCAGAAACTGAATATACCTAGTCTAGAGAAAAATAGAGCCAGGGCTGACACGATAGCAGTCTTCCAATACTTCAACCACTGACAAGAAACAACGGATGGAAACTCATCAAGGAGAGAAGCAATCTGGAACCCAGGAGAAACTTCCTAACAGTGAGGACAATTAACCTGTGGAACAGCTTGCCACCAGAAGCTGTGGGTGCTCCAACACTGGAGGTTTTCAAGAAGAGATTGGACAACCATTTGTCTGGAATGGTATCTCCTGAGCAGGGGGTTGGACTAGAAGACCTCCAAGGCCCCTTCCAACTCTGTTATTCTGTTAATACCATCATGATCAACAACTAAGAGAAGGACTTGGGTGACATGATAGCAGTCTTCCAATATTTGAGGGGCTGCCACAATGAAGAGGCAGTCAAGCTATTCTCCAAAGCACCCGAAGGCAGGACAAGAAGCAACGGATGGAAACTCATCAAGGAGAGAAGCAACCTAGAATTCAGGAGAAATTTCCTGTTGGTGAGAACAATTAACCGGTGGAACTACTTGCCACCAGAAGTTGTAAATGCTCCAACACTGGAAGTTTTTAAGAAAAGATTGGACGGCTATTTCTCCGAAATAGTATAGGATTTCCTCCCTGAGCAGAGGGTTGGACTAGAAGACCTCCAAGGTCCCTTCCAACTTATGTAATTCTGTTAATTTGTAGTCTGAGTCCAAATCCAGATGGACTTTGGGGAGATAATGTCTAAGAGTAAACAGCCTTCCCGGGTAATAAGGAGCAAACACAGATGGCTTATGCATCTGTGAATTAAGCCAGGTGCGATCACCTTGAATTTTCTAAGTTCACCTTGGGAACAACAACGACAAAGTCATGTTTTAAGCTCTGCTGATGCCGTCCCCATTTATCTTCAATTTTAGGAGGCGGCTGTTCAGCTGGGCCTGTTAGGGTGGGTTAACAATGAAATAAAATCCATAAATTGAATAGGAAACAGAGCTCAGCAGGTAGTTAAAAGCAGCAAAGGAAAGGACCAAACAAATCTCTCAAAAAAAAAAAGAAAAAGAAAAGAAAATGTCAATAGCCAAAACAGCCTGGGGTAAAACAGAAAAAGCTTCTGCATATGATTTTGAAAAGGGGAAGAAATATCTGTTGAAAACCGGATTGCTGTTATGGGCGTTTGCATGCTGGGGTTGTGTGAATCTATGTGGAAGGGGCCAGGCCTTTTGTTACATGGCTGAGGAATTCTGAAGCCCACGCATCTAAGGGGCTGCCCCAAAGAAGAGGGGGGGGGCAGCCTATTCTCCAAAGGACCAGAAGGCAGGAGAAGAAGCAACAACAACGGATGGAAAGTCATCAGAGAGAGAAGCAACTTAGAACTAAGGAGGAAATTTCCTGACAGTGAGAACAATTAACCAGTGGAACTCCTTGCCTCCAGAGGTTGTAAATGCTCCAACACTGGAAGTTTTTAAGAGGTTGGATAGCCATTTGTCTGAAGTGGTGTAGGGTTTCCTGCAAAGGGCAAAGGGTTGGACTAGAAGACCTCCAAGGTCCCTTCCAGCTCTATTCTATTCTCTCCCCCTCCCCTACTTTTTCTCAAAGGAGCTAAAACATAAAAATTGCAGAAACTGGGTATACCTAGTCTAGAGAAAAGAAGGACCAGGGCTGACATGATAGCAGTCTTCCAATACTTGAAGCGCTGACCACCTAGTGGGAGGTATTGATGATGTTACCTAGTTGGGTCATGAGACGTCTGCAAGATAGCTGTGCAGACAAAGGCACTGTAATTTAACACCAGCTGTCTGCAATTAAAGTAAGTTCGAATCTCGCCAGGCTCAAGGTTGACTCAGCCTTTCATCCTTTCTAAGGTAGGTGAAATGAGGACCCAGTTTGTGGGGGCAATGAGCTGACTTTGTATAAATATACAAAAGGATGAAGGCTATTGCTTAACGCACCGTAAGCCGCCCTGAGTCTCCGGAGAAGGGCGGCATATAAATCAAATTAAAAACAACAACAACAACAACCGGAAAGCCTCCGAGAATAGCAAGGACCCCACAATACTCCCCCCCCCTCCTCCTCCTCCTCCTCCTCCTCCTCCTCCTCCTCCTCCTCCTCTACAAACCCCATTCCTTCTAGCACTGATGATCTTACCTAGTTGGGTCATGAAATGTCTACAAGAAAACAACCAATCTTAGAGAGCACCAAAGGACCCCACAGTCCCTTCCTCCTCCCTGCAATCCCACTCCTTTCTAGCACTGATGATGTTACCTAGTTGGGTCATGAAACGTCTGCAAGAAAGCAGCACCCAGCTCAGCGCCCAGGACCTCCCAGCGGAGGTGATCTGAAGTAGCAGAGAGCGGTGGCTGGTTTGTCAATGGAAGCAGCAGCCCCCTGATTTCTCTTTTCTCTTGGTCTCCAGCCTCTCCTGCCCAAGATGCTCACGGCAAAACCGATCTCCCCCCGGTGTCAGAACAGATCCTGCAGACCCTCACAGATTTGGCTCGATCTTTCCAGGAGATGGCAGACGCCTGCTTGCTGGTTTTGCACCTGGAAGTCAGGTGAGACATGCATATCGTTTGTTTGTTTGTTCATTTACTTTTTATAAACAACCCAAGTGGCAATCATATTTAATCCTCCTTCCTCAGAGCAACAACCCCATGAGATGGATTGGCTTGAGAGGAAGGGACTGGCCCAAAGCCACCCAGCTGGCTTTCATGCCTAAAGTGGGAACTAGAACTCACCATCTCCTGGTGATTGGCCCAAAGTCACCCAGCCAGCTTTCATGCCTAAGGCAGAACTAGAATTCGTAGTCTCCTGGTGATTGGTCCAAAGTCACCCAGCCAGTGTTGATGCCTAAAGTGGAACTAGAACTCACCATCTCCTGGTAATGGGCCCAAAGTCGCCGATAGCTTTCACGCCTAAGGCAGAACTAGAATTCGTAGTCTCCTGGTGATTGGTCCAAAGTCACCCAGCCAGTGTTGACGCCTAAAGTGGAACTAGAACTCACCATCTCCTGGTAATGGGCCCAAAGTCACCCACAGCTTTCATGCCTAAGGCAGAACTATAACTCACCATCTCTGGGTTTCTTGCTTTGTGCTGGGTAGGTATGTCTAAATCTAAGCATTTCTGAACACCCCCAAGATCCACAGACTCCTGCAGGAAGAAAAAGCCTTTGGAATTTATAAAGCAGCATATAGAGCAATTACGCAGAAAATTAGCATGTAAAAACATTCCGTATACATTATTTCTGTTCTCCCTGTCAGGTAGGTCTGTATAATTATCCCCGTAGTGCAGATAGAGTAGGAAGGGCTGAGAGGAAGAGCCAGAGATTTTCCAAGCTGGTGATGGCAGCTGTGTGAGATTTTAATCACTCCTCATCTTGATTTAAGATTTGCGAGATGCAATTAAAAACACAGACACCGGAGTCTTAACCAGGTTGATGGGAGTCTTAGCTAACTTTCAACTTTCTAGAATGCTCAGGAGACCTTTGCAACTTGCACAAAACCGACAGTTGATGGGTCCGTATGTTGTATGAACCGAGAACATTAGTTTACTTGTAATCAGGTTGTGTGTGTGGCATAAATTTATTGATTCACACAGTTTATCACCTTGATAAACTCTAGACCAGTGTTTCTCAATGTTGGCAAGATGTGAAGACTTTTAACTCAAAATATTTCCCTATACCAATATCCTGGCTGGGGAATTCTGGGAGTTGAAGTCCACACATCTTCAAGCTGTCAAAGTTAAGAAACATTGGATTAGATGAGCTCTCAACTCTCTTCCGCCAATAAAAGAGTATTTTTGTAGTTCAGGCTTGACCTGTGAGGTCCTGGATGCTCTCTGAGCTTGGTGGTTTTCTTGCAGACGTTTCATGACCCAACTAGATAACATCATCAGTGCTAGAAGAGAAGTGGGGTTTGCTTTCATTTTATATACATGTGTTGGATGGGAGTGATCTTGATGGTTCCTTGATTAGGCTGTTGTTTATTGTTGGATTGTTTGCTTGAGTTGGTAATTCCTTGATTGGGGTGTTGATTATGGCTTGTTGGTCGATCTACTGTTCATTTTGATGTTGATCTATGCTCATATGGCTATTGATTGCTGGCAAGAAGGTTTAGTCTTTTTGTTGTCAGGTTTCGATGCTATCTCAAAATAAATGAATTTCCAAACTGCCGATCTTTAAGGAAATTTTCTCTTTATTTGAGCACAGCGATCTGATCCTGGCTCTTTCGCGGTCAGTACTGACCTTTTCCCCCCAATCCCTCCCTTTCCGATCCCCAATTCTCTGCTTCTCATTGGCTATCTTCCAAGTCACTTTCCTGCTCTCTTCTTCGTCAGATCACAGGAATGTCTCCCCCCTCTCCCATCTCCAAGGAGACAGAATCTTCAAAGGGATTTAGTAGGCAAAAGTTCACGCTTCTCCTCTCTTTATATATGTCAGTGCTGGGACGCTGACATTTGTTTCCTTTTTGGGCTTTTTGATAGTCTCTTTTAAATGGCGTGTAGACATTGTTTATCTCTTTGTGCCTGTTGATGGCCAATTGACGCCAGGCTTCTAGAAATTCCCTAGTGTTTTGGGACTTGGCTTAATCTAGGATGCTCACCATTTCCCAGTTGAAACTGTGGCGAAGTCTGTCCATGTGTTGTGCAATTAAGCAGTTTTCATCATGTCTTCTGACTGCTAATTGGTGTTCATGGATGCGCTCTGCTAGTCTTCAGTCTGTTTGTTCCATGTAGTGGGAGCATCTGTCTTGCTCTCGAGAAATCTAGAAACCCATGAAGTTATCAGAGACATTATGAGGGTTAGTAGCGTTGCAGTTTTTACTGTCATTCTGTATGAACTTCAAACAGAAAATCATAAAGCTGTCATTTCTGTTTCTGGACTGTCCCCTTGATCGGTCAGTTTTCTTAAATGAAAGACCTCAGAGTGGCCACAGTTCACATATAATGGCTTCCAAGACACACTGTGCAAAATCAGACTTCCTGCTGTGAAATCGGCACTGTTTTTGGAAAACCTTAACACCGGAGTAGAGTGAAGGTTTAACACAAACATTTCGGCGCGAAGGAGCAGAGACTCAGAAGGGGCAATAAAATGAACCATCTGAGAATGGGATCCAGTCACATGGCAATCGGTTTTATGACCGCCATGATAGTTATACACCTATCAATGGTGGGTTTGTACTGGTACACAGCGATTTCGGCGAACCGGTAGCACCAACGATCCCCTGGTAGCGAACCGGTTCCTCCCGCCCGGGCTCCTTTTTTACCTTTATCTTCTCTGCTGATTAGTGCGGCAGAGTGGATTGAATCAGCTGTGCTCTCCCCGGTAGAAACACGGAAGTGGAAAGTTTTTGCAAAATGTGCAAAATTGGCACACACACACGCGCGCGAAGCACAAAGCAAGCGCACGAAGCGCGCTATTAGCAAACCGGTAGTAAAACCGGTAGCAACCCACCATTGAACTGTATGTGTAGGTCTCAGTTACAGTCGTAAGTCGAGGACTACCAGTAAGCAGTATTATAGCAAACTGGACAGTTGGAGCAACTTGGTGTGAATTAGAAAAATCTCAGTTCCAGAAGTCTTGATGTACCTTTCCTTCCCAGGGATAACACCTTTTACAGAATATTTGGGCGCACCTCTTAATTTTCCGAGGAGGAGGAGGAGGAGGAGGAAATATCATCAGTGCTAGAAGGGAGTGAGGTTAGCTCATATTTTTATATGCTGGTGGCTTTCCCTATCGGTATTGGTGGGGGTGTTCATGGCGATTCCTTGATTAGGCTGCTGTTTACTGTTTGTCTGTGTTGGTAATTCCTTGATTGGGGTATTGTTTATTTTTTAATTGCTGATCTAGTGTTAATCTTGGTGTTAAATCTCTTGTCTGGGCGTTGATTACTGGTAAGGAGGTGTTTTTGGTGTTTTTGTTACCTTTTGGGCTTTTTGATTGTCTCTTTTGAATGGTGTGTAGACGTTATTGGTCTCTATGTGCCTGTTGATGGCTGATTCGTCCAAATGCCACAATCCCAGGAATTTGCTGGCATTTTTAGACTTGGCTTGGTCTAGGATGCTCACAGTTTGCTAGTTGAGGGGGGGGGGTGTCTATGACAACTCACCTCAGCCCACTCGCTACAGGATACCTCGCCATGGGTCAATTGAACATTGTATCAATCGTTTCGTTCAGTTCCTTTTATTATCGGTGGCTGTGTTTCTGTCGAAATTATTGCAACTCTTGTATTTCTGGGTTGTCTTTCTTTCTTTCTTTCTTTTATTATTATTAGTTCTGTTGAAATAAATTTAACGTTTGTATTTGTTGAATTGGCCTGCGGTGATTTGTCCTGTGGCAAGTTGTCCACGGAGAGTTGGCCATGTCAAGTTATCTCATGCCATCCCTCTGGTTCAAGCATGGCACTCGTTCGATGCCACGCAAAGCTCCCTTAGCCTTATGGACTTTCCACATTGCTTCGGCTTCCTTCTGCCTGAAAGGGGAGGGAGACCTACCCATGAAACCTGAGTTCCCCCCCCCGGCCTTGGAGCTCTCGTAATCCTGGCTTCTCACAACAAACCTGGTTTGAAGAGCCTTCTCGTTCACAGGGTCCATTGCTTCCACTACCTGATCCCTTTGGCGAAGCAGGGCAACTATGCCATTGTGGCCAACGTGGAGAGCATGGATTACGACCCGCTGGTGGTACGGCTCAACAAGGACATCAGCGCCGTGGAAGAAGCCATGAATGCCAGCTTGCAGCAGCACAAGTTCCAATACATCTTTGAAGGTGGGTTGCTTGCCAAGGAGCTGAAGTGGGCAAGGTCGCCTGTTGTGGCCCGCTGGTGGCCAGTGGAGCTGGCAGCAGAGTCGGACAGTGGGGAGGTTGGTGAGGAACTTGGGCCAGTCCTGGGGGCTGTGGAAAGCTCGGACGAGGGCTCTGTGTCGGAGGCAGAGAGGGAGATAGACAGCAATAAGGCAGAGGAACAGCTGGAGCTCGTTCCCAGTGTGCGCATGCACAGAGCTGCCAGAAGACAAGAACAATTAAGAAAGCAGGATGCGATGTTACCCCAATATGGGTGTTGGAGTTTATTATCCAGCTGAAAGACATTACAGAAGATATTATATGGATCACAAGCTAAAAAAAATTTTTTTTTTTTAGGATTTTATTTATATAAGGGAATATTTTTCTAGTGGTGTGGGCAGAAGAATAAAGATATTAAGAATTATTAAGTATGGTAGTCTTGTAGGAAAGTGGGTGGAGACAGGTTAGGTTATTGATTGTTTAGTTTAAAGAAAAGGGATATTATGTTTAGATGTGAATATATGTAAAAGATTTGAGTTAAGAGATTTAACGATGGGGGGGAAGGAAATGGGTAGCTGAACTGAATAAATGTTAAATTAGGATTTATTATATAGTTTTATGCTGGAAGGTTGTTTTGAAATGTTATATTAATATACATAAAAGATTTGATTTAAGAGATGTACGTGCGGGGGGTAGTAAAAGGGTAGATTGTGAACAGAAATCGCTAAATTGGGAGGTATAATATTATTATGTTAAATTAGGAGTTATTAGACAATGTTATAATAGAATGTCACTTTGAAATGTATAGTATAGTATAGTATAAGGGGGATATGATAATTTTATTAAAAAGAAAGGGTCAGCATATAGGGATGGAGTATGTGGATGGTAAAGTATTACATAATCTGTTATGAATTTGGGTTTTATTATGAAGAAGTCACAGGGGGAGGGGAGGGGGAGGGGGGGTTAGGGAGGAGGGGGGGGAAAGGGGGAAAAATCTGTATTTGAAAAACTTTTTCAATTAAAAAAAAAAAAGAAAGCAGGGTCGACTCAGGAGTAAGGCCACACCTTGGAGGTGATTGGCCCCTCCCATAGGAAACAAAAGAGGAGCGAACAGGGAGGGGGCTTTTGCAGGAAACAATTAGTTCATTCTGTGACTCTGTTCCAAGTTTTGCCTTGTACTGTGGTTGGAAACAAATTTACGTGGCAGCTTGCCAAGCGAGATAAGGCGTGTTGAGAAATATTCCTTTGAAAAACTGTTTGGACAAACCTTGCTGACTGTGAATAAACGTAATTCACAGTCGTGTAAATAAAAGAGGTTTTGCCAGTAATTCCTGCCTCCTGCTTGTTAAGGGAGCCGAGGTCAGAACATCGCCAGCCTGGCTTTCTCTTCACGGAAACGGTGAAAAATGACAATAGAAAAAGAGCTTAGTGGTACATCAATTCTGTCCTTTGAGTGTACAGGTAGTCCCCGACTTACAACCGCAATTGAGCCCCCACATTTCTGTTGCTAAAAGCGAGACCTTAATTAAGTGAGTTTTGTCCCGTTTTTACAACCTATCTTACCACAGTTGTTAAGCGAATCGCTGCAGGGGTTAAGTTAGTAACCCAGTTGTTAAGTGGATTTGGCTCCCCCCCCCCATCAGCTTGGCTCCGCCAGAAGGCCGCAAATCACACGACCTTGGGACAATGCAACTGTCAAATTTTGCGATCTATTGTGGTCATACGTTCATGACCGCCTGTACTGATCACCGTGGGGATGCTGCGATGGTCATAAGGGCGAGGAGTGGCCATAAGTCGCTGTTTTCAGGGCCATTGTAGTTTCAAACAGTCGCTAAACGAATGGTTGTAAGTCGAGGATTACCCGTATCATAATGTAAGAGTTTTATAGAACTGCAACATTTGAGTGGTGGGATGGCCTAGAGGTGGAGCTCTCGCCTCACAAGCAGGAGTCTGTGAGTTCGATCCTAGGTAGAGGCAGATATTTCTCTCTCTGGGCACCATGAGAATATATCTGGCTGAAAAAAAACTCTGCATTGGCAACAGGAAAGGCATCCGGCCAGTAAAACACTCCGCTAGCTCCATTCAGCTGCCCCAACTCCACTCCGCAAGGGATTACGGGCTCATGAAACGACAAAGATGGAACTGCAACATTTCTTTCTCCTCCTGACTTGAAATTTCTCTCTCGCTCCTCCAGGTTTGGGTCATTTGATCTCCTGCATTCTCATCAACGGGGCTCAGTACTTCAAGCGCATCAGTGAGTCCGGCATTAAGAAGATGTGCCGGAACATCTTCATCCTTCAGCAGAACCTGACCAACATCACCATGTCCCGAGAGGCTGATCTGGACTTTGCAAGGTGGGAAGGAAGGAGAGTGGGTTGGGGGCTTTGGGGCAGACATCTGGGTGGAGTAAGGATAGTGCTAGACGTACGATCTCAGTTGAGCCCCAAAATCTCCATGTCTAAGCGACACGGTTGAGTTTTGCCCCATTTTACGACCATTTTGGCCACAGTTGTTAAACAAATCACTGCCGCTGTTAAGTGAATCGTTAAGCGAATCTGGCTTCCCCGTTGACTTTGCTTGTCAGGAACCAACAGGGAAGATTACAAACGGAGATTAGATGACCTGTTGTAAATACATGCCATTTGCCAAGTGCCCGGATTTCCCAGGGAGGGCTAGAACTCACTGGCTCCTAGTGATTGGCCCAAAGGCACCCAAATGACTTTCATATCTAAGGCGGGACTAGAACTCAACGTCTCCTGGTGATTGGCTCAAAGTCACCCAGCTTGCTTTTGTGCCTAAGACGAGACTAGAACTCACCATCTCCTGGTGATTGGCCCAATGTCACCTAGCCAGCTTTCATGCCTAAGGCGGGACTAGAACTCACTTTCTCCTGGTGATTGGCCCATGTCACCTAGCCAGCTTTCATGCCTAAGGCAGGACTAGAACTCACCTTCCCCTGGTGATTGGCCCATGTCACCTAGCCAGCTTTCATGCCTAAAGCGGGACTAGAACTCACCATCTCCTGGTGATTGGCCCAATGTCACCTAGCCAGCTTTCATGCCTAAGGTGGAACTAGAACTCACCATCTCCTGGTGATTGGCCCATGTCACCTAGCCAGCTTTCATGCCTAAGGCGGAACTAGAACTCACCATCTTCTGGTGATTGGCCCAATGTCACCTAGCCAGCTTTCATGCCTAAGGCAGGACTAGAACTCACCTTCCCCTGGTGATTGGCCCATGTCACCTAGCCAGCTTTCATGCCTAAAGCGGGACTAGAACTCACCATCTCCTGGTGATTGGCCCAATGTCACCTAGCCAGCTTTCATGCCTAAGGTGGAACTAGAACTCACCATCTCCTGGTGATTGGCCCATGTCACCTAGCCAGCTTTCATGCCTAAGGCGGAACTAGAACTCACCATCTTCTGGTGATTGGCCCATGTCACCTAGCCAGCTTTCATGCCTAAAGCGGGACTAGAACTCACCTTCCCCTGGTGATTGGCCCATGTCACCTAGCCAGCTTTCATGCCTAAGGTGGAACTAGAACTCACTATCTCCTGGTGATTGGCCCATGTCACCTAGCCAGCTTTCATGCCTAAGGCGGAACTAGAACTCACCATCTTCTGGTGATTGGCCCAATGTCACCTAGCCAGCTTTCATGCCTAAGGCAGGACTAGAACTCACCTTCCCCTGGTGATTGGCCCATGTCACCTAGCCAGCTTTCATGCCTAAGGTGGAACTAGAACTCACCATCTCCTGGTGATTGGCTCTCTTAGCTGCCAACTTGGCTCACTTGCTTGAGCCATCCGGCTGGTCGAATAGGAAGCGATAGCTTGCATGCCACCAGGATGCTCTTTTCTCCGGCCGATGCTGATTGAGGAGACACCCCCCCCTTCCCTAACCAGCAAACAGGGGGTTGCTTAATGTTGCAAATCCTACCCCGGTGGGGGTGGGGGTCAAAACTCGGCTTAGACAATTTATCCCAACCTAATTCCGGAGTCATTTGGCACGGAGCAAGGATTGGCAGCGGGGTTAATGGAAGCCGGCGTTAAGATTTGCATTGATTTTGCAAACAGATACACGATGCGCCTTTTCTCCTTTCCGGCTGATGGTCTCTTTAATCTTGACATTAGTTATTTTAGGAGTGGACAGCCGAAGGAATGAAATATTCATCAGGATATTTGAAGAAGGGTTTTTTGTTTTGTTTTGTTTTTTAATTTGATTTATATGCCGCCCTTCTCCGGAGACTCAGGGCGGCTTACAGTGCGCTAAGCAATAGCCTTCATCCTTTTTGTATATTTATACAAAGTCAGTTTATTGCCCCCACAATCTGGGTCCTCAATTTACCTACCTTAGAAAGGATGGAAGGCTGAGTCAACCTTGAGCCTGGCGAGATTCGAACTAGCAGTAATTGCAGGCAGCTGGTCTTAATAACAGGGTGCTTTAGACCACTGTACTACCAAGGCTCTTATATATGTTTTATATGTGTTCGGTTAGGGACCCAAATCCATCTGCACCCCGCAAAAAGAATAAAAGCTTTTGTGCTCCGTTGCACCCCCTACGCCCCGTATACCGAGAAAGATATACCCCCATAATCCTGCATCCCTCCCCTTTCTCCCTTCTTCCTCCCCCCCTCCCCAAATTAGATGGGTGAAGAACAGAGCCCACTCACATCTTCAATTATTGGAACCCCCATACAGGGAATAAATAATCTTGTTATCGACTCAGGCCCAGTCATGCCAACATCCACAACGCGGGGAAATTGCACGACCGCAATGCAGCACAGGGACCTCCGTGGCCAAATCTCCTCGGGATGGCGTCCTCAAATTCGATCATTTCCTGATTTTTTTTTTCCTTCCTGTCTTCCCCCATCCCTTCCCCCTTGAATTGTTAACTAAATTAAGCCAGGGTTTTTTGGCAGCCACCGACACACTGGAGATGTGTCAATGGCAACTGGCACACCGATCCCAGCTCGAAACAGAAGGAGAGGTTGGCAACGCTGAAGCCGCCAGACAAAGTTTATATATGTATATATTCATTTATTAAATTTATATGCCACCCATCTCCCCAGTAAAGAGACAGTAACAGAGTTGGAAGGGACCTTGGAGGTCATCTAGTCCAACCCCCTGCTCACGCTACTAGGGATTCGAACCGCCGAACTGCCAACCTTTCTGATCGACAAGCTCAGTGTCTTAGCCACTGAGCCACCTAGCCAGTATGGCGGGAGGCTTACGGATCATTGAAAGATAAAGAGGAAAACAGTTTTAACATTTCCAAACGGTGCGAATTAAAACATTTTTAAAAGCAAAGTTAGGGCACCACTGCACCCAGATGGGCTAAGCTGGTTGTCTCTTTACGTTGGCATCTCCTCTTCCTCATGCCCTGTCTTTTGAGATCTTTGGCCATTGTCCGAATGTTTTTTTTTTTTAATCTTTTTTTTAAAAAAAAATTAAACTTTTATTTTAATAAAAGGTTAATGGGGGAACACCGAACCCTTTAAAACACACACACACACACATAGCTGATGAACAAAACAAATGCAAAAGCAAAGTATAAACAAAAGTAAAAAAAAATAAATATATTTTGTTTTATTTTATGATGGATTTATGCTCTGCAAACTTCCAATGTGGCTTTTTTAAAAAAATTCTTTTTTTTTTTCTTACTTTATTTTGGGACTTAAGCTTTTTTTTTTATTTTTAAAGCATAGTTGACAATGAAAAAAGATAGAGATGGATGGATGGATAGATAGATAGAATTATCCATCCTCTAATTTTAACAAAACTGAACCAATTTTGCTGTCTTGACAGTACCACGATACAACAGACAGTGGCGCTTTGGCAATGCAAGGCTGCCATCTAGTGGCCACGCCAAGCAAGAGCCAGAGACTTCTTAATTTCATTGTGGTTTTATTTCTCCATGGAGTTCATAGTGAAATTGCGTATTTCAGTTAGTCCCAAATATGTAAGATGAGTAAGACCGGAAGGGCCAGCTCTTATTTTCATCCTGAACACAGAGTTGTTTCATTCTGCCAATTTTGCCAGCACTCGGCCCCATCTTCTAACACGAAAACTGCACAAACGTTAACAAAATTGGCAAAATTGTGGACAAGTCCCCCCAAAAAGGCCTATAATGAGCTTTATTTGGTACTAATTTAAGGTGCTTTGTAAACCCCGATATTGTGATGTATAAATCATCTTCATAGGTTAGTATAGGTTTTCTAACATGAGTAACTTTAAGATGGGTGACTTCAATTCCCATCCAGCAAGGCTGGCTGGGGAATTCTGGGAATTGAAGTCCACCCATCATAATGTTACTGAGAAAAAATTGGCTTCTCTCAGGTCCAACAATGGTGGTTATCTCAGAAAACATGGCTAATATATTATTGGCCAATTATGGAAACCTTTTGGGAAAAGTGTATTTTCTAAAACTAGCTAATAACACCACTTTTTTTCCGAGTAGTACCATAAAATGATATATCAATGGAAAGTTAATTTAATCAAGGATGTAATGCAATAACTTTTATGGAGGGTTTGCTATTAGAATAGCAGTTACAGTATAAAGAGGAAAAGAGAAACACGTAGAGAAACCGAGATATACAAAAATGATCATCATAGAAAAAAACGAGATATACAAAAAGCATCACCATGTCAGTTAATACTTAGCTGGTTCACCTTTAGCATGAATGACGGCCTTACAACGTCTTCCCATGGAGTGAACCAAGTCTTTGAGTTCTGCAGCTGTTCTAATGTGAAACCAAGATTGAATGATGGCTTCTATTAACTGGGTTTTATTGCTGGGTTGCTTCTGACTAACCAGTTTCTTTCATCAGCTCCGTAGATTTTCAACTGGGTAAAGATCTGGGCTATTCCCAGGCCATTCCAGCAGTGGAATAGGATTATCTTGAAACACCTAAAAAAAAAGTGGCGTTATTAGCCATCAAACCTCCAAAATACACAAATATAAATAAAGCTTTTGGAAGCTTTGCAGATGATTTTCGGGCTGTTCCTATGTCTGGCCTACCTCACATGGTTGCTGTGAGAGAAAGAAAGCGGGAGGGAGGGCTGTACAGGTAGTCCTTGATTTATGACCGGTCCTTTAGTGACCATTCGAAGATACGACATGCCCCGAAAATAAGTCTTAAGACCCAGTTTCAAAGTTGCAATATGGGCTGCGTTTTTTAGGTAAGAGCAGTCTTTCAACTCATAAAAGAGAACCAAAAACAGGTACTCCTCGACTTACGACCACAGTGGAGCCCCAAATTTCTGTCGCTAAGCGAGATGGTGGTTGAGTGAGTTTTGCCTCCTTTTATGACCTTTCTTCTCAGAGTTCTTAAGTGAATCACTGCGGTTGTTAAGATAGAAACATGGTCGTTAAGCGAATCTGAGTTCCCCATTGAGAGTGCTTGTTGGAAGATTGTAAAAGGGGATCACATGACCCTGGGACACAGCAACGGTCATAAATATGAGTCAGTTTGCCAGGTGTCTGAATTTTGATCATGGGCGACCACGGGGATGCTGCAACGGTCATAAGTGTGAAAAACGGTCATAAATCACTTTTTCCAATGCCGTTGTAACTTTGAACGGTCACTAAATGAACTGTTGTAAGTTGAGGACTAGCCATAAAGCTATTATCCTGTAGTTGAATAATGCTGAAATCCTGGTCCGATAAGGATGTTTCCTCTTGGTACTCAAAGAATATTAGCATTAGGCAAGCATCCTTCAGATAAAAGTTCAAAAACCAGGAAAAACAGCCAGATCTTCTATGTCAGGAAAGAAACAACCGAGAATTAAGGAGAAATTTCCTGACAGTTGAGAACAATTAACCAGTGGAACAGCTCGCCACTAGAAATTATGGGTGCTCCAACACGGGAGGTTTTCAAGAAGAGATTGGACAGCCATTTATCCGGGATGGTAGAGGGTGTTGTGGCCCGTGCAGCTAGTAGCTGATTCCGACAGCGAGGAGGCTGGTGTGGTGCTGCGCCAGCAGCCTGTGCAGCTGGCACTCAAGTCGGACAGTGAGGAGGCTGGAGAAGATGCTGTGCCAGAGGCGGGGATTCAACCAGGGCCTTCAGAAGCTCCCATAAGTGAAGAGGAAGAAGAGGAGGAGCCTCTTCTCGATGCACGGGCGCGCAGAGCTGCCAAAAGGCAGGAGTGGCTCCTCAGGAGGAGGTCTCCTCGAGAGTAAGGCTTGGGGCTCATTGGCCACTCCCCTAGCCTATTTAAGGAAGGATGACAACTGATGCAATTTGCAGGAAACAACTTCGTTCACATTCTTTCGCGTCTTGATTCCAGAAACGTTTGATTCGGCTCTTGTTTCTCTCTTGTCAGTTTTCCTGCAAATTGCTTCTGGGCATTCTGCCAGCCACAGTAAGATGACGGTTATCTGAAAGACTGTGCCTCAGAATTGAGTTATTATTCTTTGGATTCTTGTCGGCTGTTCACAAAGTTAAATTAACAGCCCTCGTTCAGAAAAGACTGATTTAAACTGTACTTGTGTTCGAACAACTACTAAGAAAGCTCATTAGTAGTCCTTCATTAGTCAACTACAGTTTGTACGGACTTTGTGTGCGCCGCGTTCTTTGGGGTCCGTAGCTGGGGTAGAACAGACGGTCTCCTGCTCGAGCAGGAGGTTGGACTAGAAGACCTCCAAGCTCCCTTCCGACTCTTGTTATTCTGTGATCACTTTTGATCGCAGAAGGACCTGAGCTGCCAGCTCCGTTGAGGACCTCAATATTCAGGCTGGCTTCGTATAAAAAAAGGGGAAAAAAAGAACAATCGTTGAAATATGCTAAGCCCATCGGAGGCTGAAAGGCCCGACAAGCTTAAGCCTTGTTCTAATGAGGTCGGCTTGGATTCTGCTTTATGTTCCCGACAAAAAAAAAAGAAAAACGGGTATTATTTCATTGGCAATTAAGAACTTGGCTCCCTAAATAGTCTCCTATGTAATTTCTCTCCCACCCCCCTTGTTTGCGGTCTTCCCCGCTGTTTCTACCGAGCTCTGATCTTAGCACAGCGTTAATTAGCACGAATCCTACGCTAAAAAAGAAAAAAATGAGCTCCAATATTGATGGATTAAGCCTGAAACCCACTCCCCACCCTCTGTTTTCCTGGGGTCTTTCCTCGCTCTTACTGTTCCCATTGGGGGGGGCGCTTCTCTTCATAGGTTTTAGGCCAGTGGGTCAGATTGAATCCACGTAGGATGGATTGTCTAATGCAGCGGTCACCAACTGGTGGTCCGCGAGAAAATTGTGGTGGTCCGCAGACAAATTATTTGCATTTTTTTTTTAATATTGCACTAAATCAGGGGTCCTCAAACTACAGCCCCTGGGCCAGATATGTGCAATGAACGTTTGTGTTGCTGCAGAGAGTCTCTCCCTTCGGGGTCTTTTTGTTCGGGTTGGAGGGGGGCAGAAATTCCGATTTGGGGTCTGCTTCGGCCTCCTGGTGGGGGGCTTTGGGTGAAGGCTGGAGGGAAGAGCCGCTGGTGGCAAAGAGCCGGAGGGCCTCGTTCCAGTGGGACAGCATCATGGCCTGGAACTGGCTGACCATCTCAGCCCGCTGAGCCTCCGGGTGCCGGTACCTGGCCTTGCACTCCCGCAGGTCTTCCCTCTGCTTGGAAAGCCTATGCTCCTAGTCCTCAGTGAGGTGCTTCTGCTGAGCCTCCTTCTCAGCCAGATCCAATTTGAAGTGAGCTCTTTTGCCAACTCTTTCTCGCGGTGGCTGCTTAGCTCCAACGACTGCTTCCTGCTGGGGCCCTAAGGAGCCCAGGCGGGGAGGCGAGGAGTGGCTGGGAGGGGAGGGGTGAGTAGAGGCTGGCGAGGCGCCCCTCGACGTGAGTGACATCGAGTTGGCCATGCCCACCCAGTCACATGACCACCTAGCCATGCCCACCCAGCCGGTCATTAGGCAGATCAAATTAGTGGTCCGTGGGATTTAAAATTATGAATTTAGTGGTCCCTGAGGTCCGAAAGGTTGGGGACCCCTGGTCTAATGAACTTTGGCTAAGAAAGAAAATAGCATTATTCCAGAAGAGATTCTGGAACCCGAGGAGAGGTAGGTTGGGTGGGTGAAGCAACTGAAAAAGACTCTTGGCTTCACTATGCTACGTGTAAATTAATCTAGATCAGGGGTGTCAAACTGGATTTCTTCGAGAGCCAGATCAGCATTATAGTTCTCTGCGGGCTGGCCAGCAGAGTGCCCCAGGAGGGCATCCAGGCCCCAAAATGGGGCATGAGGAGGCCGCGCTCCTGTAGGCCAGATTTAAGCACCCTGGGGGCTGCTGGATTCACCCCACGGACCTTGAGTTTGACCCCTCTGATCTAGATAATAGATAATTGCTTAACTGCACAATGTGTAAATTGATCTAGATCATCAACAATTGCTTAACTATGCTAGGTATGTTGATCTAGATCATTGACAGTTGCTTAACTATGCTAGGTGTGTGTTGATCTAGATCAGTGGTTCCCAACCTGTTGTTGGCCATGCCCCACCTAAGCATCTCTAAAATCCTGATGCCCCCCCCCCTCCATGACATATAATTCTTACTATTCAAAAAGTGAACTACTCACGCAGAGGAAGCCTAAAAGGCCGTGAACTTGGTTTAAACAAGGTTCCAGTTGCCCCCATTAAAAATCAAATTGCCCTCCCTGTGGGGCGTGGGCCGCACGTTGGGAACCACTGATCTAGATCATCGACAGTTGCTTAACTATGCTAGGTATGGGTTGAATCTAGATCATCGACAGTTCTACATTTCTGAATGCTGGTGAGAATCTCAGCTTAAAATTATGCGGAATGAACCCAGGCACAAACCGAGCAATCGAATATGCGCAGTACAATGCAGTGAGACGTGCAGATCTGTACATCGGAGAAACAAAACAACCCCTTCACAAACACATGGCACAACATAGGAGAAACAAACCCATCAGGATAAGATTCAGCAGACAGTATGACAAAGGTCATACTTTTGAAGACAGCAAAGTCCACGTTCTGGACACAGAGGACTTCTGGTTTGAAAGAGGGAGTCAATTAAGATAGAAAAAAACCCTCTCAACAGAGAGGGACGGATACGACACTGCCTGTCTCCAGTCCTTTCAGCAGTTCCAAGAAGGTTCCACACCCATTTGCACTATCCAAGTGACCCTGAGGGCACAGATAAACCTCCAAGTGGCCTCAACGACTCTCAGGAAGAGTACTAACGACCAGATGACTGCAAGGAATATAAATCCTTCCATCCTCCGCCATTCGGTCAGAACTGAAGAAGTTTCTTGGATGAGAAGTGAAAGGTCTTCAACGAAAAACCAAGAAAATCCAGTTGCCTCTTGAAAAAGCACCTTTGGGGCAACCACGACTTGGATGACGGAGAACCTCCATAGAAAGCTGGACTACTGTTATCATAAAAAATCTTTTAAGCAATTGACTGTTGATAGTTGCCAAATGCAACCCCATCTGTGGCAGGGGACTGATACCAGGATCTTCTGCTTGAACAGGGGGTTGGACTAGAAGACCTCCAAGGTCCCTTCCAACTCTGTTATTCTGTTACTCATCTTAAACCATAGCTGTTATTCTCAGTCTAGCTCTTCTTTTTTTTTAATTCAATTTCTTTTGTCATGTATCACCTTCCCCTTTGAGACTGTCCGGTCAAATACTGTTTCTGTCCCCAAAATACATGTTCTAGAGCCGTGATGGCGAACCTATGGCACGCGAACCTATGGCATGCCAGCTCAGCTCTCTAGGAGTCTCTGGAGGTTGGTGACAGCAAAAAATGTCCAACCGAAAATTGGAAAATGGGCCGTTTCGGGTCTCCGGAGGGCCTCCGAGGGGTTAGGGAAGGCTGTTTTCGCCCTCCCCAGATGCATAGAGAGGATCTGGAGCCAGGTGAGAAAGAAAAACGGGCCTCCTGGGCCATCACGTACCAAGAGCTGGGGGGAAGTGGAGGTTGCACGTGGATAACATTAAACAGTAACATGCGCGGGGCAGGGCGCATAGAATTATGGGTTTGGGCACACATGTGCATGAACCTCCCCTGCGCCTCCCCCCCACTTCCTGGCACGCGATGGCAAAAAGGTTAGCCATCACTGTTCTAGAGAATAGATTTAGAAGCATTAAAGCCATCTTCCATTTTATTATTCCAGTCACTTCCATTCTTGAAAGTTAACGCACGATTATTGATTTATTCTGATTTGATTTATACCTTGCCTTCCCTCTAAAAGTAAACAGTGGCACGTTTCCCTTTTTTTTTTTCCGGCCATAATGACCTATTGGGACAGGACGGACTAAGGAGAAGTCTAAGCAAGTCCGAAGGTGTTTCTCTCCATCCCATATTAACCGCTGTATCGTATCTGTGTACCACCCACAAGGAACATTGCAAGAAAGAATTTCAAAGGTTTCAAACGATGATCGGTAGCCCTCGACTTACGACCGCAACTGAGCCCAACATTTCTGAATGGTTGCTAAGTGAGTTTTGCCCCATTTTACGAGCTTTCTTGCTGCCATTAACTCATCAAGGAGAGAAGCTACTTAGAAAGAGAGAAGCTACTTAGAGCCTTGATAGTACAGGGGTTTAGTGCACCCTGTTATTAAGACCAGCTGCCTGCAATTTCTGCTGGTTCGACTCTCTCCAAGGCTCAAGGTTGACTCAGCCTTCCATCCTTTCTAAGGTAGGTGAAATGAGGACCCAGTTTGTGGGGGCAATAAGCTGACTTTGTATAAATATACAAAAGGATGAAGGCTATTGCTTAACGCACTGTAAGCCGCCCAGAGTCTCCGGAGAAGGGCGGCATATAAATCAAAAATTAAAAAAAAAAAAAAAGGAGAAATTTCCTGACAGTGAGAACAATTAACCAGTGGAACAGCTTGCCACCAGAAGTTGTGAATGCTCCAACACTGGAAGTTTTTAAGAAGATGTTGGATAACCATTTGTCTGAAATGGTGTAGGGTTTCCTGCCTAAGCAGGGGGTTGGACTAGAAGACCTCCAAGGTCCCTCCCAACTCCTATTCTATTCTATTCTATTCTATTCTATTCTATTCTATTCTATTCTATTCTATTCTATTCTATTCTATTCATTCTACTCTACCCTATTCCCACTCCCACTCTCACTCCACTCCTCTCCATTCTATTATTTTTCTATATTTTATTCTATTCTATTCTATTCTATTCTACTCCTGTTCTGTTCTGTTCTGTTCTATCGTTCCGTTCCATTCCACTCCACTCCACTCCACTCTACTCTACTTCTGTTCTGTTGTTCTGTTCTGTTCTGCTCTATTCCATTCCATTCCATTCTATTCTATTCTACTCTACTCCCACTCCCACTCCCACTCCCACTCCACTCCTCTCCATTCTATTATTTTTCTATATTCTGTTCTGTTCTGCTCTGCTCTGCTCTATTCTATTCTATTCTATTCTATTCATTGTTAAGCGAATCACCGCAGCCGTTAAGTTAGTAAGCCAGTTGTTAAGTGAATCTGGCTTGACTTTGACTTGAGTTTGCTTGGAGAAGGGCGGGCTAACCTCTTTTGGCAGCTGAGCTCCTGGCTTTCCCAAGGACTCCATCTAGGGCTGCTTAGGTCCCTAATGAAGCAACCAGGGGATTTGACGGAGCAACCCAGGGCTTGTCCAAGAATCCATCCTGACTTGTCACACACCGAGATGAGGCACTTCAGACCGTTGGCAAACCCGCAGCTGGCAAGTTGCGTCACGGCAAAGCCAAAAACCGAAAGGACGCTCATTGGAGAACGTGCCAACCGAACGGAAAACACGGAAGAGATTTTCGAACCCAGCCAGTTGGGCTCGAGCCAGAACTTGTACCACCGTGTGTAGAACGAGCGAAAAATCTCTTGTCTCATTAGGTTCGGTGAAGCCTGAGCTCACAAAACGTATCTCCTGGTGTGTCCCTCTCTGCCAAAGAAGGCTTATACACTGGGCAAATGATCCTTCCTTTCCATAAATCTCTTTCGGTGCGCAAATCCACGAAGCTTTCTGTTTGATGCTCCCATCCACAGATTGTCATCCCTGGTTTTGGGTGGACCAACAATTGTCCAGCTGGACCAAGAAAGGCAGGAGAAGAAAGTCCTTGGGACTTGCGTCGTAGCTCTTCCAACTGGGACGGAATCGGAGGTCCATCATCTTAACAACCCAGAGACCAGAAGTTTAACAGATTAACAGAGTTGGAAGGGACCTTGTAGGTCATCTAGTCCAACCCCTTGCTTAGGCAGGAAACCTACACCATTTCTGACAAATGGAAGTCCAATCTCGTCTTGAAAGCCTCCAGGGATGGAGCTCCCACAGCCTCCGAAGGCAACTTCTGTTCTGTTGGTGGTTCCGAAGGCAAACACAGAGCCTGTAGTACAGTGGACTAAAGCACTGTTATTAACATCTGCTGCTTGCAATTACTGCAAGTTGAAATCTAGGAGCCTGAGTGGCGTAGGAGGCTAATGCCTCCTACTAAGGCAGCATTTAACATCCAGCTGCCTGCAATTACTGCGAGTTCAATTCTCACCAGGCTCAAGGTCGACTCAGCCTTCCATCCTTTCTAAGGTGGGTAAATTGAGGGCCCAGTTTGTGGGGGCAATAAGCTGACTTTGTATAAAATATACAAAAGGATGAAGGCTATTGCTTAGCGCATTGTAAGCCGCCCTGAGTCTCCGGAGAAGGGCGGCATATAAATCAAAATTAAAACAAAAAAAAAAAAATCACCTAGGAAGGAAACAATGGCAAACTGCTTCCAGATATATTTGCTAAGAAAACCAAGCGGAGTTCATCAGATTTTGGGTAGGCGGGGCACTTAGCAATCTAAACAGTGTTGTGGAGATGAAGACATCAGAATTCTGGTTCTAGTTCTGCCTTAGGCGTGAAAACTGGCTGGGTGACTTTGAGCCAATCACTAGGCGATAGTGAGTTCTAGTCCTCCCTTAGGCATGAAAGCCAAATGGGTGATTTTGGGCCAATCACCAGGAGACAGGGAGTTCTAGTCCTCCCTAAGGCATGGAAGCCGGCTGGAAGACTTTAGGCCAATCACTAGGAGATGGTGAACTCTAGTCCCGCCTTAGGCATGAAAGCCAACTGGAAGATTTTAGGCCAATCACTAGTAGACAGTGAGTTCTAGTCCTGCTTTAGGCATAAAAGCCAGCTGCGTGACTTTGGGTCAATCACCAGGAGACAGTGAGTTCTAGTCCTGCCTTAGGCATGGAAGCCGGCTGGAAGACTTTGAGCCAATCACTAGGAGATGGTGAGTTCTAGTCCCACCTTAGTATAAAAGCCAATTGGGTGAGTTTGGGCCAATCACCAGGAGACAGGGAGTTCTAGTCCTCCCTTAGGCATGAAAGCCAAATGGGTGATTTTGGGCCAATCACCAGGAGACGGGGAGTTCTAGTCCTCCCTTAGGCATGAAAGCCAAATGGGTGATTTTGGGCCAATCACCAGGAGACAGGGAGTTCTAGTCCTCCCTAAGGCATGGAAACCGGCTGGAAGACTTTAGGCCAATCACTAGGAGATGGTGAATTCTAGTCCCGCCTTAGGCATGAAAGCCAACTAGAAGATTTTAGGCCAATCACTAGTAGACAGTGAGTTCTAGTCCTGCTTTAGGCATGAAAGCCGGCTGCGTGACTTTGGGTCAATCACCAGGAGACAGTGAGTTCTAGTCCTGCCTTAGGCATGGAAGCCGGCTGGAAGACTTTAGGCCAATCATTAGGAGATGGTGAGTTCTAGTCCTGCCTTAGGCATGAAAACCGGCTGGGTGACTTTGAGCCAATCACTAGGAGATGGTGAGTTCTAGTCCCACCTTAGTATAAAAGCCAATTGGGTGAGTTTGGGCCAATCACCAGGAGACTATGAGTTCTAGTCCCACCATAAGCATGAAAGCCAACTGGGTGACTTTGGGCCAATCACTAGGAGACAGTGAGTTCTAGTCCCGCCTAAGGCATGAAAGCCAACTGGGTGACTCTCAACCCAATCGATTTCATGTGGTGGTTGTAATAGGGAAATTAGAAGAAATATTAAGATACTTACACCTCCTTGAGTTATTTATAAACATAATAAAAGCAAGGTGTAAACAAACAAACAAATAAATAAACAAACCAGATAGTCCTCAACTTACGACCACAATGGAGCCCAACACTTCTGCTGCTGAGCAAGCCATTTGCTAAGTGAGTTCTGCCCCCATTTTACGATCTTTCTTGCCACAGTTCTTAAGGAAATCACTGCAGTTGTGAAGTGAGTAACAGCGTTGTTAAGTGAATCTGGCTTCTCCATCGACTTTGCTTGCCGGAAGGTCTCAAATCTATTCCGGATCGCATGACTCTGGTAACCGTCATCAGTATGAAATGGCTGCCAAGCATCAGAATTTTTGATTATTTGACCGAGGGGATCCTGCAAACCGTCGTAAAAGTGAGAAAAACGGCAAATTTGGAACGGTCATGAAACGAACTGTTGTAAATCGAGGACTACCTGTAACGGCAAGGTGTAAATCTTGACCCCCGCAGAAGAGTATTCTCCCTTCGAAACCTCCTGTTAGAAGAAGCAGCAGCGTTACAAACCCTTCATCCCGGCGCTGCGCAGGGCAGGCTCTTAATTCCTGTCTCCGGATTAGCATATCTGCCAGATGGAGGCTGTCGGAGGAACCTTGCAAGTGGCATCTGTGGGCCGCCTGATGGGAACGCCCCGAAATTTCACACATCAGATGTGTGGTCCCGACATGCGCGCACCCTCCCCTTTCTCACTTTCTCCTTTGCTCAGATGCTGCAAACCTGCAAAATGAGAATAAATAATTGCCGCTGACAGAGAACGGAGGACTGGCATCTTGAGCGTTGGCACAGGGCAGGAAAAATGGAGAGGGGGGGGAGAAAGAAGAGAGAGAGAGGAGAAAGGAGAGAGAGGAGAAAGGAGACAGAAGAGAAGAGAAAGAGAAAGAGAGGAGAGGAGCAAGAAGAGAGACAGGAGAAAGAAGAGAGAGAGGAACAACAAGAGAGGAGAAAAGAGACGAGAAAGAAAGAAAAGAGAGAAAGGCGCAAAAAGAGAGGGAGGAGAAAGAAGAGAGGAGAAAAGAGAGATGAGAGAAAGGAGAAAGAAGAGAGGAGCAAGAGGAGAGATGAGAAAAAGAGAGAGGAGAAAGGAGAAAGGAGAGAGAAAGGAGAAAGAAAAGAGACGAGAAAGAAAGAAAAGAGAGAAAGGCGCAAAAAGAGAGGGAGGAGAAAGAAGAGAGGTGAGAGAGAAAGGAAAAAGAAGAGAGGAGCAAGAGGAGAAATGAGAAAGAAGAGAGAGAGAGGAGAAAGGAGAAAGGAGAAAGAAAGAAAAGAGACAAGAAAGAAGAGAGAAAGGAGCAAGAAGAGAGGGAGGAGAAAGAGAGAAAGAAGAGAGATGAGAGAGAAAGGAGAAAGAAGAGAGGAGCAAGAGGAGAGAGAGGAGAAAGAAGAGAGAGGAGAAAGAAAGAAAAGAGACGAGAAAGAAGACAGGAGAAAGAAGACAGGAGAGAGGAGAAAGAAGAGAGACGAAAGAAAGGAGAGAAAGGAGCAAGAAGAGAGGGAGGAGAAAGAGATGAGAAAGAGAGGGAGGAGAAAGAAGAAAGGAGCAAGAAGAGAAATGAAAAAGAAGAGAGGGAAGAGAAAGAAAAGAGAGAGGAGAGAAGCAAAAAGAGAGAGAAAGAGAGGAGACTGGTGGGTCAGGCAAGCAGGATGGACTATGCGGGAAGATCCCTCTACACCAGAGGTTCCCATCTACTGGTCCGTGGACCAGTACTGGGCCGCGGCATGCCAGAAACCGGGCTGCGCAAACAAGCCAAGCCCCATCTACAGTATGCAGGCAGCACATGAAACCACGTCCCCTCCAATCAGGGGTGAAATCCAGCAGGTTCCGACAGGTTCCGGAGAACCAGTAGCGGAAATTTTGAGTAGTTTGGAGAACCAGCAAACACCCCCTCTGGCTGGCCCCAGAGTAGGGTGGGAATGGAGATTTTGCAGTAACCTTCCCCTGCCACCAAGCCACACCACACCCACAGAACCAGTAGTAAAAAAAAAAATTGGATTTCACCACTGCCTCCAATCCCCTGAAAAAGCTTCCTCCGTAGCACCGGTCACTGGTGCCCGAAAAGGTTGGGGCCTTGTGCTCTACACAACAGCCAGCGATACACCTGCATCGCTCTAACTCAGGGGGTCCCTAACCCCCAGTCCGTGGTCCGGTACTGGCACGCCAGAAACCGGGCCGCACAAACAAGCGAAGCTCCATCCGCGGGATGCAGGCAGCAGGCGAAACCACACCCCCTCTGTTCCACGGGAAAACCTCTCTTCACGGAACCGGTCTCCCAAAAGTTTGGGAGCCGCTGCTCTACCGGATAAATCGTTTGTGGCACGGCGACGGCACAAGCTTAAATCTCATTGGAGTTTCACGCAAATTTGCGGCTAAGCCAGCATTTGTCAAATAAATCCCCGCTCGCAGTCAGTCCATTTAGCTGGCTTGTTTCCCGGGTTCGCATTTCAGCCGCCGATCCTCTCCCGTCTTTCCAATCCCGTTTAGCGGGAACAGGATTAGCCATCGGACGGAGCCTGGGGTCAGTTCCTGGAAGTCTTCGCGGCGAGTCTCGGGACTTCGAGCAGATCCCAGATTTGGCAGCCCTTCCGCTGCTTTGGGGCTGCAGGTGCCAGGCTGCCCAGCTGGCAGAGCTTAGAAGTTGTGGTCCCTGCAGTGTTGATTAGAGGATCACTCGTCTACAATTTACGGCGTGAGGAACGCAGCAGCCACCAGGCACGAAGAAACAGGCAGACGTCTAGCTGAGCGCATCCATAAACACAACCTAGCAGACAGAAAACAAGACGAAAACTCCTTCATTGAAGAATACACATAGTTTCAATGGGGAAAGTGTGAGCATTCTAGATCAGAATATCATGGTTGGAAGGGACCTTGGAGGTCTTCTAGTCTGACCCTCTGCTCAGGCAGGGAAACCCTCTACCATTTCAGATAAAACGGCTGTCCGGTTTCTTCCTCAAAACCTCCAGTGTTGGAGCACTCACAACCTCTGGAGGCCACGCCGTTCCACTGATCGATGGTTGTCGCTGTCAGGGAATTTCTCCTAGGTTGGTCGTCTCCTTGATTAGTTTCCATCCATTGCTTTTTGTCCTGCCTTGGGGTGCTTTTGAGAATAGGAATACCAAGCCAAGTCCCCAAAACTACTTGGAGAATTCCTGGAAGCCCTGCGCTTCTAGACAAATCAGCCATCGACAGGCACACAGAGATCAACAACGTCTACATACCATTCAAAAAGCGAAAGGATCCGAAGACGACCTTGTCAGCAGTCAAGGGCAAATAAGCAGAGCTTAACACCAAGGTTAACACTAGGCAACAATCAAGCAACGACCGGTCCCAACTCAGACAAACAAGCAAAGAGTAATCAACCTCTCACTCAAGGAACCACTAAGAACACTCCCACCAACACTGACAGGGTGTATTACTTGTATATAAACAGAGCAAATCCCACTGTCTTCTGTTACTGATGATGTTACCTAGTCAGGTCATGAAACATCTGCAAGAAAACCACCAAGACCAGAGAGCACCAAGGACCCCACAGTCCTCCTCCTCCTCCTCCTCCTTTGCCTTCATTCCTTCCTTCCTTTTCTCCTTCTCTTCCTCCTCCACTCGACAAACCCCACTGCCTTCTAGCACTGATGTTACCTAGTTGGCTCATGGAACTTCTGCAAGAATGCAATCAAGCCCAGAGAGCACCAAGGACCCCACAGTCCTTTCCTTCCTCCTCCTCCTCCTTCTCCTCCTCTCCACAAACCCCACTCCCTTCTACCAGTAGCACTGATGAAGTTCCCTAGTTGGATCATGAAACGTCTGCAAGAAAGCAACCAAATTCAGAGAGCACCAAGGACTCCACAGTCCTTTCCTTCCTCCTCCTCCTCCTCTCCTCCTCCTCCTCCTCCTCCTCCTCCTCCTCCTCCTCCTCCTCCTCCTCCTCCTCCTCCTCTCCACAAACCCCACTACCTCACTGGGTGATGAAACGTCTGCAAGAAAACCGCCAAGCCCACAGAGCACCAAGAACGCTATAGTTTCACCCTGGACTACAAATATTCCCTTCTGTCGGTCATAAAGAGAGTCTTGCACACCGTTAGGCACTGCAAGTGGCCCGTATCTAACAGATTATAGCAGACGTAGACAATTTCTTCCAGCATCCAGGCCCTTGGGTGCAACTCCAAAACGATTCCCGTTCTCTGCGGATGCCTAAGTCCCTCGTTCCCAGCGGGGAATCCAAAATTGTGTTATGTTTTTCTGCTGACTGGAGTGCAAAAGTGCTGACTTTTCTCTTTCCTTCAGACTGGTGTTAACATTCTCCTTCCCTCCCCTCCTTTTGGCCAAGGAGCAAAATCACTTAATATCCTTTATAAATCCGGCATCCGACTTGGACAATTTCTGCCTTTCTCTGCTGTTAAAAAAAAGAAAAAAAGCCAATTCCAGGGTGGGGGGGATGGATGGGGGACTCCCCGATTCCGACGCAGCATCGAGCCTTAATAAGGGGTGTTTAAATAGGGTGGATTAGCAGTTTTCCTGATCTATGAACAAGATCGCCGCTCCCCCGCAGTGATTTGCACATTGCGAAATCAATTTGAACACAAGGCCCCCAAATTGAATTTGGGAGGGTTTTTTTGTGCGGGGAAATGGCACTTATCGGCGTGAACCATTAAATTTGCTGTTTAATATGTACTTTCCAGCTCGGTTGGTTCGAATCTCATTGCCCTTTATCTGTATAAATTCAATTAGGCCCGATATCATCGGTATATTATAAAACTAATTAAAGATTTAGATAAGTGCGGAAGGGGCTCCTTTTAATGCCCTATAATAAAGTTCCACTCGGGGGGAAGAAAGAAAAGAAAAGGAAAAAAGAACAGAGCCTCAAGGTTTTCTTGCTGAATTACTTACGGGCGGGGCGTACGGGACCCCCATTTTGAAAGCAACGTCGCGGAAGCGCTTCCCGCCCTCCCCACTCCGCCTTTTCGATAATTAACCCATGCACAGCATCATTAGTAGCGTGCTTTTGGTAGGCAAAATCGTAGAAAAAGTTTATTTTCCTGAGACAGATGGGGTAGGGCAATTAGTGTCTCGGGATGCGACAATTTTGCCAACGTCAGAGGTCCTGTCGTGGTAGGCTCTTTAGTCATGCAGGTTGTTGTTGTTGTGTTGTGGCCCATACACGGCCTGTGCAGCTAGTAGCTGATTCTGACAGCGAGGAGGCTGGTGTGGTGCTGCGCCAGCAGCCTGTGCAGCTGGCACTCAAGTCGGACAGTGAGGAGGCTGGAGAAGATGTGGTGCCACAGGCAGGGATTCAGCCAGGGCCTTCAGAACCTCCAGAAGCTCCCATAAGTGATGAGGAAGAAGAGGAGGAGCCTCTTCTCGATGCACGGGTGAGCAGAGCTGTTAAAAGGCAGGAGTGGCTCCTCAGGAGGAGGTCTCCTCGAGAGTAAGGCTTGGGGCTAATTGGCCACTCCCTCAGCCTATTTAAGGAGGAATGCCGACTGAAGCAATTTGCAGGGAACAACTTAGTTCACATACCTTCATGTCTTGTCTTGCTTATCTTATCAGCTTCCTGCAAATTGCTTCTGGGCATTCTGCCAACTATAGTAAGCTTTCAGTTATTATTCTTTGAATTCTTGGCGGCTGTTAATGCAGTTAATTAACAGCCGTTGTTATAAAAGACTGGTTCATTCAGTAAACTAAGGTTTGAACGGACTTTGTGTGTGCTGCGTTCTTTGGGGTTCGTAGCTGGGGCAGAACATGTTGTTTAATGACCCCGTAATCCCTTGCAGGGTGGAGTCGGGGCAACTGAATGGAGCAGAGTGTTTACTGGCCGGATGCCTTTCCTGTTGCCAATGCGGAGTTTTTGCGGGAGATAAATTCTCATTGTGCCCAGAAAGAGAAAAATCAGCCTCTACCTAGGATCGAACTCACAGCCTCCTGATTGTGAGGCAAGAGCTCCACCTCTAGGCCACCATGCAGTCAGACATGCAGTCATGCAGATTGCCCAGCTAAAAATGAACTGAAGGCTCAATTTTGTGACCGTTCGGCTTGGTTTCCATCAGCGGGATATACAGGCAGGCATAGAATCCTAGGGCTGGAAGGGACCTTTGGAGGTCCTCTAGTCCAGCCCCTATCCAAAGCAGGAGTCCTTATATCATCTCGGTCAAATGGTTGCCTAATTTTTTTCCTTGGAAACCTCCAGTGCTGGAGCAGCCGCAATTTCTGGAGGCAGGCAGTTCCACTGGTTAATTCTTCTCAGACAATTTCTCCTTAGTTCTAGGTTGCTTCTCTCTGTGATTAGATTAAACCAAGTTCTCCCAAACGGCCCATTGGATTTGGGCAATTTAAAGTGTCCGTCAAACAGAAGGAAGAATATCCTTCTTCCTCTTCCTCTTTTTCCTTTCCCCCCCCCCCCCTTTTTCTTCTTCTTCTCCTCCTCCTCCTCCTTCCTGGCCCAGGGAAACCCTCTAGCATACAAACGCAGCTCCAATCAGCCCCGGCCAGAATTTCTCCGTGATTATCTTAAACTGAGCCGTGATTAGGTGACTTCGGCAGGATGTGATGAGGCCAGACTCGGGAATATCAGATTAGCCCCATCTCCCCAGATATTTCTTTTCCCTCCCTGTTCCCATTCAAAAATTTAATTATAACCTACCCTGTTCTTTCACCTTAAATTCAGCCCCAGTATATTAATCGGGGACTGTTTTTCCGAGGCTCGGGAAATGTTTGCCGTGTGTTGCAAATGTTCAGAGAGAACGGTCAAATGCAAAAAAAATCAAAAATAAACTCAGATATATCCTTCCATCATTTGGGATTTTATCCCTAACCCGAAATCCCGTGGTCGCTCAGTTTCAGGCCCATTTGCAGGAAACATACAGAGGTAGACTTAACGACCGCAATTGAGCCCACAATTTCCGTTGCCCAGTGAGACAGTAAGTGAGTTTCGCCCCATTTTACGACCTTCCTTGCCACCTTGTCGTTAAGCAAATCGCGGCATTTTTAAAGATAGCCACATGGTTGTTAACTGAATCTGGCTTTCCCCGTGGACTTCGCTTGTCAGAAGGTCGCAACCGGCGGAACGCCACGATCCCGGGACATTGTAACCGACATAAATATGAGCCAGTTGCCAAGCATCCAAGTTTCGATGCCGTGACTCTGAGGATGCTGCAATGGTCGTAAGTGTGAAAAATGGTCATAAGTTGGATTTTTTTCAGTGCCGTTATAACTGAATAGAATAGAATGGGATGGGATGGGATGGGATATAGAATAGAATAGAATGGGATGGGATGGGATGGGATGGGATGGGATGGGATGTAGAATAATAGAATAGAATAGAATAGAATAGAATAGAATAGAATAGAATAGAATAGAATAGAATAGAATAGAATGGGATGTAGAATAGAAATAGAATAGAACAGAACAGAACAGTATAATGAAGAATAGAATAGGATAGAATAGGGAATAGAATAGAATAGAATAGAATAGAATAGAATAGAATAGAATAGAATAGAATAGAATAGAATAGAATAGAATAGAAAATATGGAACGGAATAGAATAGAATAGAATAGAATTCTTTATTGGCCAAGTGTGAGTGGACACACAAGGAATTTGTCTTTGGTGCATAGTCACTAAATGAATGGTGGTCAGTTCAGAAAGTCCAGCTGCCTCTTGAAAAAGCATCTTTGGGACATCCAGAACTACCGGTACCCGTATGCTACATTCCTGTTCCACACCAACATGTTGCCCAGTAGGTTTGGACTGGGAAGTCAAATTATAGACCTGGAAGGGACCTTGGAGGTCTTCTAGCCCAACCCTGAAATGGTATAGGAGACCCTATACCAGTGGTCCCCAACGCCCGGTCCGCGGACCGGTGCCGGGCCGTGGAGTACCTGGCACCGGGCCGCGCAGCGGCCGGGGGACATGAACGCTGCAGCGCAAAGGCTCCTGGGCCGTGCGCAAAAGCTCCTGGGCCGTGCGCAATGGGCCGTGTGCAAAAGCTCCTGGGCCGTGCCCCCACCCCTGCGCGTGCTCAGCGGGCCGCGGCGATAAAAAGGTTGGGGACCACTGCCCTATACCATTTCAGGCAAACGATTGTCCAATCTCTTCTTGAAAACCCCCAGTTCCAGGAGGAAAGCCATTCCGTTGATTAATTGTTGTCATAGTCAGGAAATTCCTCCTTATTTCCAGGTTGGGTCTCCCTCTGACCAGCTTTCCATCTGTTGTTTCTTGTCCTGCCTTCAGATGCTTTGGAGGATAGCTTGACTCCCTCTTCTTTGGGGCAGCCCCTCAGATATTGGAAGACGTGTATGATAGTACATATCACTCCTAGTCCTTCTTTTCATTAAACTAGACCTACCCAATTCCAGCAACCGTCCTTCCTATGTTTTAGCCTCCAGTCCCCTAATCTTTGTTGCTCTTCTCTGCACTCGTTTTAGAGTCTCCACATCCTTTTCACATCGTGACGACCAAAACTGGATGCAGGATTCCAAGTGTGGCCTTACCAAGGCCTTGTAAAGTGGTATCAACACTTCACGTGATCTTGATTCTATCCCTCTGTTGATGCAGCCCAGAACTGTGTTGGCTTTTTTGGCAGCTGCTGCTCACGGCTGGCTCGTATTTAAGCGATTGTCCACTAAGACTGCAAGATCCCTCTCACAGTTATTACTGTTGAGCCAGGTAATACCTGTTCTCTACCTGTGCATCTGGTTTTTTTTTTTCTGTCTAAGTGCAGGAAACCCCCAAACAAGCCATTTCCTTGATTCTGCCAGGCACATGATATGGAATCCATCAAGCGAAACTCAGGGCCCTCTTTAATGTTACCGCTTGGTGATAATCCCTGTTGTTTGTCCCATTATCACCACAGAATTCCTGATGGCGTCCAATGTATCTTCTCCAACTTCCCAACCCAGCACTCCCAGATCCAGTGTTTCTCAATTTTAGCAAGTTTTAAAAGTCTGGACTTCAATTCCCAGAATTCCCCGGCCAGCATGGGGAATTCTGGGAGTTGAAGTCCAGACTTCTTAAAGTTACCAAGATTGAGAAAAGAGTCACGTTCTAAATTGAGTTGTATTCAGACTTCTCCAGAAGGCATCAAATCCAAGCAGAGATGGACCATGAGGGCCTAAAAATTGATTTTTGCTCTTTGACCTAAAAAGTTCTCTCTAGCCCTGTTCATTATGGCTGGGGAATTCTGGGAGTTGAAGTCCAGACTTCTTAAAGTTACCAAGATTGAGGAAGGAGTCAAGTTCTAAGTTGAGTTGTATTTAAACTTCCCGAGAAGGCATCAAATCCAAGCAGAGATGGACCGTGAGGTCCTAAAAATTGATTCTTGCTCTCTGACCTAAAAAGTTAGAAAAAATAGAATAACAGAGTTGGAAGGGACTCTTAAAAGTTGCCAAGATTGAGAAAGGAGTCAAGTTCTAAGTTGAGTTGTAGACAAACTTCTCCAGAAGGCATCAAATCCAAGCAGAGATGGACCATGAGGTCCTAAAAATTGATTCTTGCTTTCTGACCTGTTCTTTGAGAAGTGTTATGAGGTGACACCACCATCTGGACGCTGACTTTCCTCATTTTACACAACAGAGACCCACAAATCTTGGGCCACACAGCCTTATATTTTACTCAACGCAAACACGAGTGAATGTTGATATCCCCCTCCCTTCTTCTTGTGGGGAGAAATGATCAAGCGGGGGCCTCCCAGAAACCCCCCTGAGATATTATAAAAATAATAATAACCTGATTTGGCGAGGCGGGTCGCAATGAAACAATTCTCCCTTGAGTGCCATCAGGACGTGTCTCCATTTAAATGCTAATTTTCACCTCTAACCCAGGACCTCCCTAAACAAAACAAAGCTTCCCGAAGGTGATTTTCTCGACTTAATCGTGATCCGCCTTCCATCTCTAGGGAGGGGAGGAAAAAAAAATAGATTTGATAATTTGCAGAGTTCCTTAATCTCCAAACCTTATAGGATTCATCTCTGTAAGTAATTCACCACCTATGGCCTCGGTTTTTCTCCTCTCCTATTTATCGCTTCGGTTTTCTGCCTAGCCTTCCGTCTGTCTCTTCCTTGCAGTTATCTGCGCAAATCTGGACTTTGGATTCCTTTTTTTTTTTTTTATAAATAGAAGAAACATCCGTTTTTCAAATAAATATAATTTGAAAAGAAAACCATCTTTTCATGAGGATGGCAGGGCTATCTGACAGCCAGCCAGAAAACGATCCTACCGTTTTTAAAAGAAAAAGAAAAAGATTTGGAAGTGATTAGCGATGTTATTTTTGGCGCGCATTCCGCCTATGATTATTCCATTAAAATCTGCCGCTAAAATCATACGTTTTCTCTACCCTGAACTTTCAAGATCGTCTCATCTCCCCCCCCCCAAAAAATACCAATAAGCACTGCATGTATTTGTTCATTTGTTTTCCACTTTAAAAAATAGGATTTTCTGGATTTCTGGGTAAGGTGTTCCAAATCACGGTTACTTTCAGAGTTAATCGTTTATTTAACAAGCTTATATAGCCACCCATCTAACAGAAGGAATTCTGGGTGGTGAACAAGAATCAAAACCACAAGGCACCATGACAAGCTGATGTTCAAAGAATCCTTCAGAATAAAGCTGGAAGGGACCTTGGAGGTCTTCTAGTCCAACCCCCTGCTCAAACTGAAGACCCTTTACCATTTCAGACAAGTCACTGTCCAGTCTCTTCTTAAAAAGCTCCATTGATGGAGCACCAAGGCGGCTCCCTAGGTGGCTCAGTGGCTGAGACGCTGAGTTTGTTGATCAGAAAGGTCGGCGGTTCGAATCCCCAGTATACTGTAGGTCTCCTGCGTGAGCAGGGGGTTGGACTAGATGACCTCCAAGGTCCCTTCCCAACTCTACTGTTACCATTACCTACAACTTCTGGAGGAAGTTGTTTCCATTGGTTAATTGTCCTCCCTGTTAGGAAGTTTCTCCTTAATTCCAGGTTGCTTCTATCCTTGATTGGTTTCCATCCGTTGTTTCTTGTCCTGCCTTCTGTTGCTTGGGAAAATAAGTTGACCCCACCTCTTCTTTGCGGCAGCCCCTCAAATACTGTTGTGGCCCGTCAGCGGCCTGTGCGGATTGTAGCTGATTCCGACAGCGAGGAGGCTGGTGTGGGGCTGCGCCAGCAGCCTATGCAGCTGGCACCCGAGTCGGACAATGAGGAGGCTGGAGAAGATGTGGTGCCAGAGGCGGGGATTCAGCCAGGGCCTTCAGAACCTCCAGAAGCTCCCTTAAGTGAAGAGGACGAAGAGGAGGAGCCTCTTCTCAATGCACGGGCGCGCAGAGCTGCCAAAAGGCAGGAGTGGCTCCTCAGGAGGAGGTCTCCTCGAGAGTAAGGCTTGGGGCTAATTGGCCACTCTCTTAGCCTATTTAAGGAGGAACACCGACTGAAGCAATTTGTAGGGAACAACTTTAGTTCATTCTCCTTCGCGTCTGGATTCTCTGCAAATTGCTTCCGGGCTTTCTGCCAACCTTAGTAAGATTGTGATTACTTTATCTTTGGTTTCTTGTAGGCTGTTAAGAAAGTTTATTAACAGCCTTTCTTTGGAAGAGACTGAGTTATTTTAGTAAATTTCAGTTTGGTACAGACTTTGTGTGTGCTGCGTTCTTTGGGGTCCGTAGCTGGGGCAGAACAAATACTGGGAGACTGCTATGATGTCACCCTTAGTCCTTCCCTCGCCTAGGCTAGCCATAGCCAATTCCCGCAACCGTCCCTCATATGTTTTAGTCTCCAGGCCTTTGATCATCTTAGATGCTTTTCTCTGAACTTTTTCCAAAGTCCCAACATCTCTTTTCTAATATGGTGACCAAAACTGGATGCAGAATTCCAGGTGTGGCCTTACTACGGCTTTATAAGGCTTTATGTTGGAGTCCCAAGAATTTTATGGATTGGTAATTGTGGGGCAGAACTATGGCGCCCCCTAGTGAACAGTAGCGGTAACCACTGTGATACAACCAGGACCGAATCACGTGCTGGTAGTCCTCGACTTACGACCACAATTGAGCCCCAAATTTATGTTGCTAAGTGAGAAATTTCTTCAGTGAGTTGGACCGCATTTCTACGAATTTTCTCACCACGCTTGTTAAGTGAATCACTGCAGTTGTTAAATGAGTAACACCGTTGTTAAGTGAATCTGGCTTCTCCGTTGACTTTGCTGGTCAGGTCCCAAAATATGAACCAGTTGTCAAGCATCCGAACGCAAATCACATGCTGCAACGGTCATAAGTGTGAAAAACAGTCAGAAGTCACTTTTTTTCCAACTTCGAAGTCGGAAGTCGACTTTGTAAGTCGAGGACTTACCTGTATGGTCCTTGCCAGTTTCACTGAAGCGTGGACAGGAGAAAACGGAGCCCAGCTTGGTAAGAATTCTCCTCGGCATTGAATCAAGCTGCATTTCCTGCCAAATTATATCCGGCCATATCTCTTCTCCCAAACAACTAGACAGAATATTTTTCGACCGCTGTAGGCAAAAACCTGTGAAAGACAGTGGGGCTACAGGGAGGATTTGACTAACTCGTCCATATTTCATTATTTGATAACATCGGGAGTACTGGCCACATCGAATTGCTTTGGCAAAAGAACACAGGAAGCCCTCCTGATCAATATTTATTCATCCATTTCCCCGACAAGGGAGGCAAACACACCGAGCCCAACACTTAATCAAACAAATCATTTCCCAAACATCGGCCGACTGGCCAAAGGCGTAGAACAGGCCAAGCAAGAGGGAGTTTTTTAATTGCAGGCAGCTCAAAAGGGACGCCGCTTCCTTCCTTGGATAGTGGCGGTTTATTTTAATTAAAAATCATCTGATCTTCCCAGGACTGACAGATACTGTAAGTCCTGAAAGGGAGGGAGCTTGACCTCTGGGCAAGGAAGAAGGCCAGGCAGCTTGACCCAAAGCAGGGAGAGCCAATCCTTTCTGACCTCAGACTCTTTCAACCAAGGACAATCTGTAGACTTCAGAAAACCCTCTTCTCCTCCATGGTCAGCCTTGGCTGCAGAAATGTTTTGGACAGAAGGCTGCTACCCCTCCCCTCTCATCCCAACTCAAATGATCCCATCTCAGTTCATTCCATCCCATCCCAATGCATCCAACCCGACCCAACCTATCCCATCCTGATTCATTTCATCCCATCCCAATGCATTTAATTCCAACCCGATGTCAGCACTTCAACCTGCATTTACTCTAGTGCTGACATAAGAAGGAGAAGAGGGGGCAGCTGGTAAAAGGACGCTTGACTTCTCATCTACTTATTTTCCCTGAAGATAATATCCCCTAGGAGATGAGATGGGAGGGGGGACATTCTTGGGAGCTTAAGTAGTAGATATGGGGAGAGTGATTTGGAAGAGGGCCAATGAGACGCAGAGAATTGGGGAACGGAAAGGGAAGGTTTGGGGTCAGGAAGTCAGAGTTGGCTACGCCACAATCGGGGACAGGTTGTCATGCTTAATAAAATGAAAGATTTCTTCAAAGATTATCTGTTTGGAAATGCAATTTATTTTATTTGAGACAACATTGAAACCTGACACCCAACCTATCTCATCTCAATGTATCTCATCCCAACCAACCAATCCCAACATATCCTATCCCATCCCAACCCATCCCAACTTAATCCATCCTAACTGAACTCAACGCATCCCATCCCAATGTATCTAATTCCAACCCCAACCTATCTCATCTCAATGCATGTCATCCCAACCAACCCATCCCAACATATCCTATCCCATCCCAACCCAACCCATCCCATCCCATCCCAATGCATCTTAACCCATCCCATCCCAACTTAACCCATCCCACTCCATCCTAACTGAACTCAACGCATCCCCTCAAAATGCATCTAATTCCAACCCAACCTATCTCATCTCAGTGCATCTCATCCCGACCAACACATCCCAATATATCCTATCCCATCCCAACCTAACTCATCCCATCCCAATGCATCACAATCCAACCCAACTTAACCCATCCCATCCCAACCCAACCCATCCTAACTGAACTCAACACATCCTATCCCAATGCATCTAATTCCAACCCAACCCATCCCAATATATCCTATCCCATCCCAATCCATCCCATCCCATCCCATCCCAATGCATCACAACCCAACCCATCCCAACTTAACCCATCCCAAACACAACTCATCCTAACTGAACTCAATGCATCCCATCCCAATGCATCTAATTCCAACCCAACCCATCCCAATATATCCTATCCCATCCCAATCCATCCCATCCCATCCCATCCCAATGCATCACAACCCAACCCATCCCAACTTAACCCATCCCAAACACAACTCATCCTAACTGAACTCAATGCATCCCATCCCAATGCATCTAATTCCAACCCAACCCATCCCAATATATCCTATCCCATCCCAACCCATCCCAACTTAACCCATCCCAACCCATTCTAACCTAACCCAACCCATTCCATTCCATTCCAATTCATCCTATCCCAATCCACCCTAAACCATCCCAATCAAACCCGTCTCATCCCTTCCGAATGCCTCCCAACCGAACCCATCCCCTTTTTTGTAGAAGACTTCGCTGTCTTTTTTTTGTCCACCTATCTCTTTCGTTTTCCTCCACTTCAAGAACCAAAGCACCCTCTTAACCTTTCTAGGCTGAAGAGCTCCTGCTCAAGGGGAGGGACATCGAAAGAGTTACCTCTTTCCATAATAGGGAATAAAGGGGGAGAAATAATAAAGGGGGAGAAAATGAAAACATAAAAAGACCATAGCAAAGTTTAGCAATGTGAGAACGACGTAAATCCTGTCTTTGCCTTGCAGGCAGTATTACGAGATGCTGTACAACACGGCGGACGAGCTGCTGAACCTGGTGGTGGACCAAGGCGTGAAGTACACGGAGCTGGAGTACATCCACGCCCTGAGCTTACTCCACCGCAGCCAGACCGGCGTGGGAGACCAGACCACGCAAAACATGAGATTGCAACGCCTGAAAGAGATCATCTGTGAGCAGGCCGCCATCAAGCAAGCCACCAAGGACAAGAAAATCACCACCGTGTAGCTTAGTCTACTAGCAGGAGCCCTATCCCTTCACAGCCCGAAGAAGCAACGAAGGGAAATGTCTCTATATGGGGTAACATTTGGGTATTCCAGTCTTTAGCTTCTTCACTGGGGTGGTGGGCGGAGCGGGGCGAGTTGGAGATCTTCTCCATGGCTTGCTGGGGTCCTTAAATCCGTGGCACGTCAATGGGGATTGGTTACCATTTATAGGGCGTTGCTTCTCTTGAGCTGTGATGGGCGGATAAGGGTGAGGAAGGGGAAGGGGAGGGTTGTCTCGTTGATCCAGAAGGATCTGAATTGGAAAAAAGTTGAGGAACCGTTTGTAACCAAGGTTCAGCTCTCGAAAAGGGGAGTGGAATCTCTTCCACACCTACAGACAGGTTTCTGGCTGGCCCATCTAGAGTGATGTTAAGGCAGGGGTGAAATCTACTTATCTTCCCTACCGGTTCGGAAGTGTGTGCGCGCATCATGTGAGATTTTTCCAAACCACCCGGTTTGCCTAAACCGGGGACAACTGGTAGCATTTCACCCCTGTGTTAAGGGTATTAATCATTGGGCCATGTTATTAATAGGTGTTCTTTCCAGAATTTTGTTTACTTTTCAATATTTATCACAATTATCTTCACGCAGGACTGTGCTCCATTTAATCACTCGATGGTGTTGAGGATATATATATATCTCTGCTAGAGTTTGGGTCCTTACGGCTAGCTTTAGAACTTAGTAGCATTATTTTATTCTTATTTTACACCACTTTGAAGAGGCTGCGTTGGCTTGCACTGTGCATGGCATCACATTGGCTCGGTCTCTCAGGACCCCACTTTGCCAGGAAGGATTGGCAAGAGGGACCAACAGAAGTCGAGATATTTGCATGGCGGATGCCGGATCGTCACGATGAGCCAATCCAAACCCACGACGTGACCAGTGACATTTGAAGGAATCTAGAGGGAGGTTGGGGAGAAATTCCCAGGCGTTCGCTTCGCAGGATCCCATCACAGCTAGTTCAGATCTGATCATGCTCCCTTCTGTCTACTGGAGTAAAAAAAAAAAAAAATTGGGATCAACCAAGACCCTGATTTTGAGAATTTGGTGGGCGGTTTCCTTGCTTTATTATAAATATTTTCGAGGATGTGAAGGGAGCAGCAATTTTGATTGTAGTCCACGTGTTCTTGTCTGCCTATTGTCTCCCTGGAGAACGCAAAGCAAAAAAAAAAAATCACTTTCCCTGATCTGATCTGATCCCGGACCTTCCATCCCTCTCCTGCTTGCCTTGCTTTCCCTCTTCGTTCAACTGGAAAATTAAAAGATAATTTTGAAACTCCTCACGATTGCATTGTGGGCTCCTTCGATGCGCCAATGATCTCTTTGGATGGTTACAGGTAGTCCTCAACTTATGACCACAATTGAGAGCAAAATTTCTATTGCTAAGTGAGACATTTGTTGAATGGGTTTTGCCCCGTTTTATGACTTTTCTTGCCACCGTTGTTAAAGTGAATCATTGCAGTTTCATCACCCAACTAGGTAACACCATCAGTGCTAGAAAGGAGTGGCGTTTGCAGAGAGGTGAGGGGAGGAGGACTCTGGAGTCCTCGGTGCTCTCTGAGCTTGGTTGTTTTCTTACAGACGTTTCATCACCCAACGAGGTAACATCATCAGTGCTATAAGGGAGTGGGGTTTGTAGAGAGGAGGAGGACTGTGCGGACCTCAGTGCTCTGTGAGCTTGGTTGTTTTCTTGCAGACATTTCATTACCTAATTAGGTAACATTTTCAGTGCTAGAAGGGATGGGGTTTGCAGAGAGGAAGAAGAGGAAGAAGAATAATTTTCCATAGCCTTATTTGCACCCAAAAAAAAAAAAAGGAAAATACTGATAACTCAGGTTGAAATGAGGAGCCCTTGATGCTCTCTGAGCTTGGTGGTTTTGTTGCAGATATTTTAAGACCCAACTAGGTAACATCATCAGTGCTAGGAGGGAGTGGGGTTTGTGGAGAGGAGGAGGAAGACTGTGGCTACTTCGGTGCTGTCTGTTTGTTTTCTTGCAGACGTTTCATTACCCAATTAGGTAACATCATCAGTGCTAGAAGGGAGTAAAGTTTGCTCTCTGTTTATATACAACCTCTTCTAGTTCTAACGATGTTACCTAGCTCAAGCAATGAAACAACTGCAAGAAAACCATCAAGCTCCGGAGACCACCGAAGCCCCCTTTTATTTGCACCCTAATAAAGCCCGCTCCATCTTCAGCACGGCATGCGCCAACCAATCCGAAGGGTTAGCAAGACAGAGGCACCCAAGGGCCGCGGTTTTTACTCCGCCACAGCCAAGCAGATGGAAGAATCTTATTTTTTTTTTTTTTCTCCTCCCAATCCTAAAGTTTTTAATAACCTTTTCTCTTGGCTGAACCTTTGCAAATCCCAGTGGAAGGGCTGTTTTTTTTTTTGTTTGTTTGTTTGTTTTTTTCCAGATGGTGGGAAATAAACTCTGGAGCACTTCAGGGTGTGGAGAGCTCATTAACCTAAGCTGGCAGGCTGCCAGCTTTCTCCAAAATTCAAGGAAGCTCCTTGGGAGACCAACTTCTCTCTCCTTCTCTCTTATAAAATGTCCACCAGGACAGCAGCTCAAGCCTTTCACGGATGTTTTGCCAGCCTAACTGTTAATTTGATTAGAGGTGGCTTTTTTTTCTGGGTTACAGAAGCCAGCATGTCCAGATGGAAATCTCAGCGGGATCTTTTAAAAATGGGCCATTTACGGAAGACCTCTTCCTCGGTGTTTCCTTCTGCAGCCAAGCCAGGGCCTTTGAGCTGTGTAGCCGTCCAGTTGGGGAGGCAATTGAAACCAAATAAATTTGATTTTAGAAAAAATGTTGCAGCTATGCAGCTCTGGTGTAGCAAAGAAACACACACCCACCCACCCCAAATGTCCTGATTTTTTTTTTTTTTAAGAATCGTAATTTAATAAACATCATTAGAAGGAAAGATGCTTCTTTAGTATATCGTGTTGTTTTTAACACCCGGGTACCCCCCAACGCAGCATCAGACATACTTAAAATCCGTTGCTTCCAGAAATTTAACCAATTGCTTGAACTTTCATAGTATTGAAGCTGTTACCTAGCTGGGTCGCGAAACGTCTTCAGGCAAGCAGCGAAGCTCACAGAGCAGCAAAAGCCTCCACAGTTCTGCCCTGAGCTATGAATATTCTGAAATACGGTGCTTTTATACTAGTGCTATAACAGGTAAATCCTCGATTTATGACCACAATGGAGCTCAAAATTTCTGTTGCTCAGTGAGACATTTGTTAAGTGAGTTTTGTCCCATTTTACGAACATTCTTTGCCACCTGTGTTAAGTGAATCCCCGCAGTTGTTAAGTTAGTGAGACGGTTGTTAAGTGAATCTGGCTTTCCCCTTTGACTATCAGGAGGTCGTAAAAGGGAATCACAGGACCGTGGGACACGGCAAGCGTCATAGATACATGCCAGAGGGTGAACCCCTTCCTTGCTTTGGCTCCAGCAATGGCCTCAGGTGAGAAAGAAACTCAAGACTGGCCCTCCTTGATGCTCGGTGGTGTAAGAGGCAGGAAGGGAAAACTTGGCTCAGCTTTCCCAAACACAAATAGTCCTCAACTTACAACCATAAATGAATCCCAAATTTCCGTTGCTAAGCAAAGACAACTGTTGAGTGACTTCGGTTGCAAAAGGTGATCAGATGACCTCGGGATAATGCATCGGTGATACATACGAGCCAGTTGCCAAGGGTCCAAATTTTGATCACGTGACCATAGGGATGCTGCCACGGTCGTTAAGAGTGAAAAACGGTCACAAGACAAGTCACTTGATTTCAGTACCGTCGTTAACTTTGAATGGTCAGGAAACGGAATAATTGCAAACCCAGGAGTATCTAGATCCCAGCCTGAATCCATACGACGGTATTTCTCAGGCAGGGTGACGTGGCCTACCTCAAAGGGCTGGCAACACAGAGGTGACTGTTTGGGGGGGGGGAATAAGAACAGCCTTTGTATGCAGGGCAGGGAAATCGGGGCACCCAGAGATCATCCATCAGGATCTCTCTGCTCCAGTATTAAATGCTCAAATATTAGCATTTTTTTTCAACCTGAGGCACTGAAGAGGGTGGACTTCAACTCCCAGAATGCCTCAAATATTAGCATTTTTCAACCTGAGGCACTTCAAGAGGGGGTGGACTTCAACTCCCAGAATTCCCCCAGCCAGCGTTGCTGGCTGGGGGATTCTGGGAGTTGAAGTCCACCCCCTCTTGAAGCCCAGGTTGAAAAAAAAAACACTTAATATAGAAGGCCAAAGCCTCCCAGAAGCCGCCTCGTGCTTGAAATAGGCGGCCAATAAACTGAATATATAAACCAGGCCCCAAATAAACATTAAAGCCGGCCCGAACTACACTTCCCGTCACTCCCCGCGCGGCGACGCGCGCCGTGGCCCTACGCGCGGTCGCGTCGGCGATGACGTAACGTCGGCAGCGCCCGCCAGCCCGCCCTCATTTTCCCCCCCTTTGGCGTTGCCGGGCAACGGGCCCGCCAACAAGATGGCGGCGCTCCGCCCCTGAGAGGCGAAGCCGGCGCGGCGCTGTGAAGGTTAGCCGCGGAGATGTCTCGGCCTCCGCCGCCCCGTTCTCCGTCGCCGCTGTCGACGCCGAGCAGCCAGTCGTGGCGAGACCTCAGCCACGCCTCCCTGGAGGACCGCATGGCGCTGACGCGGTCCTGGGTGGCGGCGCCTTCCGTCACCTTCTCGCTCCTCCGCGCCGGCCAAGATGAGCGGCTCTCCCGGGGACAGGAGGAGGAGCTGACGGAGAGCGAAGAGGAGGAGGAGGAGGAGGAGGAGTCCACCGAGTCGGAGCCCGAGCCGGAGCTCATGGAGGAGGTGCGGCCGCTGGCGGTGGTGGGGGGCGCTATTAGGGGATTTACGGGAGGGGGCTGGGGGGGAGTTTTGCCTGCGCGAAGGCATTACGGTAACGAGGAGGGGGCTCTCATTGGGGCTTTTGGAAGGGCGCCCCTATATGGAGCATTATGGGAATTTAGGAGTGGGCTCTTATTAAGGTATTTACGGGAGGGGCTTTTGGAAAGGTTCCTCTATGTAGAGTATTACGGGAATTGAGGAGTGGGCTCTTATTAAGGTATTTACGGGACAGGCTTTTGGAAGGGCGCCCCTATATGGAGCATTATGGGAATTGGGGAGGGGCTCTTATTAAGGGATTTACGGGAGGGGCTTTTGGAAAGGTTCCTCTATGTAGAGTATTACGGGAATTGAGGAGTGGGCTCTTACTAAGGTATTTACGGAACAGGCTTTTGGAAAGGTTCCTCTATGTAGAGTATTACGGGAATTGAGGAGTGGGCTCTTATTAAGGTATTTACGGAACAGGCTTTTGGAAAGGTTCCTCTATGTAGAGTATTATGGGAATTGGGGAGGGGCTCTTATTAAGGTATTTACGGGAGGGGCTTTTGGAAAGGTTCCTCTATGTAGAGTATTACGGGAATTGAGGAGTGGGCTCTTACTAAGGTATTTACGGGAGGGGCTTTTGGAAGGGCGCCCCTATATGGAGCATTATGGGAATTGGGGAGGGGCTCTTATTAAGGGATTTACGGGAGGGGCTTTTGGAAAGATTCCTCTATGTGGAGTATTACGGGAATTGAGGAGTGGGCTCTTATTAAGAGATTTACGGGAGGGGCTTTTGGAAAGGTTCCTCTATGTGGAGTATTACGGGAATTGAGGAGTGGGCTCTTACTAAGGTATTTACGGGAGGGGCTTTTGGAAGGGCGCCCCTATATGGAGCATTATGGGAATTTAGGAGTGGGCTCTTATTAAGGTATTTACGGGAGGGGCTTTTGGAAAGGTTCCTCTATGTAGAGTATTACGGGAATTGAGGAGTGGGCTCTTATTAAGGTATTTACGGGACAGGCTTTTGGAAGGGCGCCCCTATATGGAGCATTATGGGAATTGGGGAGGGGCTCTTATTAAGGGATTTACGGGAGGGGCTTTTGGAAAGGTTCCTCTATGTAGAGTATTACGGGAATTGAGGAGTGGGCTCTTATTAAGGTATTTACGGAACAGGCTTTTGGAAAGGTTCCTCTATGTAGAGTATTATGGGAATTGGGGAGGGGCTCTTATTAAGGTATTTACGGGAGGGGCTTTTGGAAAGGTTCCTCTATGTAGAGTATTACGGGAATTGAGGAGTGGGCTCTTACTAAGGTATTTACGGGAGGGGCTTTTGGAAGGGCGCCCCTATATGGAGCATTATGGGAATTGGGGAGGGGCTCTTATTAAGGGATTTACGGGAGGGGCTTTTGGAAAGGTTCCTCTATGTAGAGTATTACGGGAATTGAGGAGTGGGCTCTTATTAAGGTATTTACGGAACAGGCTTTTGGAAAGGTTCCTCTATGTAGAGTATTACGGGAATTGAGGAGTGGGCTCTTACTAAGGTATTTACGGGAGGGGCTTTTGGAAGGGCGCCCCTATATGGAGCATTATGGGAATTGGGGAGGGGCTCTTATTAAGGGATTTACGGGAGGGGCTTTTGGAAAGATTCCTCTATGTGGAGTATTACGGGAATTGAGGAGTGGGCTCTTATTAAGAGATTTACGGGAGGGGCTTTTGGAAAGGTTCCTCTATGTGGAGTATTACGGGAATTGAGGAGTGGGCTCTTACTAAGGTATTTACGGGAGGGGCTTTTGGAAGGGCGCCCCTATATGGAGCATTATGGGAATTGGGGAGGGGCTCTTATTAAGAGATTTACGGGAGGGGCTTTTGGAAAGGTTCCTCTATGTGGAGTATTACGGGAATTGAGGAGTGGGCTCTTATTAAGGTATTTACGGGAGGAGCTTTTGGAAAGGTTCCTCTATGTAGAGTATTATGGGAATTGAGGAGTGGGCTCTTATTAAGGTATTTACGGGAGGGGCTTTTGGAAAGGTTCCTCTATGTGGAGTATTACGGGAATTGAGGAGTGGGCTCTTATTAAGGTATTTACGGGAGGGTTTTTTTGGAAGGGTGCCCCTATATGGAGCATTATGGGAATTGGGGAGGGGCTCTTATTAAGGGATTTACGGGAGGGGCTTTTGGAAAGATTCCTCTATGTGGAGTAGTACGGGAATTTAGGAGTGGGCTCTTATTAAGAGATTTACGGGAGGGGCTTTTGGAAAGGTTCCTCTATGTAGAGTATTATGGGAATTGGGGAGGGGTTCTTATTAAGGGATTTACGGGAGGGGCTTTTGGAAAGGTTCCTCTATGTGGAGTATTATGGGAATTGAGGAGTGGGCTCTTATTAAGAGATTTACGGGAGGGGCTTTTGGAAAGGTTCCTCTATGTGGAGTATTACGGGAATTGAGGAGTGGGCTCTTATTAAGGTATTTACGGGACGGGCTTTTGGAAAGGTTCCTCTATGTGGAGTATTACGGGAATTGAGGAGTGGGCTCTTATTAAGGTATTTACGGGAGGAGCTTTTGGAAAGGTTCCTCTATGTAGAATATTATGGGAATTGAGGAGTGGGCTCTTACTAAGGTATTTACGGGAGGGGCTTTTGGAAGGGCGCCCCTATATGGAGCATTATGGGAATTTAGGAGTGGGCTCTTATTAAGAGATTTACGGGAGGGGCTTTTGGAAAGGTTCCTCTATGTGGAGTATTACGGGAATTGAGGAGTGGGCTCTTATTAAGGTATTTACGGGAGGAGCTTTTGGAAAGGTTCCTCTATGTAGAGTATTATGGGAATTGAGGAGTGGGCTCTTATTAAGGTATTTACGGGAGGGGCTTTTGGAAAGGTTCCTCTATGTGGAGTATTACGGGAATTGAGGAGTGGGCTCTTATTAAGGTATTTACGGGAGGGTTTTTTTGGAAGGGTGCCCCTATATGGAGCATTATGGGAATTGGGGAGGGGCTCTTATTAAGGGATTTACGGGAGGGGCTTTTGGAAAGATTCCTCTATGTGGAGTATTACGGGAATTTAGGAGTGGGCTCTTATTAAGAGATTTACGGGAGGGGCTTTTGGAAAGGTTCCTCTATGTAGAGTATTATGGGAATTGGGGAGGGGTTCTTATTAAGGGATTTACGGGAGGGGCTTTTGGAAAGGTTCCTCTATGTGGAGTATTATGGGAATTGAGGAGTGGGCTCTTATTAAGGTATTTACGGGAGGGTTTTTTTGGAAGGGTGCCCCTATATGGAGCATTATGGGAATTGGGGAGGGGCTCTTATTAAGGGATTTACGGGAGGGGCTTTTGGAAAGATTCCTCTATGTGGAGTATTACGGGAATTGAGTGGGCTCTTATTAAGAGATTTACAGGACTATAGGGGCTTTTGGAAGGGTGCCCCTATACGGGACATTATGGGAATTGGGGATGGGGGCTCTTATTAAGGGATTTACGGGAGGGGCTTTTGGAAGGGCGCCCCTATATGGGGCATTACCGAAATTGGGGAGGGGGGCTTCTGAGGAGACTTGGGGGGGAGGTTTTTGGAAAGGTGCCTCTATGCAGGGCATTACAAGAACTGAGGAGGGGGCTCTTATTGGGATATTTACGGGAGAGAATTTTTGGGAAGTTTCCTATGTGGAGCCAGGTGAATGTGAGATGGGTAACGTATAAATTTAATTATTAATTTAATTATTATTTAATTATAACAGCAATAATAACAATAGCAACAATAATAATATAATATACTTGGAACAGCTTCCGTCCTGCGACAAATATCTGTAACACTGTCAAACATCCAGATTTGCCTAGCACAGGTCCTTGGTAAGGACTCGATAGGTGGACAGAGATGCCAAACCCAGGCCGAACATCTGGCTGGCTGTGTGATGATCAATAATAATAATATTAATATTAATAATAATAATAATAATAATACACAAGAGAGAAGGCTGCCCTCTGCTGGGCATCCCTCACCAAGCTACAAGCGATAAACCTTGCATTTGGATTATTTTCGCTCTGCCCCACTGTGTCTTCCTCTGTTTCTCTTTCTCTCTGGCATACGTGCAGGTGTTGTTTGACGGTATGTTGACCGAAGCTACCATTGCCGAAGCCCTCCACACCTTGGGCCATTCCGCCTCTGGCACGGAGCGTGTCTACCTTCACCTGTCACTTTCGGTGAGTTTAGGAAAACTTCCTTCGCAGCATTGTCCCCTAGATCAGAGGTCTCCAACCTTGGCAACTTTAAGCCTGGAGGACTTCAATTCCCAGAATTCCCCAGCCAGCTTTGGGAGTTGAAGTCCTCCAGGCTTAAAGTCGCCAAAGTTGGAGAACCCCTGACCAGCGGTGAAATCTGAACCGGTTTACTACCAGTTTGCTGGCTGCGCATGTGCAGTGTGTACCACGCACCCAATGCAAGGTGCTCGTGTGCAGTGCACACCAAAAAGAGGCATGTGGTGAGTAGAACAGCGGGCGAGGAATCAATCAGCTGTGGCGCGCAATCTTTTTTTTGCCTCTGATGTTCGCGCGGCTCAGCTGGGATCATCAGAAGCTTTTTTTTTACTTTTAAAAGCATTTTTTCTACAACTTCTTCGGCCCAAGAGGTTGTAAAAAAAAATGCTTTTAAAAGGCTTTGACGATCCCAGCTGAGCCGCGCGATCATCAGAGGCTTTTTTTTTAACCTTTTAAAAGCATTTTTTCTACAACCTCTTCAGCCGAAGAGGTTGTAGAAAAAACGCTTTTAAAAGTAAAAAAAAAAAAAAAAAGCCTCTGATGATCGCGCGGCTCAGCTGGGCATGGGTGGAGGGGGGGGCAGGGATTTTTGCTACCGGTTCTCCGAACCACCCGCCGCCATCGCTACCGGATCGGGCGATCCAGTCCGAACCGAGAACATTTCACCCCTGCCTTATATCACTGAGATGTTGGCAAGGTCCTCCCATTGAAACCCTGCAGGAGGCACCTGACCATTCCGAGGTCTTTCCACTGAGAGCAGGATTTTGAACTCGGTGGGTGAGTCATCAGGGTCTCAGGCAGAAGTTCTCCAGGAGACCTACCAGGAGAAAGACCTTCTGACCCCTGGCTCTCTCCCTTTTTATTCCCGCAGGATCGTCTTTTGAGTGACGTCCATATTCTTTACAAATACATCCATCTCGAAAAACTCAACCTTTCCTACAATAAAATCAGCGGTACGTGAGCTCCACGGCTACTGACCCTCGAAGCGGTCAGCCACGGTACAGGTAGTCCTCAACTTACGGCCATTCATTTAGCCACCATTCGAAGTTATAATGGCACTGAAAAAAAGGGACTGATAACCGTGTCTCACACTTACGACCTTTGCAGCCTCCCCAGGGTCAATGCAATCGACGTTCAAACGCTTGGCAACTGACTCGTATTTATGACGGTTTGCAGCGTCCTGGGGACACGTGATCCCCGTTTTGCAACCTTCGGACAAGCAAAGTCAAGGGGGGAAAATCTCGATTCACTTAACAGCCGTGTTCCCAACTTAACGGTGATTCATTTAACAATTGTGGCAAAAAAAAGGTCATAAACATGGGGCAAAACTCACTTAGCAAATGTTTCAGAAATTTGGGGCTCAACTGTGGCCGTAAGTCAAGGACTACCTGAATAGCTTAGCTATTTACATGCAACATTCAAAGGCCGTTCAAATCCAAAACTAGAATTAAAATTAGACCAGCCTGAGCTGCACGTATCTTCTTTTATATCCCTCATCTCATTTTTCTTTTTAGATCTCTCCTGCATCAGTTACATGCCTTACCTGTTAGAACTGGATGTCTCCCATAATGTACTAACCACCTATTTTGACTTCCGGCCACCGAAGAATCTCCAGGTGAGTTTATTATTATTTTATTTATTTTTATTAATCATATTTCTATGCCGCCCACTCTCCGAGGACTCTGGGCGGCTTACAACAATCGACAGTATACTAAGTATACAACAATCTGGGTCCTCATTTTACCCACCTCGGAAGGATGGAAGGCTGAGTCAACCTTGAGCCTGGTGAGATTTGATCTGCTGAACTAGCAGTCAGCTGAAGTAGCTGCAGTACTGCACTCTAACCACTGTGCCACCTCGGCTCGAGTTGCAAAATAGAGCTGGGCCTGAGGTTTGAATCTGGCTCAACCCCCTTGTAGTTACCCGGCCAGTCAAACTGCCTTGTTCAAGCCACCTAAATGTAGATGATGATCAGGCTGAGGCCAAGGGAGGAGTCAAATGAGTCATTAGTCATGAGTCTCTTCGTACCCACAAGAGATTTAAGTCTGGCCTATGAATTCCTTCTACTCTCTATCTACCACCAATTTCCATTGGCTGTTAGTAGTTCAGATTCTTGTAGAGAGCTTAAGCTTGCAAATCAATCTCTAGGCCCATTTGAACTGCCTGGATCTCCTGATTTCCTTGGCACTTGACACTAAATGGAGAAAGTGGAATTTTTCATTTATTTCATAGAGATTGGTTGCATTTATCTTTGCAGCTGAGACTGAGTACACTTAAAACGTTTATAGAAATTTGTAGAATTCTTTCTCCCTCACTCACTCCCTCTTTCTCCCCTTCCTTTTTTCCCCTCCCTTCCTCCCTCCCTCCCTCTCTCTCTCTCTCTCTCTCTCTCTTTTCTTTTCTTTCTTGTTTTTCCAAATTATCCTGAATTGAGTGGATGATGGTGATGAGGATAGAAGACAGCAATAGAATATTTGTAGCTCAGGGTTGAACAGTGAGGCCTTGGTGCTCTCTGAGTTTGGTGGTTTTCTTGCAGACGTTTTATGACCCAACTAGATAACATCATCAGTGTTGGGAGGAGGAGGAGGAAGAGGTTCTTTGAGGTCCTTGGTGCTCTCTGAGCTTGGTGGTTTTCTTGCAGACGTTTCATGACCCAACTAGGTAACATCATCAGTGTTGGGAGGAGGAGGTTCTTTGAGGTCCTTGGTGCTGTCTGAGCTTGGTGGTTTTCTTGCAGACGTTTCATGACCCAACTAGACAACCTCATCAGTGTTGGGAGGAGGAGGAGGAGGAGGTTCTTTGAGGTCCTTGGTGCTCTCTGAGCTTGGCTGTTTTCTTGCAGACATTTCATGACCCAACTAGGTAACATCATCAGTGCTAGAAGGGAGTGAGGTTTGCTCTCTGTTTATATAATGGTGGCTTGCCCTGTCAGTGTTGCTAGAAATGGTCTTGGTCATTCCTTAATTAGACTGTTGTTTACTGTTCGTTTGTCTGAGTTGGTAGTTTGATCAGGGTATCCTTAATTTGTTGGTCTAGTGTTAATCTTGGAGTGGATTGCTAGCAAAGTTATGCTTTATCCTTCTTGTTTCCTTTTCAGCTTTGTGATTATCTCTTTCAAATGGTATGTAAACGTTGTTTATCTCGTTGTGCCCGTTGATGGCTGTTTTGTCAGAGTGCCAGCTTCCAGGAATTCTCTAGGGATTTTGGACTAGGCTTCCTCTTGGATGCTCACAGTTCCCCTCTTGAAACTATGGTTCGGTCTCTCCATGTGTGGCACACATGTTTTCCTCATGTCTTCTGACTGCTAGTTGGTTAGGACATCTTCATGTACCCTTCTCCATTTTTTGTTCTCTTTCCAGGTGGCTAATTTTTCCTACAATGACATTTCAAAAATGAAAGACCTTTCCGATTATCAGTCCCTCAAAAAGCTCATACTGGACAGTATCCTTTTAAAAAAAAAAACAACAACGATGCAGAGCAGGGAATTGTCTGCTCAGAAACCTTCCTTGGATCCCAGTAGATTCCCCGTCCAAGCTGCCTTTTTAAAAAGAGGATAATTTTTATTAAAACTAAATAAATAAATGAACAGGAAGGTTGCAAGCTATACAGCAAAGGCCACGCTGGTCCCTGGCAGCCTTTTTAATTGCAGGAATTAGCACTCTAATCATCCTAATAGGATGAAGGCTTAATTTGCTTTCTATCCACCGGATATTTTGGGATCGATCAAACCTACTTATGATGGTCATTTTGTGAAGAGCTCATTCACTCTAGCCCTCGTGTTACGAAACCACTCTCAATGTATAGGTAGTCCTCAATTTATGACCCGGTGGAGCCCAAAAGTTTTGCCTCTAAGCAAGATGCTCGTTAAGTGAGTTTTGCCCCATGATATGCCCTTTCTTGCCGCAGTTTTCTGTGGTAGGATTTCAGATTTCTGTTTGCTAATCGAGGCAGTTGTTAAGCGAGTCTTGCCTCAATTTTATTACCTTTCTTCCTGCAGTTGTTAAGTGGATCGTGGCAGTCATTAAGTTAGTAATGGGGTTGTTAAGTGAATCCGGCTTCCCCCGTTGACTTTGCTCGTCAGAAGGTCTCAAAAGCGGGTCACGTGACCCCGGGACACAGCGACGGTCATAAATATGAGTTATTTGCCAAGTGTCTAAATGTTGATCATGTGCAACGGTCATAAGTGTGAAAAACGCTCCTAAGTCGCTTTTTTCGATGCCATTGTAACTTTGCATGGTCACTAAACGAATTGTTGTAAGTTGAGGACCACCTGGAATCAAATTTGGGAGTTGGATTTACTACGAAATTCCGCTAAACGCCTTCCCAAATCCAGTTTTTTTTTTAAAGTTCTTTTTATCCAACTTTACAAAAAGCAACATTTGCAGTGTGACCAGAACCGATGCTCGAAGCCCCTTTTCTTTATACAGATGGTCCTCGACTTATGACAGTTCATTTAGTGACCATTCGATGTTATAACGGCACTGGGAAAAAAGTGAGTTATGACCGTTTTTCATAATTATGTCCATTGCTGCATCCCCAGGGTCACGCGATCAAAATTCAGACCCTTGGCAACTGGCTCCTATTTATGACGGTTGCAATGTCCTGGGGTTATTCCCTTTTGTGACCTTCTAATAAGCCAAGTCAGTGGGGAAAGCCAGATTCACTTAATGACCCATCTTACTAGTTGAGTTAGACCGCAGCGATTCACTTAACAAGTGCGGCGAGAAAAGTTGTAAAACGGGGCAGAATTCATGGAGCCAATGTCTCGCTCAGCGACATTCGGGCTAAATTGCAGTCATAAGACAAGGACTGCTTGCAAATTCCTTGAAAATCCGGGGGGGGGGGTGTTACAGCCAGGCCCTGCCTAAGGCCTCCATAACACCCTGCTGATTGTGTATATCGTGCGCCAGGAGACGGATTGACGTCATTTTCCTTCGAATTGTCGTCGGACTGGGACCGATCGTTCGGCAACGGGTCCCTTGGAAACACACCTGACTGCCTCCGGAGCAGAGAGCCCATATCTTGGGAGAAATTCTCCTGGCTCAAACAGACTTTCAGACTGATTTATTGTTTCCAATCCCCGGTTTGATACGAGCAGCTTCCTTTTTTTTCTCAAACGCAGAACGATAATACGAGATACTTGAAGCGGACTAATTTTATCACGTATTTCCTGCTCAAAAAGGCTCTACACGGGGAAGTCAGTAAATAGAGGCTTGGAAATTTAACCGTGTTTCTAATTTCGAGGTGTAAAATATTTAAAATATTAGATTAACAGAGTTGGGAGGGACCTTGTAGGTCATCTAGTCCAACCCCTTGCTGAAGCAGGAGACCCTACACCATTTCTGAAGGATGGCAGTCCAATCTCTTCTTGAAAGCCTTCAGTGATGAAGCTCCCACCACTTCTGAAGGCAACTTCTGTTCCATTGATTGATTGTTCTCACTGTCAGAAAGTTCCTCCTTATTTCCAGGTTGAATCTCTCCTTGATCAGTTTCCATCCATTATTCCTTGTCTGGCCTTCAGGTGCTTTGGAGAATAGCTTGACCCCCTTCCTCCTCTCTGTGGCAGCCCCTCAAATATTGGAAGATGCTCTCCTGTCTCCCCTGGTCCTTCTCTTCACTAGACTAGCCAGGCCCAGTTCCTGCAACCGTTCATCATATATTTTAGCCTTCAGTCCCCTCATCATCCTGGTTGCTCTTCTCTGCACTCTTTCTAGAGTCTCAACATCTCTTTTTATAGTGTGTTGACCAAAACTGGATGCAGGATTCTAGGTGTGGTCTTACTAAGGCTTTGCAGAGGGGTATTAGTACCTCCCTTGAGTGAGGTACTACACACAGTGAAGTCAGTAAAAAGAGACATGAAAACGTAACCGTGTTTCCAATTTCGAGATGTAAAATATTTAAACTGCAGCTTCCCTCCCGAGAATCCCGAGTCAGTTGCCTCAAAGGCTCAAGACTAACATTTAGACGGTATCTAAATGTTGCTTAGATACCATCAACATTGGCTTAACCTCCTGCCTTTGCTGACTTTATTCTTATTTTCCTCCCAAGATAATCAAAGCTCCCTGATGCACAAAACAGGTAGTCCACGGCTTACGGCCGTAATTGAGCCCAAAGCTCCTGTCCCTAAGTGAAACACGTGTTCAGTGACTTTTGCCCCATCTTACGACTTTTGCCACTGTTGCTAAGCGGGTCGTTGCAGTTGTTAAGTTGGGACTGCAATGATTCACTTAACAGCTGGGACAAGAATGGGGTAAAACAACAAATGTCTCACTTAGCAACAGAAATTTTGGGCTCAGTTGTGGCCGTAAGTCGAGGACTACCTGCACCAAGCTGGAGCTTTGGTCTCTCCAGTCCGGTATTGTTATAGCTGTCCCAGGTTTTTTTTTTTTGTCTCTAAGTTTCAGAAAAGAATCTTTCCCAGCCCTACCTGGAAATGCCAGGAGATTAAATTTACAGAATAACAAGAGTCGGAAGGGACCTTGTAGGTCATCTAATCCAACCCCCCCACCCAAGCAGGAGATCCTACATCATTTCCGACAGATGGCAGTCCAGTCTCTTCTACAAAGCCTCCAGGGATGAAGCTACCCCAACGTCTGAAGGCAAACTGTTGCATTGCCTTGGGAGACAAAACTCTTATCTCCATGATGGCGAATCTATGGCACATGTGCCTGAAGTGGCACGCAGAGCCATGTCGCCTGGCACGCGTGGCCTCGCCCGTTGCTCTTCTGGATTTCTGGCGCGCATGTGTGCGCGATGATCAGCTGGCCTTCGCGTGTGCGGCAGTGCTGGAAACTGGAGGTGGTCTTCCAGTTTCCGCGTGCGCTTGAGCGCTGGCCATCTGATCATTGCACACACATGCGCGACAGAAACCGGGAGCTGCCTGGTGCACATGTCTTCGGAAGTTCCAGTTTCGGGCATGCACATGCTCACCGGGCAGCTCTTCCGAAAAAGTTCGCCATCACTGCTCTATCTGATAATAATAACTTGATAATAATAATAACTTTATTGTCATTGTACATTTATACACAGTATACCCATACAACGAAATTCACTTAACACCCAAAGACCAGGTCCAACACACATAACAATCCCCAAACACCACACTCCCACCCACCACAATTCCCCCACTCCTAAACCACCCAAACATCCACACAACAGACCAAGTGATGCTGTCCAACAGCTCCCTGATGGTGGCCCTTTAGTTCATTGTTGAGTGCAATTATAGCTCTGGGATAAAAACTATTCAGAAGACGTGTGGTCCGAGTTTGAATTGTTCTGTCTCTTCTGCCAGAAGGCAACGGTCCAAAAAGATTGTAAGCAGGACGGGAAGAGTCTCGGAGAATGTTCTGCAACTTTCTCAAACAGCGAGATGCGAAGATGTCGTCCAGGGCTGGTATGAGATTCTGGGCAGTTTTAATGATTCTCTGTAGAGCTTTTTTTGTCCGCTACAGAGCTGCTCCCACACCATGCAAGAATGCCGTATGTCAGGACACTCTCCATGGTGCTGCGATAGTTGGACAGAAGGAGATGTAGGAACAAATCTCATTTCAGCTATGACTAATGGGCTCTTTCGGTTGATAGAACAAACGAGGAAGAACGGAGCTTCTCAATCATCCCGCTCATGGGTAAGGCAACTGGACTTCTCCTTTTGTTTTTTCCCCACAAAAACGTTTCGCTTCTCGTCCGAGGAGCCTCTTCAGTTCGAACGAACGTTAGCACCGAAGAAGTTCTAGAACCGACGCTAGAACTGAAGAAGCTTCTCGGATGAGAAGCGAAACGTCTTTACAAGAAAAAAAAAACCCAGAAAGTCCAGTTGCCTCCTGAGAAAAAAGCACCTTTGGGAAAACCAGGGTCTGGATGACTGAGACTTTCTGCAAGAAGAAGCTTTGCTCAAGTCAACATCTCCCCCAGGTTTTCTTCAATTCACGGAGTTTTTCTCCCCAGTCCTTCCTCCGTCAGCTTTGACCTCGTCTAGGTTGCCGTTTCATTTCTTAATTCTCATGCCGACGTGCAGATAACAGCATCACGGAGATTCAGGGCCTGGAGAACTGCCACAGCCTGACCTACCTGAGCTTGGCGAACAACAAGATCAAAGCAATCACCGGCTTAAAACATTTGCCCATCAAAACTCTCTGCCTGGTGAGTTTCCATCTGTTGCCTGAAATGAAACGTCTTTCCTGACCGTAATATGTTGGGTTGTCGTACAAGAATGTAGGGTTTGAAGCCCTATATTGGGTTGGTGAACGAGGGCCCTTTGATGACTCGTGGACTTCAATTCCCAGAATTCCTGGCTGGCTGGCTCAGGAATTCTGGGAGTTGAAGTCCACGAATTGTAAAGGAACCATGGAATAAATCTGGATTTATTCTCAGTTAATTTAAGGACAAGCATCACCTGGACAAGATGGGATTGGACGTAATTCCATCCTCAAGTTTTGCACTGTGGGGAGATACAGGTAATCCTCGACTTACAACACTTTGTTTAGTGACCATTTAAAGTTACAAGGATCCTGGAAAGAAGTGACCTACAGCCATTTTTCACACTTACAATTGTTGCCACATCCCCGTAGTCCCACGATTAAAATCGAGACGCTTGGCAACTGACTCATACTTATGACGGTTGCGGTCTCCTGGTTCACACAATCCCCTTTTGCAACCTTCCAACCAGAGGCGTTTGTTCAGTGAGTTTTGCCCCATTTTACGACTTTTCTTGCCACATTTGTTAAGCAAATCACTGCGGTCGTTGAATTAGTCACAGCGTGACTAATTGTTAAGTGAATCTGGCTCCCCCCTGGACTTTGCTTGTCGGAAGGTCGCAAAGGGGGACACAACAACCGTCATAAATACAAACCAGTCACCAAGCATCTGAGTTTCAATCACGTGACCCTGGGGATACCGTAAAACAGTTCTAAATGTGAAGAACAGTCATCGTTCCCTCCCCTTTTTTTTTCCAGTGACAACGTAACTTTGAGTGGTCATTAAATGAACTCTTCTGAGTCGAGGACCACCTGTATATAAAACGATGTGGTGTTGAAGCAAGCAGTGGGGGTCCCTGTTCTGCCCCAGCTACGGATCCCAAAGAACGCAGCACACACAAACTCTATACCAAGCTTATTTTACTCAAATAACTCAGTCTTTATCAACCAAAGGCTGTTAATAAACTGTCTTAACAGCCTATAAGAATTCCAAGATAAGGTAATCACAGTTTTACTAGAGTTGGCAGAAAGCCCAGAAGCAATTTGCAGAGAATCCGGACAAGAAGGAGAGTGAAATAAAGTTGTTCCCTACAGCTTGCTTCAGTCGGTGTTCCTCCTTAAATAGGCGAAGGGAGTGGCCAATTAGCCCCAAGCCTTACTCTTGAGGAGACCTCCTCCTGAGGAGCCACTCCTGCCTTTTGGCAGCTCTGCGCGCCCGTGCATTGAGAAGAGGCTCCTCCTCTTCGTCCTCTTCACTTAAGGGAGCTTCTGGAGGTTCTGAAGGCCCTGGCTGAATCCCCACCTCTGGCACCACATCTTCTCCAGCCTCCTCATTGTCCGACTCGGGTGCCAGCTGCATAGGCTGCTGGCGGAGCCCCACACCAGCCTCCTCACTGTCCGAATCAGCTACTTGCTGCACAGGCCACTGATAGGCCACAACATTCCCTGATTGTGCTTGGATTATGCCCAAAGAACCACCATGGTTGGGCACATTGGAGGCTCGTGATTATTTTGGCAGAAATCAAACCAGATCGAGAAAGCAGTGGGCTTGGAAAAACTCGAGGTGTTACAAGTGTTGGATTTGTCCGGCAACCAGATCAGCAGCTTGGAGGGTCTGGAAGACCACAATCTCCTGCAGGACATCAACCTGGAAGATAACCAGGTAAGATTTATACAGCAGAGAAGACTCAGCGGCCAACCGCTTGGGGTGGGGGAGGGAATTCCTCCTCCTCGGAACCTCTTGCAATGGCCAGGAGAACCAAGGAACGAGGCTTTTCCCAGAATCCTCCTCTTTTGGATATATTGGGGTGGGGGTGGGAGTGGGGAAGTTGAAGGAAAAGAAGGGAAGAGAAGCGACTTTGAAAAGGTGCTTGAGAAAATGTCTGTAAATTGGACAAACCCATATGAGTAACTCTTATTTTGCATAATTTATTGCACAAATGAGCCATCATCTATCTATCCATCATATCTTTGTTTATTCATCCATCATTTATCGATTTATTCATTCTATCATCTATCGTCCATCTACTATATAACCAACCAACCATCCATATTACCTTTCTGTCTGTCTGTCTGTCTGTCTGTCTGTCTGTCTGTCTGTCTGTCTATCTATCTATCTATCTATCTATCTATCATCTATCTCTATCTACCAACCTACCTATCTAACCATCCATCCATCCATCCACTCACTCACCCATTTGATGACAAATGAGCCATCATCTATCTACCCATCATATCTTTGTTTATCCATTCATGCATCCATCATATCATCCATCCACTTATTCATTCTATCATTGTCCATCTAGTATATAACCAACCATCCATCCATTCTACATCTATATCTATCCTATCTATCTGTCTGTCTGTCTGTCTGTCCTCTGACATCTATCTATCATCTATCTGTCTGTACTTATTTCTATCTCTTTATTATGTCTTTTTATCTCTATGTTTATCTGGTCTATCATGTCAACCATATCTATCTGTCACTATCATGTCTGTTTATCTATTATGTCTGTTTATCTCTATCATCTGTTTATATCCCTCTAAAGCCATGAGGGTTAAAAACCTGAGTTTCTTGATTCTTTTTTTTTTTTTTCCTTTTTCCTCCCTGGGCAACTGAGATGAGGAAAGTCCTTGGGTGTCACCTGCTCCCTGATGAAGCTGCTCCATCCATCCATCCATCCATCCATCCATCCATGATTTTGAAGCATTCTCCTCCCTCCCTCCCTCTTTCCTTTAATCCATACCGTTCTTCTTCTCCTCGTCATCAGGTGTCTGAACTGAGCGAGCTGGAATATATTGAATCCCTGCCTCTGCTGAGAGTGTTCAGCCTCTTGAAGAATCCTGTTCAGGTGAGGGAGAAGTCAAACCGTCAATGAAATATCGGAAGAGTTGTAAATCTTTATCATGCTAACAATGTCATTTGGTAGGACAATTAAGGGACGGGTAACGATTTGAAGTCGATTCCACCAAGAGAAGCAAGACAACATCGCCCAGAGTCGCTTTGGATAGTGAGATAGCAATAGCACTTGCACTTATCCATAAGTCCAACTTATATGTAAGTCCTTTACTTACAACAGTTCACTTAGTGACCATTCAAAGTTAAAGCGTCACTGAAAACAGGGACTGATGACGTTTTTCAGTTATGAGCTTTGCAGTATCCCCACAATCCCGTGATCAGAATTCAAAGGCTTGGCAACTGACTGGTATTTATGACTGTTGCAGTGTCCTGGGGTCATGCAATTCCCCCCCCCTTTTTTTTTTTATTTGATTTATATGCCGCCCTTCTCCGGAGACTCAGGGCGGCTTACAATGCATTAAGCAATAGCCTTCATACTTTTGTATATTTTATACAAAGTCAGCTTATTGCCCCCACAAACTGGGTCCTCATTTCACCTACCTTAGAAAGGATGGAAGGCTGAGTCAACCTTGAGCCTGGTGAGATTCGAACTTACAGTAATTGCAGACAGCTGGATGATAATAACAGGCTATTAGTCTGCTGTGCCACCAGGCTCTTTTGCGACCTTCTGATCAGCAAAGCCCAATGGCGAAACCAGATTCATTTAACAACCGGGGTTACTAACTGCAGTGATTCACTTAAACAACACCAAATTGTTGGGCTCAATTGCGGTCGTAAATTGAGGACCACCTGTAGACCGCTTCACGGTGCTTTTATACAGTCCTCTCTAAGCGATTTGTGCAGTCAGCCTGTTGCCCCCAAACATTTGGGCCTTCATTTGACCAACCTCAGAAGGATGGAAGGCTCAGTCAACCTTCAGCCAGTCAGGATCGAACTCCTGGCAGCGAGCAGAGTCATCCTGCAATGCTGCATCCTAACCGCTGCGCCACCACGGCTCCTGGCTGTCCTATAAATTTAACAAATAAAAGAAATAGATTTAATGCATCAATAAATACATCCACCGTGGCTGCAAACTTGGAGAGTTGACCTAACAGAACAACGGTTTGTGTGGCTTGTTTGATGAAGGGCTTCTTCATTTGGTATCTTTATGGCTTTTAAGGACTTTTTTCCCCCCTCTATAGTCTTTATGTGGCGATTTTATACTTGGTTGCCACCCAGAATGCATTGCGAGAAGAGCAGCCCTATGCGCTTGCATAATAAATACACTGAAATGCAAGAGCCTGTTTTGATGGCCGGGCCATAGGATTTTCTCCAAGTCCCGAGAAACTTCAGAGTCGAGTAGGGTTTCCTCCTTGAACAGGGGGTTGGACTAGAAGACCTCCGAGGTCCCTTCCAACTCTTGTCATTCTGTTGGCTGTAACCATACGAGGGGCGAGCCTTCAAATACCAAGAGCCTTGGTGGCTCAGCAGACTAAAGCACTGTTAAGTAACACCAGCTGCCTGCAATTACTGCAAGTTCAAATCTCACCAGGCTCAAGGTTGACTCAGCCTTCCATCCTTCCGAGGTAGGTAAAATGAGGACCCGGACTGTGGGGGCAATAAGCTGTATAAAAAAAGAACACCGCTTAGGGGGGGGCAAAAGCCCTACTAAGCAGGTATATACAAAAAGTATGAAGGCTATTTCTTAACGCATTGTAAGCCACCCTGAGTCTCTGGAGAAGGGCGGCATATAAATCGAACCAATAAATAAATAAGTAAGTAAGTAAGTAAGTAAGTTAAAGCAATGTAAGAATCGACCAAAAAGATCGAAAGAAATTAAAGGCAGAGCAGCTTCTTTCCCCTTTTCTGTGAACATCTGCAGACCTTGGAAGACGAGGTGGCTTTTGAGGGATTTCCCCTCGAGGATCTGGATCACGTTCCCTTGCACCGCCGGATGTGACAACTTTGTGTGATTAACAAGCCAGCGGATCTCATCTGCCACGCCAGCGACATTTAAATCAGAGTGAAATCTCCCATCTATGCCAGAGGCAGCATCTGTTTTGGTCTCGTCCTGAACGGGGGAGATGATGAAGCACTCACATCCGAGGTTTAAAGAGTCTTCGAGATAGGTCCCAAGAGGCCCTGGTAGAAATATAACCCATTTATCAGCATTTTGCTGCTTGGTAGAAGTTGCTTGGCACAATCCACCGGGGATTAGTCTCTTGTGGAAGGCACAGCTGTTTAATCCAATGTTTAAATTCCAAATGGAGCCCAGAAGAGTCCTTAGAGGTCTTCTAGTCCAACCCCCTGCTCAAGCAGACTAATAGCCTGTTATTAACATCCAGCTGCCTGCAATTACTGCAGGTTCGAATCTCACCAAGGCTCAAGGTTGACTCAGCCTTCCATCCTTTCTAAGGTAGGTGAAATGAGGACCCAGTTTGTGGGGGCAATAAGCTGACTTTGTATAAAAAATATACAAAAGAATGAAGGCTATTGCTTAACGCATTGTAAGCCACCCTGAGTCTCCGGAGAAGGGCGGCATATAAATCAAATTAAAACAAAAAAAAACAGGAGACCCTACTATACCCAGCTGTTATGGGAATCCAGTTTCCCCACTGACTTTGCTTGTCAGAAGGTCGCAAAAGGAGAACACTTGAGCCTGGGACCCTGGGACCACAAAAACTAAAGAGCTTATAATTGATTTCAAGAGGAAGAGAGATGTTCATCTACCACTATACATAAATGGTGAGGAGGTGGAGAGGTTGGGTAGTTTTAAATTTCTGGGCACTTATACCTCGGAGGACCTCTCATGGACTATGAATGCTAACATGCTTGTGAAGAAGGCACAGAAGAGGCTGTACTTCCTGAGAATGCTCAGGAAGATAAATCTATCTCAGCATCTACTTCTGTCCTACTATCTCAGCACCATTGAGAGTGTCCTGACATACGGCATTCTTGCATGGTACGGGAGCAGCTCTGTAGCGGACAAAAAAAGCTCTACAGAGAATCATTAAAACTGCCCAGAATATCATCGGGCTCCAGCTACCAGCCCTGGACGACATCTTCGCATCTCGCTGTTTGAGAAAGTTGCAGAACATTCTCCGAGACTCTTCCCATCCTGCTTACAATCTTTTTGGACCGTTGCCTTCTGGCAGAAGAGACAGAACAATTCGAACTCGGACCACACGTCTTCTGAATAGTTTTTATCCCAGAGCTATCATTGCACTCAACCATGAACTAAAGGGCCACCATTGTTGGACAGCATTACTTGGTCTGTTGTGTGGATGTTTGGGTGGTTTTAGGGGTGGGGAATTTGGGGTGGGTGGGTTTTTGGGGATTGTTATGTGTGTTAGACCTGGTCTTTGGGCGTTAAGTGAATTTTGTTGTATGTGTATACTGTGTATACACATACAATGACAATAAAGTTGTTTATTATCTGTTGTGACTTAGGCTTACTGAGTCACTACAATACACAATTAGTCCAAACCCCCCCCCCCTATTTTATTGTAACAGCTGAGAATTACATTCATTCCCAGCTGAGTCCCAATTAGTTGCGAAAAAAATCCTTCGGAAGAAATCCTTCGGGGTAATCGCCAAACTTTATCATCTTGGGGAAAAGCCCCAAGTAAGTGGTTTGTTCACTTGTTCCAGATAATCCTCCACTTGAAAGCATTCGTTTAACAACTCTGAAAACGGTCATAAATCCCTTTCTTCCAGTGCTGTCGTAACTTTGAACGGTCACTAAATGAACTGTCGTACGTCGAGGACTCCCTGCACCCTCTTATTTCCTCTCAGCGTCTCCTCCTCCTCTACTTCCCGTGTCAAACTACGATTGAATTAATCTGATAAAATAACTCTTCCCTCTTATTAGCCTGAGAAATCAAACAAAAAAATGAAACCTACCCATTTCTGCATTTTCCTCAGGACCAAGAAGATTATTGGCTCCTGGTGATTTTTATGCTGCTCCGACTGATCAAACTGGATCACAAGAAGATCTCCGCGGAGGAAAAGGTAAATGCCCTTCCCCCACTCACAACACTCAATCGTAATATTACAAGCAGACCTCGACTTACAACTGCAATGGAGCCCAAGATTTCTGTTGCTAAGCGAGACGGTCGCTAAGTGAGTTCTGCCCCCTTTTGTGACAGATAGATAGGTAGATAGGTAGATAGATAGGTAGATAGATCCTAGATAGATAGATAGATAGATAGATAGATAGATAGATAGATAGATGATTCCTCCCTCCCTCCCTCTCTTTCTCCTCCCACCCTGCCTTTCTCCTTCCTCCTTCCTTCCTTCCTTCCTCCCTTCCTTCCTTCCTCCCTTCCTTCCTTCCTTCCTTCCTTCCTTTTTTTCCCACTTACCAATAGCCCTTAGACTTGTATACCTCTTCACAGTGCTTTTACAGCCCTCTCTAAGTGGTTTATAAAGTCAGCATAATTGCCCCCAACAATCTGGGTCCTCATTTTATCAACCTCGGAAGGATGGAAGGCTGAGTCAACCATGAGCCGGTCAGGATTGAACTGCTGGCAATCGGCAGAATTAGCCTGCAATGCTGCATTCTAACCACTGCGCCACCTTGTAAGTCGAGGACTACCTGTATGCATAATTGACCTATATTTCCCCTTTTTCTTACCGGGAGTAGGTTGCCGCTGTGAACAAGTACGACCCCCCTCCAAAAGTGGTGGCTGCTCAGGACCACATGACTCACATCATGTACAGCATGATGCAACCCCAACACATCTTCAACAGGTGACCTCTTCCTCCTTCTCCTCCTCCTCTTCCTCCTCCTCCTTCTCCTCCTTCTCCTCCTCCTCCTCCTCCACCTCTTCCTCCTCCTCCTCTTCCTTCTCCTTCTCCTCCTCCTCTTCCTCCTCTTTCTCCTCTTCCTGCTCCTCCTCTTCCTCCTTCTCCTCCTCCTCCTCCTCCTTCTCCTCCTCCTCTTCCTCCTCCTTCTCCTCCTCTTCCTCCTCCTCCTCCTCCTTCTCCTCTTCCTCCTCCTTCTTCTCCTCTTCCTCCTCCTCCTCTTCCTCCTCCTTCCTCCTCTTCCTCCTCTTTTTCCTCTTCCTGCTCTTCCTCTTCCTCCTTCTCCTCCTCTTCCTCCTCCTCCTCCTCCTCCTCTTCCTCCTCCTCCTTCTCCTCCTCCTCTTCCTCCTCCTCCTCCTCCTCCTTCTCCTCTTCCTCCTCCTTCTCCTCCTCTTCCTCCTCCTCCTTCTCCTCCTCCTCTTCCTCTCACGAAGTGGGCTTCTTCGGCTTTTCCTCTCCTCCTCTTTCCAAACTAAATTGGTGTCCCAGAAACACCCTGGTGGCATGAAATGTAACTGAATCTTGGTTAGCCAAGCAGACTATCCCGTCTTGTGACTCCTCACGTCACAGTTCAAAATAATGATTCCCACCTCTTCATTCCCTGGAAGCAACCTGTCAGAGCAGATTGTCACCTCACACCCAAAACGAGAGACACAAGGAACTCTTTAACAGGACCCACTGATCATTAAAAGCTCCCCTGGGAGTGACCAAAACTTGCAACTATGATGGCTTCAAGCTGTCTTCTGAATGGATGGGATGGGATCAAATCGAATTGGAGTTGGAAGGGACCCGGTAGGTCATCTAGTCCAACCCCCCCACCCAAGCAGGAGGCCCTACACCATTTCTGACAGAGGGCAGTCCAGTCTCTTCTTGAAAGCCTCCAGTGATGAAGCTCCCACAACTTCTGAAGGCAACTTCTGTTCCATGGATTGATTGCTCTCCCTGTCAGAAAATTTCTCCTTATTTCTAGGTTGAATCTCTCCTTGTTCAGTTTTCATCCATTATTCCTTGTCTGGCCTTCAGGGGCTTTGGAAAATAGCTTGACCCCCTTCCTCCTCTCTGTGGCAGCCCCTCAAATATTGGAAGATGCTCTCCTGTCTCCCCTGGTCCTTCTCTTCACTAGACCAGCCAGGCCCAGTTCCTGCAACCGTTCATTGTATATTTTAGCCTCCAGTCCCTTAATCATCCTGGTTGCTCTTCTCTGCACTCTTTCCAGAGCCTCAACGTCTTTTTTATAGTGTGGTGACCAAAACTGGATGCAGTACTCTAGGTGTGGTCTTATCAAGGCTTTGCAGAGGGGTATTAGTACCTCCTGTGATCTTGATTGTATCCCTCTGTTTATGCAGCCTAGAACTGTGTTGGCTTTTTTGGCTGCCACCGCAACACTGCTGGCTCCTATTTAGCTGGTTGTCCACTAAGACTCCGAGATCCTTCTCCCAGTGACTGCCATTAAGCCTAGTTTCTCCCAATCTTTGACTCTCTTCCTTCAGAGTCATTAAAGGAGTTAAGCACCCTCACAAAGTCTGTTTATCAACGTTTCATTTTTAGAAAACCCTTTGGGACTCTGGAAGGCTTTTGACTGTTCAAAAGTCTCAAAGCTTTTCTTGGTTTTTTTAACCAACTTTTAAATTTCGAAAGAAGATTACGCTAAATAAAATCACATCAGTCCACGGTCTACTACGCAATCCTAACGGAAGTTCATCTATTACAGGGGTCTCCAATCTTGGCAACTTTAAAACTTGTGGACTTCAACTCCAGCAAAGCTGTCTGAGGAATTCCGGGAGTTGAAGTCCACAAGTCTTAAAAGTTGCCAAGATTGGAGACCCCTGATCTATTTCAATGATGAGAAACTCACACAGGGGTTTTGTCTAATATTCTTGAGACCATCAAGACTCACTCTCTTCTCTTCCCTACAGCACCCTGCCCAGCCTTGATGCCCCCTACCCCATGCTGGTGTTGACCGGACCTCTGGCCTGCTGGAAGCGAGAACTGTGTCACAGGCTTTGCCGGAAGTTCAACAACTATTTCAGATACAGGTGTGAGTCCTACACATTTGGGAACCTTTGGGGAGTTGGTGGAGGCAGATGTCCTCAAAGAAGGGGGGGGGTACGCTGCAGTCTTTTCTAATGAATCCAGTTCTCTGTCCCCCCCCCATTGCCCACCATGTTGGGTTAAAAGAGGAAATATGGGGTCCTTGGTGCTCTCTGAGCTTGGTGGCTTCCTTATAGACATTTCATGACCCAACTAGGTAACGTCATCAATGTTAGAAGGGAGGGGAGGGGAAGGAGGACTGTGAGGTCCTTGGTGTTCTGACATCCCCAAGCCAGGCCAATATCTTCAAAACCTGGCAAGGAGTCACGGAGAGCCATGAACCAATTAAGCAAACTAATTGTCTCCTGCAAACTCCACTCCTCTTTCGCTCCTCTTTTATTCCCTCTGGGAGGGGCCTTTCATCGTCCACCTGTGGCCTTACTCCCAAGTCGACCCTTGTTCTTTAGCTGTTCCCTTCCAGATGGAACCAGCGGAACTCCTCGCCTCCAGAAGTTATGGGTGTTCCAACACCAGAGGTTTTCAAGAAGTGATTGGACAACTCTGTGTCTGAAACGGTGTAGGGTTTCCTGCCTGAGCAAGGAGTTGGACTAGAAGACCTCTAAGGTCCCTTCCCAATCTTGTTATTCCGTTCCTCAGTTCAACTCCGAATGGGACTTCAACCTCCCTCATTCCCCCGTTAACAGTTCCTTTTCTTTCTGCTTTGCTTCTTCCTCAGCCCCTGTCATACCACCAGGAGCCCTTATTTCGGAGAAGAGAACCGATTAGATTACTATTACGTATCTCAGGAGGAATTTGACAAGATGGTGAACACGGTAAGGAGGGAATCCGGTCCTTTTGGGAAGCAACCAAAGGAAGGTGTCAGCAGAGCCATCCTAGCTCCCATTCAGGACGGACAGAAGGAAGAGACATTTGGGCCTACAGAGGTCGAAGAAGCCTAGAAAGTCGGCTCTCTCTCACGCACGTCCTTCCGTCGCCTGCGTGGTCGTAACGTTGGTAACGCTTGGAGGATTCGAACAGGGGTCTTGTAAATTTCAGCTGATGGGAAAGTTTGGTGCCATAAAACTGATGGAAGAGAATAGGACAGGAAATGGACGACGGGCCCCTCTGAGCTTGGGGGTTTTCTTGCGCATGTTTTATGACATGATTAGGTAACATCATCAGTGCTAGAAGGGACTGAGCAAACCCTACACCCCTCTAGCACTGATGATGTTACCTAATTCGGTCCTGAAACGTCTACAAGACAACCACCAAGCTCAGAGAACACCAAGGACCGCACAAGAGGAGCCTGGATAGCCTGGATAGCTCAACAGAACGAGCTCTGTAATTTAACACCAGCTGCCTGCAATTACTGTAAGTTCGAATCTCACCAGGCTCAAGGTCGACTCAGCCTTCCATCCTTTCAAAGGTAAGTAAAATGAGGACCCAGTTTGTGGGGGCAATAAGCTGACTTTGTATAAATATACAAAAGGATGAAGGCTATTGCTTAACACATTGTAAGCCGCCCTGAGTCTCCGGAGAAGGGCGGCATATAAATCAAATTTAAAAAAAAAAAAAGAGCACGATAAGTAGAAAATATCAAAACTACAATGTGCTAGAAACCAGGCAGGGCTCATTCTCAATGCTCGTCCTTTGTTGTTTGCTTCACCTGGGCTTCCATTTTTGTTTTGTTTTTTTTTCTTCTCATTTCAGGGGAAATTCATAGTCACTTTCAAATATAGCGGCTTCTACTACGGGCTGAGCCGAGAGATCATCGAAAGCATCGCTAGGGAAGGGCTGGCAACCTGCGTGCATTTAGATATAGAGGTAGGAAGCCCCCCTTGCTGCAGAAGCATTTCCAGGGCTGCGAGGTTTATGCGCTTGGGTTTAAACTGTGGTCTGATCCCATGGAAGCAGGACGGTCTGGAGAAGAATCCAGAGAACGGAGAGGCGGAAGGTAAGAACCCTGTGGGGGAGAGAGGGAAGAGGGGCCAGAAGAGTCTGTAAACTCCCGTGAACCCATCTTAAGGCAGTGTTTCTCAACCTTAGCAACTTTGAGATAGGTGGACTTCAACTCCCAGAATTCCTCAGGCAGCACGCTTTAAGATGTATGGACTTCAGCTCCCAGAATTCCCCAGTCAAGCATGCTTGGAGATGGGTGGACTTTTAACTCCCAGAATTCCCCAGCCAGCATTAAAGTGTGTGGACTTCAACTCCCCGAATGCTGGGTGGAGAATTTTAGGAGTCGAAGTCTTCAAAGATTGGAAAACACTGTCTAAAGAAAATGGCTTACTGAGATTTATAGGCTTCTTAAGGTGGCTGACCCACATAGTTTGGAGAAGCCAAATCAAGCGCCCTTCCTTTTTTGGGGGGGGGCATCTTATGGCTGTCTGCATTGAATTGGTCCTTGGAATTATTTAATAACTGAAGGTCCCCCCAACAGTTAAAACTTCTCTCTCTCTCTCTCTCTCTCTCTCAAAGGGTGTCAGAAGTTTGAAGAATTCCTACTTCGTGCCACGATATATCCTACTGATTCCAGTGAACAAAGAGAAATATGGGGGTCACCTCCGGAGGATGGGGTTGTTCAGCAGACCGGAGATTGAGGAAGCTCTCCGCCGGGTGGACATGTACACCCGAGTGAATCAGGATTTCCCAGGCTTCTTCGATGCCGTCATCAATGTAGGTCAGTCTGTGACTGTAGAAAGTAGGTTTAAACCTAACCCTAACCAGAAGGAGGATCACAAGGAAAGATCCATTTGAAGCAAATGCAAGGGGACCTCGGATTGCACAGTTAACAGGCCCATAACCACATAAAAGTCTCTACTGTGGCTGTTGGATAACTTGAAGAGGGGTGGACCTCAACTCCCAGAATTCCCCAGCCAGCATGCTTTAAGATGGGTGGACTTCCACTCCCAGAATTCCCCAGCTGGCAGGCTTTAAGATGGGTGAACCTCAACTCCCAGAATCCCCCAGCCAGCATGCTTTAAGATGGGTGGACTTCAATTCCCAGAATTCCCCAGCCAGCATGCTTTAAGATGGGTGGACTTCCACTCCCAGAATTCCCCAGCCGGCAGGCTTTAAGATGGGTGAACCTCAACTCCCAGAATCCCCCAGCCAGCATGCTTTAAGATGGGTGGACTTCAATTCCCAGAATTCCCCAGCCAGCATGCTTTAAGATGGGTGGACTTCCACTCCCAGAATTCCCCAGCCGGCAGGCTTTAAGATGGGTGGACTTCAACTCCCAGAATTCCCCAGCCATCATGCTTTAAGATGGGTGGACTTCCACTCCCAGAATTCCCCAGCCAGCTTGCTTTAAGATGGGTGGACTTCAATTCCCAGAATTCCCCAGCCAGCATGCTTTAAGATGGGTGGACTTCCACTCCCAGAATTCCCCAGCTGGCATGCTTTAAGATGGGTGGACTTCAACTCCCATAATTCCTCAGCCAGCATTCCTGGGAGTTGAAGTCCCCCTATGCCATTTGCCAAGCACCCATGACTATAGGGATGCTATGATCATCATAAGTACAAAAACTAGCTGTAACTCATAAGTCATTTTTTTCAATGCCATTGTAACCCTGAACAGTCACTAAACAAGTGGTCGTACGTTGAGGCCTGCTTAGATGCATCACGAGAATGATCTAGGCTGCTAGCGGCTGCAGCTCCTCCCAGCCTTGACCAAAGCTCTTCTCTTCTTCTCCCAAAAAAAACCCCCTCCAGATGATTACGATGAAGCCTTCTCCAAACTTAGTGGTCTTCTGGAAGAGTTCCTGGGGCTGGTGCAGCCTTCTGAATCCAAAGCCACGGTTCCTGCAGCGGACGGCAAGCACCTTTCAGGTATTAAACACGGCTGAATCCACGGCTGGAAAGCACCGTGAAGCGGTATGTAAGTCTAAGGTTTATTGCTAAAAAAGAAAAACCACCTTTCTAGCAAGCAAAAAAGTTTTTTAAAAAATACCTGGGCTTCCCCGTCCACCATAAACCATCAGATGTCCCTCGAAGAGACTCTTAAGAGCCGCTAATTGTCTCGCTGTCCGTCAATTTGCATTTCATCGCCAGTCAAAAGCGACTTGATTAAAAGCACCCAGTCTGGCCCATTCCGCCGTCCGTAAAAAAAATGTAACTTCAAAATCCCCCACGCTTCATTAAATTCATTTACAGCATTGTTTCGAGGGGTTTCAAATCAATGTAACGACCCTATTCCAGAGAAGATTGCCCTCTTCCCTGTATGGCGGAGGCAGGAACAGTTCTGTCAGGTTTCGGTGTCGTCTCAAATAAATTGCATTTCCAAACAAATAGTCTTTGATGAAATCTTTTATTTATTAAGCACGACAATCTGTTCCCGACTACGTCGTAGCCAACACTGACTTCCTGACCCCAAACCTTCCCTTTCCGTTCCCCAATTCTCTGCGTCTCATTGGCCATCTTCCAAATCACTCTCCCCATATCTACTACTTCAGCTCCCAGGAATGTCCCCCCTCCCATCCCATCTCCTAGGGGATATTATCTTCAGGGAAAATAAGTAGGTGAAAAGTCAAGCGTCCTCTTGCCAGCTGCCCCCTCTTCTCCTCCTTATGTCAGCACCGGAACGAATGTAGTTTGGAGTGCTGACACAGTTCATTTCTTTATTAAAACCTTGCCTGGAGGTCGGCTCTTTAATATGAACGTTTGCATTAAGATGGTGAAATGGGGAAGGGACACAAACGGTTGGATAGAATGGAGAGCTACTAACATCTTTCCTAGGACATAGGGCTGTGATGGTGAAGTTATGGCATGCGTTGCCACAGCTGGCACGCAGAGCCCACTACATATGCGCGCGCATGCCTCCCACTGGCCAGCTGATTTTTGGGATGCACAGGGAGATGCGGGCACATGCACAGGGGGGCAGAGGGAGTGGCACCCCCCCTACAGCCTGTTTTTGGGCCCAGGAGGCTGCAGGGAGGCCTACTAGGCCCAAAATGGCGTGGGGAGGTTGCGTGCACATCCACAGGGGGGTGAGGGGAGCATGGGGGAGTTGTTACACCCTCCAAACAGCTGTAAAACAGCCTGAAAAAACAGCCAAAAAACAAGCATGTGCGTGCCGGCCAGCTGGTCTTCGGTGCTCCGGCATACGCATGCACGTACCCATTTGGGCACTTGGTGCCGAAAAGGTTCGCCATTCACCGCCCTATCCCATGTCAGAAAATAGCTGCCCAATCTCTTCTTGAAACCCTCCGGTGATGGATCAGCCACAGTTTCTGAAGGCAGAGCCGTTCCACCGATGATCTGCTCTTTGTTTTTAGCTCCCAGCAAGGAGTCGACTGCAGCTCTGAAGGTAAGCAACATCAGAGGGACCGATGGTGTCGCCCCCTCACCGACTCCCAACGAATTTCTGGATTCCTCAGCCAAAAATTACTCCGCCAAAATATCAGCCCAACTTTCAGCGCAGAAGACCCTGGTGGTAAGTAAAAGAGACCAGAACCGGTTTTGAGCTATTAAGTCATGTTAATCCGAATTGGACGCTTGCAGGCAACCTAGGCGTTGAAGTCCAGGTGGATTTCCAAGAATGTCCCAAAGGTGCTTTTCCCAAAAGGCAACTGGACATTCTTGGTTGTTGTAAAAAGAAAGTTTTTTTGTCAGAATTGCCCTCCTACGTTTGAGCTTCGCAATTGCTAACTGCCAGTCTGCCCATGAACCATGGGTGAAGGGAGCCAGCTGGGAGTGGGGAAGGCTGACAACCTATCCTACTTTTCAGAGACACCATCCCAAGGCCAAAGCGCTGGGAATGGAACACAATGGCTGACCACCCAGTCTGCTGCTGAAGAGACAGTCCCTAAGACAATTTTATTCAAATACGATTAGACAACAAGGGACCGGCAATGGGGAGGAGGTACTGGGGAGGAACAAGGTGGGAAAAGTTCGCCGGCAAAGTCTGGCATGCGAACTTCAGTTCTGACTTTGCTGTACTGTAAACCACTTGACTTTTAGTAAAGCCTACCTTTTCGCTAAAAATGAGAGTTGAGGGTCTTTCTTTCCTAAAGGACCAAGTCGTGGCAGATCTGACACATTTAGCTTCTCACCCAAGAAGCTTCTGTGGGAGATGACCAGGCTGAGCCCGAGGGAGGGGTCAAACGCATCGTAAGTTTTGAGTCCCTTCCCACCCACGAGAGATTTAGGTCCATCCCACCTTGAATGCCTTCTTTATCTCCCGCTCGTTTCCCTTGACTGTTAGTAGTTCAGGTTCTTGTAGAGAGTTTAAGCTAGCAAGAAATCTCTAGACTCGTTTGAACTGCCCGAATCTCCTGATTTCCCCGGCGCTTGGCAGCTTCTTCAGTTCAGTTCAGGAGATTTATTTTCTTCCCTTGCCCATCGTGAGGAGGCCCTTTCCTTTGATCCCAGGCTACTGGGGAAGAACGTCAACATGAGTAGATCCTCAAGGTCTCCCGTTCACGGATACCTAGTCACAGGAAAGGATTCCTTGGTTTGACTTGGAGCAAGGCCAGGAAGTCTTCCCATCATGGATCCATTTATGGTCCTCCACGGGGGGAAAACATACTCAACGGAGAAGTTCCCTGCTTTGTATCCAGAAGATGCCAACATCTTTTGGAAGAGAGGAGTCCAGAAAGAGTGATTGACAGTTTCTCTGTGTATATTTTAAGCAACCTGGTCCCCCCAAAATCGGGAGAAACTCAGTAGCACCTTATCTGACTACCTTTGATTCCAGCATAAGTGAAATTGATGCCTTGCAAGAAAATTAATAGCTGAAAAAGAGGGGGCCACCAGACTTTTTCTGATGGTTTGCTCCACAGACTAACTCTTTGGGGTTTCTCCTCCAGTAAATTTTTCAGCCAATCCTTAGGAGAAGTTTGGCTTTGGCTAGTCTAGAGAAAAGAAGAACTAGGGGGGACATCATAACTGTCTTCCAATATTTGAGGGGCTGCCCCAAAGAAGAGGGAGTCAAGCTATTCTCCAAAGCACCTGAAGGCAGGACAAGAAGCAACGGATGGAAACTAATCAAGGAGAGAAGCAACCTGGAATTAAGGAGAAACTTCCTAACAGTGAGGACAACTAACCAGTGGAACTGCTTGCCACCAGAAGTTGTGGGTGCTTCACCCCTGGAGGCTTTTACGAAGAGAGTGGACAGTCCCTTGTCTGAAATGGTACGGAGTCTCCTGCTTGAACAGGGGGCTGGACTAAAAGACCTCCATAGTCCCTTCCAGCTCTATTCTGATCGAGAAGCAAGAGGAGAAACCTCACCCAAAGCCAGATGGCGATGGTGGGAGAACGTTCTAGAGTGACGGTGTCATAATGGGGAATTTCATCCCTGGAGGTCTCCGTGCTCGGATGGTCAGGGCCCATCCTCCCATCTCTAAAGGTGCCCCTCCAGATGGAGAAAAGGAGTCGGAAACCAATCCGTTATCCCCCGGTCAGCAAAAGGCTTTCGTTTTGGAGAGAGGTAGGTGGCCCAAAGGGAAGCCTCCCGCCTCAGTTTCTCCCATTGGATCCCGGCCTTCAAGAAGGAGGCAGCAGACACCTCTTAGATCTCCACGTCCAGGAGAAAGTTTAGAGGCCTAGGTTGGTTGGACAGGTTTGAGGAAAAACAAGAGAACTGAACAGTGAGTACCAGTAATACCACTTTACAAGGCCTTGGGAAGGCCACACTTGGAATATTGCATCCAGCTTTGGACGTCACGATGTAAAAAAAGATGTGGAGACTCTGGAAAGAGTGCAGAGAAGAGCAACAAAGATGATTAGGGGACTGGAGGCTAAAACATACGAAGAACGGTTGCAGGAACTGGGTATGTCTAGTTTAATGAAAAGAAGGACTAGGGGAGACATGATAGCAGTCTTGCAATATCTCGGGGGCTGCCACAGAGAGGAAGGGGTCAAGCTATTCTCCAAAGCACCTGAAGGCAGGACAAGAAGCAATGGGTGGAAACTAATCAAGGAGAGAAGCAACTTAGAATTAAGGAGAAATTTCCTGACAATTAGAATGTCAAGTATTTGCAAGCCATTGGCACATGTGTCATATAGACACCAGTGGAGGCAGAGAGTGTCTCTCCACCCCTATGTGGAAAGGAGGGGCTTAGGGCCTGAGTATAAAACCCACTCCAACCTTTTTCCACCTTGCTCTCTCCATCTCTCTCTTTTATTTTATTTTATTTTATTTTATTTTTATTTATATGCCGCCCTTCTCCGGAGACTCAGGGCGGCTTACAAGGCGTTAAGCAAGAGCCTTCATACTTTCATATATTTTTACAAAGTCAGCTTATTGCCCCCACAACTGGGTCCTCAATTTACCTACCTTAGAAAGGATGGAAGGCTGAGTCAACCTTGAGCCTGGCGAGATTCGAACTTGCAGTAATTGCAGGCAGCTGGAAGCTAAATACTACCTTTAACAGTAGCATTAGTCTGCTGCGCCACTCAGGCTCTTTTCATGTTTGTTCCTCATGAGACTTGATCTCTGTTGTACATAGTTAATATGATTTATCATATGAATAAATACGTTGAAGACATTTATTCATGCATCTGCCTCTGAACTCTTCTATGCTCCTGGCTGTTTCTACGAGCCCAATTCCACATAGAACAATTAATCAGTGGAACAGCTGGCCACCAGAAGTTGTGGGCAGTCCAACACGAGATTCTTAAGAAGAGATTGGACAGCCATTTGTCTGAAATAGTATAGAGCCTCCTGCCTGAGCAGGGGGTTGGACTAGAGGACCTCCAGAGCCCCTTCCAACTCTGTTATTCTGTTTCCACGAAGGAAATGCAGTCAACCATTGCACCTAAGGTGCATTGAATTTCTGCTAAGGTAGAGTAGACAGTACCAGTTCAAAACTGGTCAACTCTTTTTATACTTGGCCTCGTATACTTATTGAGTTATTGTCCGAGTGAAATTTAGTGGTGAGGGGTAGGGAAATGTATGTTGCCCACAGTTCCTCGAAGAAGGAATACTTTTATCCTGGATAATTGTTCACCATTGGGATTCTTCAGCTCCTGGTTTTCTCCAGAGGTTTACCTATAAATTGAAGATGGTTAGGACAGCAGGGCCTAGTGCCAGGTTTCTAAATCTTGGCAACTTTCAGATGGGTGGACTTCAGTTCCCAGAATTCCCCAGCCAGCATGGTTTAAAATAGGTGGACTGCAACTCCCAGAATTCCCTAGCCAGCATGCTTTAGGATGATAGACTTCAACTCCCAGAATTCCCTAGCTATCAATCTTTAGGATGGCGGGGGAATTTGGGAGCCTGGATAGTTCTGCAGACCAAGCACTGTAATTTAACACCAGCTGTCTGCAATTACTGCAGAGTTCGAATCTCGCCAAGGCTCAAGGTTGACCCAGCCTTCCATCCTTTCTAAGTAGGTAAATTGAGGACCCAGTTTGTGGGGGCAATAAGCTGACTTTGAATAAATATACAAAAGGATGAAGGCTATTGCTTAACGCACTGTAAGCCGCCCTGAGTCTCCGGAGAAGGGCGGCATATAAATCAAATTTAAAAAAAATAAAAATCTCCATGTTCAGAATCCTGGAAGTCCACCCATCTTAAAGTTGTCAAGATCGGGAAAGACTCCCCTACTGGTCACAGAAATTGGGTTATCTTAGGGCTCAAGCTCCACGTTCACCTCCAACCAACGAAGCCAGGCAGATACCTTCACGTGGGATTGTTTGAAGAAGTCCCATGAACTTTCCACCAAGACCATTCAGCCAAGACGGGGTCCTTTCTTCCATGGGTTCCTTCTTCCCAACCCTCACCTGCCATTGGTGTGTCTACCTGACCACCAATGGCTGCCCCCCCCCAGGGGGGAGGACAAGTGACCTCATGGGTGCCCTAACATCCCCAAGGTTAACTGGTTGCAGAACCTGCTGTATGTCCCCCGGATCATGACTTGTGCCCAAACCTTGTGCTGATCCCCCACCCCCCCCCCACCCCCCACTAAGAGGGCTGATTGTGTCCCATCTCCAGGAAGAGGCATCGCTCCAGCGAAGGCAGCGTCTGGCCAAGCAGGGCCTGATGGGCAAAACCATCTCCTCCTACTCCCAGCTGTTCGAGAGGTAAAAATGGACACCCCCGCCCCTCCCTAAAAGATGGAGGAGGGAATGGTTTGCGCCAAAGAAGGGAGGGGGGAAGAAATCAGGAAGCAAAATACATGGGCTTACTACCAGTGGTGGGATTCAGATAATTTAACAACCGGTTCTCTGCCCTAATGACCGGCTGGGTGGGTGTGGCCATGGTGGGCATGGCCAGGAGGTGTGACAGGCGGCACTTGGCCACCTGCACCCCCTGGGAGCAAAAACGGGCCACACACCCCGTGCCCAGTTTTGGACCTAGGAGGCCTCCCTGCACTTACCTGGGAGCCAAAATGGGGCATGTGGGGACTCCTGGAAGGGGCGGGGAGGAGAGGGATGGAGCCAGCCAGCCATTTAACTACCGATTCACCCAAACCGGCTGAATCCCATCACTGTTTATTACTCTGAATGTTAATTATCGCTGTTAGGAGAAATTTCCTGACAGTGAGAACAATTAACCAGTGGAACGACTTGCCTCCAGAAATTGTGGGTGCTTCATCACTGGAGGAGGCTTTAAGAGGAGATTGGATAGCCATTTGTCTGAAATGGGTCTAGGGTCTCCTCCTTGAGCAGGGGGTTGGACTTGCTGGAAGTAAAAATCAGGTGTGGTTCCAAACTGGAAGAAAGGCGCTGAAATAAAATGGTGGCAAGCTGCATTTTGGAACGGAGGGAGGTCTCCAAAATGTTTATTTGGTAACCAGAAACTACAGCGACAGCAGCCTGCTTCCGGGGTGGCTGACAAAACGGGGTTGAGAGTCGGTGCGCTTTCATACATTGTTTGGGGCTCTGTGATCGAGATGCCTGTTCCTGTGCAATAATTCCTCCTTTGAATATTTTCATGGCTGTTGCCAGATTCTTATGGGGTCATATAGGGGGGGGTCATGGCTGGCTCTACAGGCAAAAGGGGGAAATGCAAATCCTGGATGTTTTGTTTGTCTGGGCTAATCTTGTCAGTTTCGGCTCCTTGCCTGTAAACTGCTTATTGTGAGTTTCTGGCTGCCCTTTGTTTATGACTCGAGTGGCCTGGCTGTACAAAGCATCCATTCACCAAGCGCAGCCTCTTCCGGCTTCTGCTTGTGGCTGTTTTCCTACAGCAGGAAGACCAGGTTTGCTTTCTGCCTTTAAAACGATGTTTCTCGTCTTCTCCTTTAGGGGAAATATTCGATCCGGCCTCTTTTTAATATTAAGAATAAAGAAAATTTTATTCTGGGGGAGGGGAAGGGAGGGGCTTTGTAGTCTGTAGGAGACTAGAAGACCTCCAAGGTCCTTCCCGATTCTTATTATTTTGGAGAGCAGGCAGTTCAGCATAAAAGAGCACCCACCCGCCCGTCCCCCGACTGCTGCCAAGGACATCTGTAACTCCAGCAGGGGGCGTCTTGGGTGCATGTGTGAACACGTCAAAATCTGTCAGATGGCGACGGTGACACCACAGTTGACATCTTGTGGATTTTGACACCTGCCCTCCCCACCAGCAAATTCCCTCCCCTTCACCCAACACTTTGCAAGCAACCAGCTCTTTTTTTCCCCACTTACAACTCCGTCACCGTCAATTCCACAAACTCCTATATCATCTGTCTCTGTGTGTGTGTGTGTCTGTCTGTCTGTCTCTCTCTCTCTCTCTCTCCATGTGTGTGTGAGTGTCTCTCTCTGTGTGTCTGTCTGCCTGTCTCTCTCTCTCTCTGTGTCTGTCTCTCTGTGTGTGTGGCTTTCTGTCTCTGTCTGTCTGTCTGTCTCTGTCTCCATGTGTGTGTCTCTCTGTCTCTGTGTGTCTCTGTCTCTCTCTGTCTCTTTCTCTCTGTGGGTGTCTGTCTGTCTGTCTCTGTCTCTTTCTCTCTGTGTGTGTGTGTGTCTGTCTGTCTCTGTCTTTGTCTCTGTCTCTCTGTCTCTTTCTCTGTGTGTGTCTGTCTGTCTCTGTCTTTGTCTGTCTGTCTCCGTGTGTGTGTCTCTCTCTCGCTTTGTCTGTCTCTCTCTCTGTCTGTGTGTGTGTGTGTGTCTGTCTTTCTCTCTCTCCATGTGTGTGTCTCTCTGTGTCTCTGTCTGTGTGTGTGAATGTCTCTCTGTGTCTCTCACTTGCTCGCTGTCTGTCTCTCTCTGTGTCTGTGTCTGTGTGTGTGTGTGTCTCTCTCTGTGTCTCTGTCTCTCTCTGTGTGTGTCTGTGTCTGTCTCTCTGTCTCTGTGTGTGTGTGTGTGTGTGTGTGTGTGTGTCTGTCTCTCTCTCTGTGTGTGTGTGTCTCTGTCTGTCTGTCTGTCTCTCCCCATGTGTGTCTCTGTGTCTCTCTCTCTCTGTCTCTGGCTGTGTGTGTCTATCTATCTCTGTCTCTATCTTTCAGTCTGTGTGTGTGTCTCGGTCTCTCTCTCTCTGTCTCTGTCTCTCTCTGTCTGTGTGTCTCTGTCTCTCTCCCCACCTTCTCATTTTTTCAAATGCTATAAAAACAGTTTTTGATTTTCCAAGTCCTGGGTTTGAGGATGGTGTTAGATCTGCTCACATGGTTATTATTGCCATGTGGATGGGGGGGGGGGGTGTATTTCTTTTCTTTTCTTTTTTTAACCCTCAATGACCAGGGCAGGAGGGTGGAAGATCAAGCTTAAGAAATATTACAGATGCAACTAAAAAAAAGAATATATATTTTTTCTAACAAAACAAAAGGCTGGATTTTGTCCGGTCTTTTTGCATTGGGAAAAACTCACGGATGCTTGCTTGCTTCTTGTCCGTTTCTTTTGGTTTGTTTGATAAATACCCCACCTTTATTTTTATAAACAAGGAGGTGAACATTCCTAATCCTCCTCCCTCCTCCTATTTTACTTGCAACAACAACTCCATGAGGTGGTTTGGGCTGAGAGGGGGAATCTTAGCCACTTTCAGACTTCTGGACTTCAACTCCCAGAATTCCCCAGCCGGCCATGCTACGTGAGGAATTCTGGGAGTTGAAGTCCACACACGCATTTCAGGTTGCCATAGCTGAAAAAAATACAGATTTAAGAATATCCAACTCTCGGCCGTTTTAAGATGCGTGGACTACAACTCCCAGAATTCCTGGGAGCTGGAAGCCCACACATTTTAAGATTTAGGAAGACGATGACAGCAGAACCTTCTGGCTATTAACAGAACGACAAAACGTGGTGCCCCCACACAACCCAGTGAGCTAAAACGGTGGGACTCAGCAGCGCCATGCAACACAACAGGCTAGGAGTATTTGGTCCTTAACCAGGGTCCTTGGCGCTTGCTCGCAGGTCCTCACAAATCCCAAAAGTGGCTTAAGACAAACCAGGGTTAGGCAGGGTGGCGAATGCAACCTCGACTGGAATCAATCCACCCCATGTCACTACCCTCCATTTTTGAACAATCCATTCTATTCTATTCTATTCTTCATTTCAAATTCTATTCTATTCTATTCTATTCTATTCTATTCTATTCTATTCTATTCTATTCTATTCTATTCTATTCTATTCTATTCTATTCCATTCCATTCCATTCCATTCCATTCCATTCCATTCCATTCCATTCCATTCCATTCTCTTGTTCTGTTCTGTTCTATTCTATTCTATTCTTCATTTCAAATTCTATTCTATTCTATTCTATTCTATTCTATTCTATTCTATTCCATTCCATTCCATTCCATTCCATTCTATATTCTATTCTATTCTATATATTCTATTCTATTCTATTCTATTCTATATTCTATTCTATTCTATTCTATTCTATTCTATTCCATTCCATTCCATTCCATTCTATATTCTATTCTATTCTACTCTACTCTATTCTTCATTCCAAATTCTATTCTATTCTACTCTACTCTACTCTCCTCCTCTGGATTTGAGACATAGCAGAAACTCCCAGCCGCACCTGCCTTTTGCCTTTGGGAACCGCAGACTTCCTCCAGGCACGCCGGTTTCCCAGGTGTGAGCACAGGTGCGCTCGGCCTGCACAAGCCTGTCACACCGCTGGAGCCTGAGCAGGCTGCAACATTGCTTTTTTTTAAAAAAAAATCTTCCCACAATATCATCGATGATGCCTGTTTTCAGAGCACGGGGATCTAATGGGTTTAATTTGGGGTGGTAGAATCTGGACCACAGGTGGTCCTCGACTTATGACCACAGTTCAGCACAAGTATTTCTGTTGCTAAGCAAGGCAATTAAGTGAATCCATTCTCTCGTTCTGTTCTGTTCTGTTCTGTTCTGTTCTGTTCTACTATTCTATTCTATTCTATTCTATTCTTCTATTCTCTTCTATTATATATTCTCTATTATATTATATATTCTCAATATATTCTCTATTTCTATTCTATTACTATTATTCTATTCTATTCATCATCTCTCATTCTAGTCTAGGTCTTATTTTGGGGGTAGGTCCTATTTTCGGGAAAACACAGTAGATCTAGATAGATAGATAGATAGATGGATGGATGGATGGATGGATGGATGGATGGATGGATAGAGATGATGGATAGATGATAGATAGATGATAGATAGATAGATAGATAGATAGATAGATAGATAGATAGATAGATAGATAGATGAGAGATAAGATGAGAGAGAGAGGGATGGATGGATGGATGGATGGATAGAGATGATGGATAGATGATAGATAGATGATAGATAGATAGATAGATAGATAGATAGATAGATAGATAGATAGATAGATGAGAGATAAGATGAGAGACAGAGGGATGGATGGATAGATGGATGGATGGTGGCAGGCTCCACCAGAAGGAAAAGCCATTTAGAAATAAAATTTGCACAACCAGAAAACGAAAAAAGCGAGCTCAGAGCTGCAAGAATGAGGTGGACTCCGTAGAACCAACGGTCACTCTTTCCGATCCATTCCAGGGATGCCCTCCGCGTTTCAGGCCTCACCAGCATGCATAGGCAGTTTTTGGAGCCCCCGTCTTTCACCTCCATGGGGTCCTTCAGACGCGGCACGAGCACCAGTACCTCCATCCTACCCACCACCCCTGACCCCAGGTGAGTAGAGACGTGACTCCTTCCGGGGACCTTCTCCAGAACCTCCAGTTTTTCTGATTAGACTTCCCCGACCTAGAGCCCTAAAGATACCTCAAGACTACAAGGCCTATGATCCCCAGTCAAGGAATGCATGCCCCCATCGCTCTTATCAGGGAGACAGACAGCCCAGCCTGACAACCTACCATGCAACAGATTAAGAGCATCCATGACTTTGCAAACTAGAAATTGGTGAGCCTGCAAAACCTTGGCACCATCCAAGTGGCAAGAGTAGATCATCTCCACGGCCCGTGGCTGATGTGTCAGGGCCTGTGATCAGACCTCCTGAACCTGGAGCCCTACAGTACAATGCACTACAAGACCCATGATCCCCAAGCAAGGAATGACCCCATCTCTCTTATCAGGAAGACATCATGCCCAGGAAGGCCTCCCAAATGCGCAGAGAACTGGTGGAGCCCACATGATGTGGGGGTCATAGCTTAGCGTTCGTTGGGCATTGACCTCCTCCTCACCCTTTCCTTCCCTCAACAGCAAGGAATCAGGTCAACCAGCCAAAAAGTCCCTCACCGATTCAGGAGCACCCCTTTCTCCCAGCACATCTGCCAGCCGCACCTCCAGGTCCGTCCCCACGCCTGTGGCGGAAGGCGCTGATGAGAAAAGCCGACAAGGTAAGCGCCAATTCAAAGCTTTGAATAAATAGGCATCAGGAAGGAGGGAGGGAGGGAAGAAAGGAAAAAGAAGGAAGGAAGGAAGGAAGGAAGGAAGGAAGGAAGGAAGGAAGGACAGAAGAAAAAAAGAGGGAAGGAAGGAAGAAAAAGGGAAGGAAGGAAGGAAGAAAAAGAGGAAAGAGAAGGAAGGGAAGGGAGAGAAAGAAAGAAGGCAGGAAGAAAAAGGAAAGGAGGGAGGGAAGGAAGAAAGGAAAGAAGGAGGGAGGGGAGGAAGGAAGAAAGAGGGAGGGAAGGAAGGAAGGCAGGAAGAAAAAGGGAAGAAGGAGGGAAGGAAGGAAGAAAAAGGAAAGGAGGGAGGGGAGGAAGGAAGGAAGAAAAAGGAAAGGGAGGGAAGGAAGGAAGGCAGGAAGAAAAAGAAAGAAGGAGGGAGGGGAGGAAGGGAGGAAGAAAAAGGGAAGGAAGGAAGAAAAAGGAAAGGAAAAGAGGAAAGGAGGAGAGGAAGGAAGAAAAAGGAAAGAAGGAAGAAAGAGGAAAGAGAAGGGAGGGAAGGAAGGAAGCAAGGAAAAAAGGAAGGAAAAGGAAAAAAAAGGAAAGGGAAGGAAGGAGAGAGAAAAATGAAAAGAAAGTCACATCATGGTCACTTTCTCCAAACAGACCCTTGATTCCCTTGTTCTCTTTCACAGAGGCCGACCGTCCCGCGGACAGCAAGGAAAAGAAGACCCCCAAGCACAAAACCCCCTCCCCACACGTCCCTCCCATGGTCACCGTCCGTCCAGGATCCAACACCAAGCCAGTCCTTCCTCCTATCCCATCCGGTCGCAAGAAGCCCAAAGCGGCCCCCGCAGAGAGCTACGCCTCGGTCGTGTGGCTGAAGCCGTAGCCTTGGGACACCGGTGCCCATCTCCCCCCCAGCAACGCCTTTGACTCCCGAGTAGCACTTATGGGCCCCGACTCATAAGATGGAAAACCCGCTTGGACCAGCCGACCCGGCATAAGAAAATATCTCATGGTTTTTAAAAGACTTGTTTGGTGACACAATGTAAATTCCGCATTTATTTCTGGTGGCTCCCTGGTGTTCTTTGCGAGTTTATATATATAAATATATATATATATATATATATAGCTCTTGGACCACCTGACAGATTTTTCTTGGGTAAAAAGGAGAGATTTAGCAGATTATAATGTTATTTAGAACAATATTTCTATTTTCCCCTGCCATAATGTAAGAAACCTGTTGGTCCATATATCAAATGAGTGCCTTACTGTACAATTTCAAACATTCCTCATCTATTTAGCTCCTTTTAAATAAAGATTTATTTTCCTGTGTGATGTTGGGGTCGGTTTTTTTTTTTTAATTTCAATCAGGGGCCAACATTGTTCTGTCCACTGAATGAATGAATGAATGAATGAATGAATGAATGAATGAATGAATGAATATAGATAGATAGATAGATGGATAGATAGATAGATAGATAGATAGATAGATAGATAGATAGATATTCATTCATTCATTCATTCATTCATTCATTCAGTGGACAGAACAATGTTGGCCCCTGATTGAATATTTTTATATATATAAAAATGTGTGTATGTGTGTTTGTTCCAGCATAACTCTGGAACGCCTTGAGCAATTTCAACCAAACATGGTACACAGATGACTTACTCTCTGGAAAGAAATACTATGGGGCTAAGACACCCCAACACCCCTTGCGGTGTGTATTCTGTTAAGATACAGCCTGTTGTGCCTTAACATGGCTTCTACTGGACTGCCTTAAAATGGCTTCTACTGTACAGCAGTAGAGTTGCCATGGTAACGGCTTCACAGTACTCCACAAGGGGGCTCTCTCTGGTAAGAGGGAAAATCCAACATTAGAAATTACGTTTGGCCCGGATATTTTCCACAAGGCTTTGATGAGCAATAAAACATTACTGCAACTCGGCCTGCCTGCACCACTACGAGACCAACACAACGTACTTCACACAGATTACATACGAGAAAAGAACAACAACGTCAAGACGGACGAGATGCCACTTCTAAATCAAGATCAGAAAAAAACATACCAAATGATCATGGATCAGCTAGCTTCTGGGGGCACAGGGAAAAAACATTTTTAACTAATTTCATTCTCGCTGAAATCAGGGCTCAGGGTGAAGTTGCTCTTCCTGTCCAATAAAGGATTGGGATAAATAAATACTCGGGCAATGCCGGGTTATCAGCTAGTTTCATATAAAAATAAACTAAACCGAGCATTAAGGAATTCTGGGAGTTGAAGTCCACAGAGGGAAAAAAATAGATCAGGAAATCTGTATTTCACAAACATTCTTTATTGAATAAATTCTATTTTCAGCCAGGATCCACACAGGGTATTTTTTTTTAAGAGACACCCATACTACAATCTCTCTACGCCTTGCAAAAGTTTCTCTTTTCAAACCTAAGAGCTTCAAGGGATGAATTAAAACTTATCTTCTTGCTCAAAACATCAGCTGTATACTCAATGAAGTTTATGGCGAAAGAATCCTATCCAAACCTGACTCCCAGTGTGTGTGTGCGAGGATGAGGTATCGTGTCGACAGAAAATACCAGAATTACCATTAAATATGAGAATGATTGTGTTCACGAGACGAACCAGATTTTTGATGTTCACGATGAAATGGGTTTCCGGGCTTATTTTTCCTGCAAAAAACAGATTACGTCCACGTTGGTTGACTAGCTAATACAATGTGGGTTTATTTGTAGAGGAGCCAAAACACCGTTCAAGAACGCCTCTCTTCAGTGTTGGCTTCAAGCAACGGAGGAAGAAAGGAACAAAACCACTTGCACACTTTGCAGCTGCTAAACCAAGCCTGCATTTGACCAACTAACTTAGATAGGAAACCATCTTTGGCCAACAAAGAAGAGGTCTTGCAAAACCCACAACAGGCTTAACCGAGTTACGTCAATTAACCTCTTTTCTGGCTTGGCACCAAGTGTTCAACTCAAAAGCTGGCTTTTCACAAAACCGCCACGCACCAGCGGAAAGAAACAAACCAGGTTTAAGAGGAACCTAGTTTATCTGGCTGGGTGCTCGCTTGCAGTCATTCTATCTTTTAAGGGAGCGCTTTGAACCCCCAACCGTGTTCGCATGCATGCTTGTGCATGTCTTCCTAGATTAAAGGGTCCCACAAAGATGTGAACAATTCCAGGGCATCGCAATTTAACACAACCCTATTCAGCTACATTGAAGATGGGGAAATTCCCCCAAAACGATAAGAACGAAAATTGTGTTTTTTTAAAAAATTCAAGCTTGCCTGATTCTCAGCGACTAGACAAAGCCGGGCAGGTTTTTTTGGCAAGGTTTTTTTTGAACTGGTTTGCCATTGCCTCCTTCCCAGGGCTCAGAAAAAGTGTGTGGCTCAGTTTTTAAGGCTTTGTGCCTAAAACAGGACTAGAACTCACAGTCTCCTGATTTCTGGTGCCTTAACCACTTCACCAAAGTAACCAGATGAGATGCATTTATGGATAAAAGAAAGAAAGAAAATACTTCTCCATTATTTATGTTCCTCAACCTAGCAACTTTAAGATGCGTGGACTTCAACTCCCAGAATTCCCCAGTATGGGGAATTCTGGGAGTTGAAGTCCACGCATCTTAAAAGTTGTTGAGGAACACGGATTCATAGCACCAAGGAAAGCAACTCTACTTGCTTGTCAACGCAGATTATAAATATAAATATGCATATACATTGCACAAAAAAAAATCCCTCAAAATCTACAGATGTTTAAAGGAGGCGATTGCACAGTACGAAATTAGCTTTCTTTAACTCGTGGTCCTCCCAACAGGAAGGGGAGCAGATATGGGTGGATATGTATGGTCAGATGGAGACCTGGTTTGGAGAAGACCTTGTGGCAGACAAGAAGGCTCCCCAAATAGACCAGGAACCCTTGCAGAGTTCCCATTTTAAATCAATTCAGAAACCAGTTTCCCAGTTGGTTCATAGTGGTGACGCTTATTCCATCGTTCCTGGCCAGCATCTCCATTCAGACTCTCACAAAGAACAGGAGAAGATCTGAAGTAATTCTGGAACAATCTCGAATCTCATCAGCGTCTCTCAACCTCAACAGCTTTTCAGAAGTTGTGTGGACTTCAACTCCCAGACTTTCTCGTGAGTTGTCTACAAGTCTACAAGTCTTCTTGAAGTTGCTGAGGTTGAAGAAGACTGCTCTGGATTGTCCCAAAGAAACCTGAGAGATAGTCATCCTGATTGGCCAAGATTTTGCCGCTCAAGAAAGTTGGATCGTCTTCCTTGTCCTTCTCACCAATAGGCCCATTTTTATCTAGGGACACTTAGGTATTCTAGACCACGGATGTCCAACCTTGGCCACTTTTAAGACCTGTAGACTTCCCAGAATTCCACAACCAGCCATGCTGGCTATGGAATTCTGGGAGTTGGAAGTCCACAGGTCTTAAAAGTGACCAAGATTGGACATCTCTGTTTTAGATGAAGGTCATGAGATTTGGTTTCTTCATGTGTATCGGGGCGGAAGATCTGGCCTACCTTCTATCCACACATTAACAGACACAGAGAGAGCTACTGCTTAGTCAATCTGATTTCTGAGGAACCAATTTTGGATGATTGTTGGGCCAAGATGACATATGGATGGTCAACCCTCCCGCTCCAACCGAAAAGTAACTTGATAGCTGCCCACATCTTCTTAAGCCCTGCCCAAGGACACCCAGTTCTCACTGGCATGGCTCTTCTGTCCCCAACGGGCCACAAGCTTTTGCAGATGTTCTTCAACCATGACCTGGATCACTCTTCACTGTAAACCAGACTATCATAGAGCGACTTCCACATATCATCTTCTTCTTCTTCTTCTTCTTCTTCTTTTAACAACCCCATAATCTCTTGCATCAGGGTGGAGTCTGGGCAACTGAATGGAGCTGAGTGTTTGAATGGCCAGATGCCTTTCCTGTCGCCAATGCGGAGTTTTGTTCAGCAGATATATTCTCATTGTGCCCAGAGAGAGAGAAATATCTGCCTCTACTTAGAATCGAACTCACAGCCTCCTGATTGTGAGGCGAGAACTCCACCTCTAGGCCGCCGCACCACTCCAGCGACTTCCACACATATTTGTTTTAAAGTCCGAGTTTGATCCTAATAATTTGATATCTATGAACCGAAAGAAGCCGATGTTGAATATTTGTGGGGTTTTTTGCAAACTTCGGGGGCAAAATTGCCCAATTAATGGAGTCGCAGAAACCACCTTATCATTGTCACCTCGACAACCCAAAGACGCAAAAACCGTTTTCCCCTTCTCCAAGGGAGGTGTGCCAGCTTGGCCCAGCCAAGAGTTGCAACTGTTGCGTTACAAAAATCAATGTTCCCGTCCCGCCAGCGAAGAATCTGACTCCTTTTCCGTCCTAACAGTGCGAAACCCTCTAGCGATAAAGGCCTCAGTCCGACGGAAAGCTCTCCATCATCATTCCTGCTTCTTTTCCACCTTCTTGGGACCACAGGGTCGGATGAATCCCAGATTTTTCCACACTTCCGTGTACAACAACATCCCCACGAAGACCAAGAAGGTGCCCAGCCAATGCCAGACGGTGAAGGAGTTCTGGAAGTAGAGGATGGAGAAGATCAGGCTGACGAACTTCCGCAGCGTCACGACCAGCGTGACGGTTAAGGAGGTGCACTCGGTGGTCAAGATGAAGACCCCCCGGATGCAGATGTATCTGAGAAAAGAGCGGAGTTAAGGGAAAGGAGGGGAAGAAAAAAGGAGAAGATCGGAGTAGATGTGAAGACGGCGTCCTTCCATCTGGGAATGCCAACAGGAAGTCCTACCTGGCTTGTGGTCACTTCTCCAAATGAAAATCTCTTCTGGAAAGTTTCTGCAGCTTCTTTGATGTGGTACCAACTGGATATTCAATTTATTTAAAATATCTATATACCTGCCCATCTTATAATCAACTCTGGGTGGCTCCCAATCCAAAGTACTGTATTTTTCGGAGTATAAGACACACCTTAGTTTTGGGGAGGAAAATAAGAAAAAAACTGATTGGCAGGTGGATCGGCCTTCCCGAATACTCCCAATCAGCTGTTCCCAATCAGGTGAATTTTAGCAACAGGTTCTTTGGTTGTGAGCCCTGTGCCTTGCTTTTTTTTCAGTCTCTGAAACTTCTGAAACTCTGTTTCAGAAAAAAGCTTTTTTTCCTGCCTCTGAAAGCCTCCAAAACAGAGCTTCAGAAAAAAAGCCTCTGAAGCTCTGTTTGGAGGCTTCTTTTCTGAAGTTTTGTTTCTGATGCTTTTTTCAGCCTCTGAAACCTCCGTTTGAGAAGCTGGGTGGGGCTACATTCGGAGTATAAGACGCACCCAGATTTTCACCCTCTTTTTTAGGGGGGGGAAAGGTGTGTTATACACCGAAAAATACAGTAAAAACCATAATAAAACCATTAAAAATGCAATAAAGCTAAGAACATGAAAAGCAATGAAAAATCTATATTGGGGGGGAAAAGCTTTACGGAAGGCTAAAAGGGTGGGGTCAGCTGAATTTCAGGGGGTGCTTCATAGGGCAGGGGGCTTCCTAGATCCCTTCAGATGGCAATATTTAGGGGAAGGGACAAGGACAAGGACTGTGTCTCCAAACTATCTTTAGGAGATGGAATGGCAGAATCTGGTGGGGGGAGTGAAAAGAGGAATCAGCCTAGAATCCCTACGTAGCCACAAGCCAAATAAATCCAATCCTCTTTGAGAGCCATCAATCCTTATCTAACTCTAACCAGCTGCTGACCTTAGTTGAGAAGATTCCTGTTCCCAGCCTAGCACGGATGGAGTCTTACCTAGTTGGGTCAGGAAACATCTGCAAGAAAGCAACTGTTGTGGCTCCGTTGCCTGAGCCTGGGCTATCAACAGATGCAGACTCTGAGAGTGAGGGAGAGGAGTTGACAAGGCCTCCCTCTCCAGGACCCTCCTCTCTGGCAATGCCTCCGGAGGACACTGAAGGCCAAAAGATAGGCTCAGAGCCAAGCACGTCCCCGCAGCCACAGGTGGACAGCGACGAAGGAGATAAGTGCTGGCTAGATCCTCGACAGCGGCGCAGGGAGAAGTGTGCGCAGCAGAGGGGAAGGCGTGCCAGAGATTAGCTGAGTCACTGGACCACACCCCACAGGGTATAAATGTGGGTGTGGTGGCTGGTTCAGTTTGTGACGAGCAAAAACTAGAAATAATCCATGATCTCTGCGTTACTGGACTTCTGCCTGCCTTGTCGGACTGCATTTGGATTAATCCTTGTATTGTTGAAACTCTGCCTGTTTTATCGGAATGCTTGCAGTCTAATCTTTGTTTTGTGTGAGTAAAGTCTGAATTGGCAGCTAGCCACTGGGTTGCTGCCAGCTTTATCTTCAAAAACTTTGTCGTGTGGCTTATTAACTCTGGGCCGTCTGTGGGGATGCGTGTGTGGGATGGGGACAGAACAGCAACCAAGTTCAAAGACCCCCCAGAGAAAGGAACAAATCATTCAAATGAAAACCTTAACCAGACCATCTTCTTTTAATGACCCCATAATCCCTTGCGGGGTAGAGTCTGGGCAACTGAATGGAGCTAGCAGAGTGGTTTAATGGCCGGATGCCCTTCCTGTTGCCAATGAGGAGTTTTATTCGGCAGATCTATTCCCATTGTGCCCAGAGAGAGAGAGAGAGAGAAATATCTGCCTCTAGCTAGGATCGAACTCACGGCCTCCTGATTGTGAGGCGAGAACTCCACCTCTAGGCCACCGTACCACTCCAAAACCTTAACAAGATGCAGGACTCTAACAATCTCTGGCTTCCCTCTGTCATAGGGAAGCCAGGAATGTTGGCTGAGCCTCAATTTCACCGTTACTGTCTACACCGTTACTGTCTTCCCAAAAAAAGGATACTGAGTTATGACGTTCATCATGAGATACAACCACATGATGGGTAGGCTGATCCCAATCAACGGCATTTGGACCAGTCCTGTGGAGAAGAGAGGATGGTGAGCTGCGACCCTTTAAAGAACATGTAACATGTTAAACCAGGGGTCTCCAACCTTGGCAACTTAACTTGTGGACTTCAACTCCCAGAGTTCCTCAGCCAGCAGCACTGGCTGAGGAACTCTGGGAGTTGAAGTCCACAAGTCTTCAAGTTGCCAAGGTTGGAGACCCCTGTGCTAAGCAACTGGTCTTAAATTGAGTAACTCCACTCCGTCCTGCAGAGGACAACTCAACAACTACCGGAATCCTCCTAATTTTAAGCGGGGGGCCTGCCATATTTCGGTTTCAAATGAAAAATCAGCTCTCCGTTATCAACTCACTGGTTTGACTGAAGAGAAGTCCATGCCTGTAAATATCCGGAGCCAGGAAAAGAAATCCCGGAAGAGGAAGAGCGTGCTAGGAGGAAAAAAAATAAAACAACAGTTTTGGAACAGAACCGGCAAAATTAAGTTTGCACCACAATCCCCGTCACGCCTGCAGATTCAGGAGCATAGTAGAAGAGTTGAAGCATACCCTCTCAAAGCATGCTGGCTGGGGATTCTGGGAGGAAGTCCTCCAATCTTAAAGCATGCTGGCTCAGGAATTCTGAGAATTGAAGTACACCTATTTTAAAGCATATTAACTGGGGAATTCTGGGAGTTGAAGTCTAGCTCTCTTAAAGGATGCTGGCTGGGGAATTCTGGGAATTGAAGTCCATCCATCTTAAAGCATGCTGGCTGGGGAATTCTGGGAGTTGAAGTCCATCCATCTTAAAGCATGCTGGCTCAAGAATTCTGGGAATTGAAGTCTGCCTATTTTAAAGCATACTGACTGGGGAATTCTGGGAGTTGAAGTACACCTATTTTACAGCATGTTGGCTCAGGAATTCTGGGAACTGAAGTCCGCCTATTTTAAAGCATACTGACTGGGGAATTCTGGGAGTTGAAGTCCTCCAATCTTAAAGCATGCTGGCTGGGGAATTCTGGGAGTTGAAGTCCATCCATCTTAAAGCATGCTGACTGGGGAATTCTGGGAGGAAGTCCACCCATCTTAAAGCATGCTGACTGGGGAATTCTGGGAATTGAAGTACACCTATTTTAAAGCATGCTGGCTCAGGAATTCTGGGAACTGAAGTCCGCCTATTTTAAAGCATGCTGGCTGAGGAATTCTGGGAATTGAAGTCCGCCCATCTTAAAGCATGCTGGTTGGGGAATTCTACAGTAACCTGACATTTGGGGGAAACCCCTTAACTCCTGCAAATTGAAACCAGATAAAACAGATTGGGGAAACACATACATTGTAGAAGAGGGCTTCCTTGGAGTGTTTTCCAAACTTCTTATAGATGGTTTCTTGGAAGATCCCCATCAGGGCTGACATGAGGAGGGCAAAAGTCAAGGCCGCGATTCCTAAAACATAATGTTGATATTGAGACCAGCATTCTGGATCTGCCCTTCAGCAGAAAATCCCCAAGACTGGGTGAGCACTCAGGATCTAAAAAACTATTTAACTAAAATGAGATTTCCTCAATCTCAGGTTTGACTCCGTGAATACGTCCACCTAGGTTTCTTGGAAACGATACAGATGTGGCTTGAAACTGCCTTATTCCAGGGTATGTTTCAACTTCCCAATTTACTTCATCTTAGCTTGTAGGGAACTAACCAAGGTGGCTTCAAGGTTGTCACCCAGCAAAAACAAACTTAAGAGACTGAGGAATATATAGCCTTGAAGTTCTACACAGTGTCAGGTTTCGATGCTATCTCAAAATAAATGAATTTCCAAACTGCCGATCTTTGAGGAAATTTTCTCTTTATTGAGCATAGTGATCTGTCCCTGGCTCGTTCGTGGTCAGTACTGACCTTTGCCCCCCAATCCCTCCCTTTTCAATCCCCAATTCTCTGCGTCTCATTGGCTATCTTCCAAGCCACTCTCCTCATCCCTTCTCCGTCAGATCACAGGAATGTCCCCCTCCTCCCATCTCCGAGGAGACAGAATCTTCAAAGGAATTAAGTAGGCAAAAGTTCAAGCTTCTCCTCTCCTTATATATGTCAGTGCTGGGACGCTGACACACAGCATGAAAATGTATTAATATAAAATTGTAGCTCAGGGGTTGAACTGTGGGGTCCTTGGTATTCTCTGAGCTTGGTGGTTTTCTTGCAGACATTTCATGACCCAACTAAGAAATATCATCAGTGCTAGAAGGGAGCAGGGTTTGTGGAGGAAGAAGAGGAGGCTTGTGGGGTCCTTGGGGGCTCATTGAGCTTGGTTGTTTTCTTGCAGACGTTTTCATGACCCAACTAGGTAACATCATCAGTGCTAGAAGGGAAGGATTTTGTTCTCTGTTTATAAACGAGTGGTTTGCCCAGTCAATGTTGGTGGGTCTCAACTGGGAAACTATGAGCATCCTAGACCAACATTGCTGGAGAATTGCTGGAGGTCTGGCACGCTGACAAAACAGCCATCAACGGGCAGAGAGAGATAAATGACATCTACATGCCATTCAAAAGAGAGCATCAAAAAGCTAAAAAGGAAACAAAAAAGACCAAAGCACCTCCCCACCAACAATCCACACCCTGATCAGCAAATATTAACACCAAGATTAACCCTAGACCAACAACCAAGCCTTAAACGACACCCCAATCAAGGAACTACCAATTAAGACAAACAAGCTAATAATAAACAACAGCCTAATCAAGGAACCAACAAGAACACTCCCAGCAACACTGACAGGGCAAGCTGCTTGTGTATAAACAAACAGCAAACCCCACCCCCTTCTAGCACTGATGATGTTACCTAGTTGGGTCATGAAACGTCCGCAAGCAAACACCTAAGCTCAGAGAGCACCAAGGATCCCCAGTCATTCCTCCTCCTCCTCCTCTCCACAAATCCTGCCCCCTTCTAGCACTGATGAGGTTACCTAGTTGGGTGATAAAATGTCTGCAAGAAACTCACCAATCTCAAAGAGCATCGAGGAAACACATGAAAACATATTCTTGGCCCTGTATAAAAATATTGTCTGTGCACAGCTCGTAAAGGCCGGCATTAATACCGCCAACACCCCACTTCCCCCTTCTTATGGAGTGAGTAATTTCCGTAGGTTTTTTTCCTATCAACTGAGTGAACACACCCAAGGTTCAATGATCCAGCTGAGCTTGGCAAAGGCCGGGCAGGGAAAGGGTTCGGGTGGCAAGATAGAAAGGATTTTTGCTGCTGTGATTAATGCACCTGTTGCCTCTGTTGTGTAGATGGAAGGAGCAACCACATCACAACTTCAATCAGGGCAGAACAAAGTACAACAAAAAACCTGCTGGCAACCGAACAAAGAGGAGAAGGCCAGGCCACAAATGACATCTGATTGAATATGTTTAAGTTTAAATGAAGCAGCTGCAATTCAAAGATTACACTAATTCTTATTATTATTTTGGGATCGCCCTTCCCCTCCCGCCACACTAGAAAATTAAATGGTTCAATTGATAGAGTTTGGTTGGGAAACCGGATTCTGTTTTGAGCCCCTTCGGCTCAGAAGAGGGTTGACCGTGGGGAGCAATTACTGACCTAGAAGCCACCAGAGAAACGCAGAGATGCTCTCCTTGTCTTCACTCGCACCCGACACAGAGCTCTACAAGGAAGGGAAGGAGGAAGAGAAGAGAGAAGAATGGATGGATTGATGGAAGAAAAGGGGGGGGAGGGAGGGAGGGAGGGAGGGAGGGAGGGAGGAAGGAAGGAAGGAAGGAAGGAAGGAAGGAAGGAAGGAAGGAAGGAAGGAAAAGAGAATGATGGATGAATCAAAAGAAGGAAGGAAGGAGAAAAAGAGAGAGAGAAAGGAAGGAAGATAGAAGGAAGGAGAAGAGAGAATGATGGATGGATCAAAAGAAGGAAGAAAGGGAGGAAGGAGAAAGAGAGGAAGGAAGGAAGGGCAAAAGAGAAGAATGGATGGATTGAGAGAAGAAAAGGAAGGGAGGGAGGGAAGAAGGAAGGAGAAGAGAGAATGAGGGATCAAAAGAAAGAAGAAAGGGAGGAGGGAGAAAAAGAAAAAGAAAGAAAAAGAAAATAACAATTTCTGTAACTGGTCTTACAAGATTCATCAATAGGCATCACATTAGGATAAAAGATTATAAATAAATGCAACTGGTATATAACTGTAAACACCACCCATAAAATGCTGCATTGGGTGGAAGGTTTCCCCAAATCCCACCTGGAGAAAGAGGGGATTCGCCCCTGTGGCCAGCCTGACCCTGAGACCTCAGCATACCTGTTCCTCTTACCTCCTCCCTACTCTCACACTAGTCCTCATGATCTCCACCAAAGAGGGCAGGTTCTTCTCAGCAGCTTCAGGTAGTCCTCGACTTACAACAGTTCATTTCGTGACCGTTCGAAGTCACAATGGCACCGAAAAAAAAGTGACTTAGGACCATTTTTTCGCACTTACAACCGTTGCAGCATTTCCAATGGTCACCTGATCAAAATTCAGACGCTTGGCAACTGGCATGGACTTATGACGGTTGCAGGGTACCAAAGTCACGTGATTCCCCTTTGGCGGCCTTCTGCCAAGCAGAGTCCATGGGGAAGCCGAATTCACTTAACAACCCTGTGACTAACTTAACAACCGCAGCGATTCACTTAACAACGGTGGCAAGAACGGTCGTAAAACGTGGGGAAAAACTCAGTTAACCGTCTTGCTTACCAACATATTTTGGGCTGAATTTGCGGGTTATAAGTCGAGGACTACCCGTGCGGTCGTAAGAAGGTGTAGTACTGGAACAGTAACGTTAATGCTTCGATTTCAAATACTTTTATTTTATCTCCTTGTTCTTCGTTATTTCACTTCAGTTTGCTTACTTTCTCTACCTGTCATTTTTACTGGGCAAGTCCTCAGGGTTTTATTGCTTTTATTATATTTGTGTTAGTCGTAGTTAATGTTTTTTTTTTTCCTCTGCTGTTGCTCCTTGGAATTACTTGGCTGCTGGCAGACCAATAAATCAACTTAATCAGACAAAAAATTCAAACAGGAAAAAAAAATGAGACCCCTTTCTTTTTAATATCTTCCCTGGCTTTTTTCTGCACACAGGTGCAATGTTCCAGCTTTAAAATCCATTGACAAAGTCACGAAAATATTCCCAATAAAATAGACCAGGTGGGTCTCCCTGACCGGGATTAGCTAGTCTGGGCGGCTGCCAATCAAAATTTAAAACCACATTTTAAAATAAAGTCATTAAAAGGAAGTACATTCAAAACAAGAAGGGCAACAAAACTCGGGTGCCAAGTTTTTTATCGTCTTTTATTTCCGCTCTTGGAGAAAAGTCAAGGGTTCAAAGCTTTACGGAAGACTAAAAGGATGGGGGCCTGCCAAATTTCAGGGGGTGTTTCACAGGGGAGGGGCTCCCGAGCTACCTTTGGATGGCAATATTTAGGGGAAGGGGCAAGGACCATCCAATCTTTAGGCAGAATCTGAGGGTGGAGTAAAAAGAGGCACCCATCTTAGAATCCCTACGTAGTCACAAACGAACTAAACGCCGACCGGATTTAAGGGAAAGGAGAAGAATGGAGGGGATTTGAGAAGATGTGAAGATGCTGCCCCAACATTTGGGACACTAACATGACGAATAGCATCTTTCCATCTTCTCAAATCCCCTCCGTATTGTTTTTCTCCTTTTCCATCTTCTCAAATCCCCTCCGTATTGTTTTTCTCCTTTCCCATCTTCTCAAATCCCCTCCGTTTTGTTTTTCTCCTTTCCCATCTTCTCAAATCCCCTCCGTTTTGTTTTTCTCCTTTCCCATCTTCTCAAATCCCCTCCGTTTTGTTTTTCTCCTTTCCCATCTTCTCAAATCCCCTCCGTTTTGTTTTTCTCCTTTCCCATCTTCTCAAATCCCCTCCGTTTTGTTTTTCTCCTTTCCCATCTTCTCAAATCCCCTCCGTTTTGTTTTTCTCCTTTCCCATCTTCTCAAATCCGCTCCGTTTTGTTTTTCTCCTTTCCCATCTTCTCAAATCCCCTCCGTTTTGTTTTTCTCCTTTCCCATCTTCTCAAATCCCCTCCGTTTTGTTTTTCTCCTTTCCCATCTTCTCAAATCCGCTCCGTTTTGTTTTTCTCCTTTCCCATCTTCTCAAATCCCCTCCGTTTTGTTTTTCTCCTTTCCCATCTTCTCAAATCGCCTCTGTTTTGTTTTTCTCCTTTCCCATCTTAAATCTGGTTGGAGTTTAGTTCGCTTGTGACTACGTAGGGATTCTAAGACCGATAGCTCTTTTCACTCCTCCACCAGATTCTGCCATTCCTTCTCCTAAAGACAGGATGGGCATGGTCCTTACCCCTTCCCCTAAATATTGCCATCCGAAGGCAGCTCGGGAGCCCCACCCTTATGAAACACCCCCCCCCGAAATTTGACTGTCCCCCCTCCCCGTCCTTTTTGCTTCCCGTAAAGCTTCGAAGACCTGGCTTTTCTCCAAGAGCTGGGATAAGTTCTCCCCATCCTTTAAGGCCTACAATTGAGCCCAAAATTTCTGTCGCTAAGCAAGACAGTTCTTAAATAACAGTAACAGAGTTGGAAGGGACCTTGGAGGTCATCTAGTCCCAACCCCGTTTCACGCAGTACTAGGGATTCGAACTGCTGAACTGCCAACCTTTCTGATCGACAGCCACCTAGTCAGGCTGTTCCCATAAAATGGCAATATTTAGGGGAAAGGACTAGAACGGTGATGGCGAACCTATGGCACACAGAGCCTTCTCTGTGGGCACACGCACCGTAGTCAGCTGCTTTTCTGGTTTCCGGCATGCACATGCGTGCCAGCCAGCTGGTCTTCATGGCCGCCGGAGCACCGTAAAATAGCCTGAAATAGTCCGAAAAATGGCCCCAAAACAGGCCATTTTTCGGGACTTTTTCAGGGTATTTTTCAGGCCATTTTCAGGCCGATTTTGGCCTGGAAAATGGCCCAGAAAACAGCTGAAAAGGGCCGAAAAACAGGCATCCATGCGCCAGCCAGCTGGTTTTCGGATTTCTAGCGCTCCGGCGCAAGCACATGCACACACATAAATGTGCATTCTGGTTTGGGCACTCGGTGCCGAGAAGGTTCGCCACTAGAAGCATGCCCATCCTATCTGATCTGGGAGGACAGGTAGAGATTCTTAGGGAAAGGTGGCTGCCCTACCTTGGATCCACCCTTCGGAGGCAGGGCGCACGAGTTTGGCCAATGGTTGGTGCCCGGGAAGAGCGTGGGGTGTGCTGTGGTTGTGCGTCTAATCTTGGAACACACAACAGGGTACTTAACATGGAGGAGAACGGGACTTACCAGTTCTTTGGCTGACATGAGAGTGCAGGTGAAAATGCCCAGAGAGACCAAAGCTATAGAGATGTATTTGGAGACAGTATACCTGGGCAAGAGGAGGAGGAGAGAGCTTCAATAAAAGGAACAGCACAGGCCGAGACCCCCCACTCAACTTTGCATGGGAAACAAACCTCCCCTCTCCCCCCGCAAGCATTGAGAATCTCAGCTCTGTAGCAAGAAAGAAAGAGCCACTTTGGTCCAGTGGTGAAGGCACCTGGCTAGAAGCCAGGAGGAAGTGAGTTCTAGTCCTGCCTTAGTTATGAAAGCCGGCTGGGGGAGTTTAGGCCACTGTCTCCTGGTGATTGGTCCAAAGTCACCCAGATGGACTTCATGCCTAAGGCAGGACTAGAACTCACCGTCTCCTGGTGATTGGTCCAAAGTCACCCAGATGGACTTCATGCCTAATGTGGGACTAGAACTCACCGTCTCCTGGTGATTGGTCCAAAGTCACCCAGATGGACTTCATGCCTAATGTGGGACTAGAACTCACCGTCTCCTGGTGATTGGTCCAAAGTCACCCAGATGGACTTCATGCCTAATGTGGGACTAGAACTCACCGTCTCCTGGTGATTGGTCCAAAATCACCCAGATGGACTTCATGCCTAATGTGGGACTAGAACTCACTGTCTCCTGGTGATTGGTCCAAAGTCACCCAGATGGACTTCATGCCTAATGTGGGACTAGAACTCACCGTCTCCTGGTGATTGGTCCAAAGTCACCCAGATGGACTTCATGCCTAATGTGGGACTAGAACTCACTGTCTCCTGGTGATTGGTCCAAAGTCACCCAGATGGACTTCATGCCTAAGGCAGGACTAGAACTCACCGTCTCCTAGTGATTGATCCAAAGTCACCCAGATGGCTTTCATGCCTAAGGCAGGACTAGAACTCACCGTCTCCTGGTGATTGGTCCAAAGTCACCCAGATGGCTTTCATGCCTAATGTGGGACTAGAAATCACTGTCTCCTGGTGATTGGTCCAAAGTCACCCAGATGGACTTCATGCCTAATGTGGGACTAGAACTCACCGTCTCCTGGTGATTGGTCCAAAGTCACCCAGATGGACTTCATGCCTAATGTGGGACTAGAACTCACCGTCTCCTGGTGATTGGTCCAAAGTCACCCAGATGGACTTCATGCCTAATGTGGGATTAGAACTCACCGTCTCCTGGTGATTGGTCCAAAATCACCCAGATGGACTTCATGCCTAATGTGGGACTAGAACTCACTGTCTCCTGGTGATTGGTCCAAAGTCACCCAGATGGACTTCATGCCTAATGTGGGACTAGAACTCACTGTCTCCTGGTGATTGGTCCAAAGTCACCCAGATGGACTTCATGCCTAATGTGGGACTAGAACTCACTGTCTCCTAGTGATTGGTCCAAAGTCACCCAGATGGACTTCATGCCTAAGGCAGGACTAGAACTCACCGTCTCCTAGTGATTGATCCAAAGTCACCCAGCCAACTCTCCTGCCTAAGGCAGAACTAGAACTCTCTGTCTCCCAGTTTCTCGCCTGGGAATTTCACTACTAGACCAAACTGCCTCTCTCTTAGTCTCTAAATGGCTCCTCCTTCCATAGCAACCACAGACCCTCCCCCCATTTAAATCCCTCACCCCCTCCAGGACAGCAAGAATATCAAATCTCGGCAATGCGATTCCCTTTTTTTTGAGTAGGGGTCTCTTTAAGGAGGACAATGAGAACATATCCTTCCCAAGCATAATCCTTCCCACATACCAGTTTGGCCCCGCCCCTTCCAGAGGACAAGCCCCCCTCCTCAGGATTACTTAATCCCCTGCCCGCCCACCCACCCACCCCCGCAATTCTTCAGAAAACCAGGAGGGCGGTTTGATGTCCCCAACTCTCAAATCTTGCTCGTCCGTTTCTGAAAAGGACTCAAAATGTCTTGTTGAAAAACAGGAGGTCAAAAACGGAGAGAGAGAGGGGGGAGGGTCTTAAAATCCTCCTAACACCCCCCCCCCCGTGTGAAACAGGTAGTCCTCGACTTATGACCACAACCGAGCCCAAAATTTCTGTTGCTTAAGCGAGACAGTCAAGTAAGATTTGCCTGATTTTATGACCATTCTTGCCACAAGTTGTTAAATCAACCAGTGCAGTTGTTAAGTGAGTCACACATTTGTTAAGCGAATTCGGCTGCCTCCACTTGGCTTGCTGGAAGGTCGCAAAAGGGGATCACGTGATCCCCAGGATGCTGCAACCATCATAAAAAGGAGTCAGTTGCCAAACGTCTGAATTTTGATCAGGGAAAGGCTGCAACGGTCGTTAAGTGTGAAAAACGGACCTTTTTTTCGGTGGCGTTGTAACTTTGGTCTCTAAATGAATGTTTGTCTACGGAGACTCTCCGTCATCCACGTTACGGTTGTCCTAAAGGTACCTTTTTTTTCAAGAGGCAACTGGACTTTCTGGTTTTTCTTTGAAGACGTTTCGCTTCTCATCCGAGAAGCTTCCTCAGTTCTGACTGAATGATGGGGAATGGAAGGATTCCACTTCAGACAAATGGTTATCCAACATCTTCCTAAAAACTTCCAGTGTTGGAGCATTCGCAACTTCTGGAGGCAAGTTGTTCCACTGGTTAATTGTTCTAACGGTCAGGAAATTTCCCCTGTTCAGTTTTTAGATAGATGGCCTCTTGGACCCCTCTTTCAAACCAGCGGCCCTCTCTGTCCAAAATGTGGACTTTGCTGTCTTCCAAAGAGTGGCCTTTGTCTTTTAAATGCAGACCGACTGCTGAATCTTATCCTGATGGATTTGTTCTCCTATGTTGCGCCATGCGTTTGTAAAGTGGTTGTTTTGTTTCCCCAGTGTACAGATCTGCCCATGTCTCACTGCATTGTACCGCATAGGCCACGTTGCTCAGTTTCTGACGAAGAAGAACAAGAAAATCCAGTTGCCTCTGGAAAAAGCACCTTGGGGAATAAATGAAGGCTTGTAAGTTTGAGGACTACCTGTACACGCATTGTCCTTTGGGCCCAACCCCAAGGAGAAGCCATAAACACGTCCAAGAGCTCCCAGAAGAAGCCATCTTACCTTTTCTTCAGAATGATGATCCCCAGCGCCATGCTGGCTATCAAAGAGCCCTACAGGGAATCAAATGGAAAAGAAAGGGGGGGGGGAGACAGGTTAACAGCTGATTGGGATAATACAGGCAAGTCCTCGATTTACAACAGTTCATTTAGTGACCATTCAAAGTTATAATGGCACTGAAAAAAAGGTGACTTGGCACCGTTTTTCACACTCATGACTATAAATTACGACAATAATTTAGGGATGAAGGCACAGGTGGGCCTCAGCTTTCGACCGCAATTGAGCCCAACATTTCTATTGCTGAGTGAGACACTGGTCAAGTGAAATTTAGCTCCATTTTACGACCTTTCTGGCCACAGCTGTTAAGCGAATCCCTGCAGTTGTTAAGCGAGTCACATGGTTGTTAAGTGAATCTGGCTCCCCTCCCCTTGACTTTGCTTGCCAGAAGGTTGCAAAAGGGGATCTTGGGACTTCAGGACAAAGCAACGGTCGTAAGTATGAGTCGGTTGCCAAGCGTCTGAATTTTGATACACAGGACCATGGGGATATTGCAACGGTCATTAAGTGTGAAAATCGGTCCTAATTCGGGTTTTTTTTCAGGGCCGTTGTAACCTTGAATGGTCACTAAATGAACCATTGTAAGTTGAGGGCTACTTGTACTGGATATCTTTTGAAGGACAAGAAGGTTGTGGGTTGATATATATAGTAGTACAGGTAATCCTCAATTCAGTACAGGTATAGTACAATGATTTTATGACATTTTTGCCACCGTTGTTAAGTGAATCGCCAGAACAGCAAAGACAATCATGTGGTCATTAAGTGAATCCGACTTCCCCCACTGACTTGGCTTGTTGGAAGTCAGCTGGGAAGGTCACAAATGCAGATCACGTGACAATGGAATTCTTTGTAAACGCATGAAGTTATCCAAATGTTGGACTTTCGAACATATGGCTGCGGGGATGCCGCCGTGGTCATAAGAGTGAGGACTGGTCATAAGTCTCTTTTCTCGCTTTTGTTCTAATTTCCAACGGTCACCCAATGAATGGTTGTAAATTGAGGACTACTTGTTCTGAATTGGAAGATTGTGAAACCCATCTGTCAAACATCCCAACCGCACAAGCCAGCTGGGTGACTTTGGACCAATCACTAGGAGACAGTGAGTTCTAGTCCCGCCTTAGGCATGAAAGCCAGCTGGGGGACTTTAGCCCAATCACCAGGAGACAGTGAGTTCTAGTCCTGCCTTAGGCATGTAAGTGGCTGGGGAATTTTGGTCCAATCACCAGGAGTCAGTGAGTTCTAGTCCCGCCTTAGGCATGAAAGCCATCTGGGTGACTTTGGACCAATCACCAGGAGACAGTGAGTTCTAGTCCCACCTTAGGCATGAAAGCCGGCTGGGTGACTTTGGACCAATCATTAGGAGACAGTGAGTTCTAGTCCCGCCTTAGGCATGTAAGTGCCTGGGGAATTTTGGTCCAATCACCAGGAGTCAGTGAGTTCTAGTCCCGCCTTAGGCATGAAAGCCATCTGGGTGACTTTGGACCAATCACCAGGAGACAGTGAGTTCTAGTCCCACCTTAGGCATGAAAGCCATCTGGGTGACTTTGGACCAATCACCAGGAGACAGTGAGTTCTAGTCCCGCCTTAGGCATGAAAGCCATCTGGGTGACTTTGGACCAATCACCAGGAGACAGTGAGTTCTAGTCCCTCCTTAGGCATGAAAGCCAGCTGGGTGACTTTGGGCCAATCACTAGGAGACAGTGAGTTCTAGTCCCGCCTTAGGCATGAAAGCCATCTGGGTGACTTTGGACCAATCACCAGGAGACAGTGAGTTCTAGTCCCGCCTTAGGCATGAAAGCCGGCTGGGTGACTTTGGGCCAATCACTAGGAGACAGTGAGTTCTAGTCCCGCCTTAGGCATGAAAGCCATCTGGGTGACTTTGGACCAATCACCAGGAGACAGTGAGTTCTAGTCCCGCCTTAGGCATGAAAGCCGGCTGGGTGACTTTGGGCCAATCACTAGGAGACAGTGAGTTCTAGTCCCGCCTTAGGCATGAAAGCCATCTGGGTGACTTTGGACCAATCACCAGGAGACAGTGAGTTCTAGTCCTCCCTAAGGCATGAAAGCCGGCTGGGTGACTTTGGGCCAATCATTAGGAGACAGTGAGTTCTAGTCCCGCCTTAGCCATGAAAGCCGGCTGGGTGACTTCGAGCCAATCACTCTCTCTCAGCCCAACCCACCTCACAGGGCTGTTGTTGAAGAGGAGGAGGAGGAGGAGGAGGAGGAGGAGGAAGTATCAGACACGTTCATCTCCTTGACTTATGAATAAAAATATTACATATTAAAGACATAAATAAATAAATAAATATCATTAAAAACGGAAATAAAACCTCACCGATCTAAATATCATATGCAGGGGCATCGCAATGTTCAGGTTGAGAGCATAGTTGTTCACCACACTGACTGTGAAAAACATGCCCACCATAATGAGGTAGAACCTAGAAAAGAGAGAAGCACAAAATTGTTCACCTTCCAAGTTACGTGTGATGTGAGCTTCCTGGAGCGCAGCCCCCTCCTCAGTGATGGGAGTCAGCCGGTTCCTGGAGAACCGGTAGCTAAATTGCTGATTGGCCCCGCCCCTCCCAGGAGTCGCCACGCGCCCCATTTTTGCTCCCAGGAGGCTGCAGGGAGGCCTATAAAGTCCAAAATTGGGCACGGGGTGGGAACAGCGCCCCCCACGGCCCGTTTTTGCCCCCAGGGGGGTGCAAGAGGCCGAGTGCTGCCTGTCACACACCCCTGGCCACGCCCACCATGGCCACGCCCACCCAGCCGGTCATTAGGGCAGAGAACCGGTCGTTAAATTATTTGAATCCCACCACTGCCCCTCCCCATTTGAAATCCCCCTCCCCTTGACTTCTTCCCAAAGCAGAAAGAGGGATCACGAATCAAATACAGGTAGTCCTCAAGTGACGGGTTAGTAATCCTGGTCGTTAAGTGAAACCCCGTTGACTTTGCTCATCAGATTGCCAAAGGGAATGACATGCAAACCGTCATAAGTACATGCCAGTTGCCGAGCCTCCGAATTTTGAACTCGTGAGCATGGAGATGCCGGAATGATTATAAAGTGTGAAAAATGGAAAACCACTTTTTTTCAGTGCCGTCATAACTTCGAGCGGTCACTAAACGAAGTGTTGTTAAGTCGAGGATGACCTGTCCTCGTTGTGACAGAAATGGGTAGCATTCAACTAAGTAAAAAGCTGAGGTTGTAATTTTATTTTGGACCTCACTGCACTGAAAAAAAGTTGGAAATCACCCGTTTATTCTTTTTTTTCCCCCTACATTTCTTTTCTCTTTCCCTCCTCATTTCCCTATTCCCTTGATTTTCAGTTGTATTTTATATTCTGTTAAACTCAAATAAAAATTATATTTAAAAGTACAAGAGATCGGCCGTACCTGACAGGAATTGCGGGCTGTTTTCCTTGTCCTTCTCCATTTCCCTATTATCTTTACTTTCAATTGTATTTTATATTAGGATGAACTCAAATAAAAAAAATTGTGTTTCAAAAGCAGAAGAGATCAAGCGTACCTGATAGGAATTGTGGGCTGTTTCCTTCCGAAGTTTGCTTGAAAGATAAAACCCTCCAAAGCGATGAAGAAGAACTGAAAAAATGTGATCAAATTCCCGCTTCCTGGAAATTCCCTGCGTTTTGAGTTACGACGGAGAAGAGAGAAAAGAAGAATTAAAATTATTTAATCTGGTTTTAATTATGTTTCTAACTTTTGTATCTATGTATTTTATTTTGTGCCTGAGTCCTTCGGGAGTAGGGCGGTATATAAATTTAATAAAAACAAACACAAACAAAAACAAGAAGAGAAGAATGTCACAATTTGTCTGCAGCTTTGACAAACTTGGAAATAAAAACAAGAAATATAATCCAAGCAAGAAAAAGCAAAAAGCAGTTCAAATGCCATGCATTTATTTTTAATTTTTTGCAAGACTCAGAAAAACCCAGTATTGGACTCTTTGTTGCTCAAGGTTGAATTCAAGGCTCTCTGGGGCTCTCTGAGCCGGTTGGTTTTCTTGCAAACGTTTCGTGACCCAGCCAGGTAACATCATCAGTGCTAGAAAGGAAGGTGAGGTTTTGCCACTCGCACTGATGATGTTACCTGATTGGGTCATGAAACGTTTGCAAGCCAAGAATGAAGCTCAGGGAACACTAAGGATCCCACAGAATTTGAATTAAAGAGAAGAAAATCTTGGTAGCTCAGGATTGAACGGCGAAGTTCTTGGCGCTCTCTGAGCTTGGTGGGGTTTTTTTGCAGACGTTTCATGACCCAACTAGGTAATATCATCAATACGAAAAGAGAATAGGGTTTGAGGAGAGGAGGGGAAGGAAGAGGAAGAGGGGAAGGAGGAGGAGGAGGAGGAGAATTACAACTGTAGGGTCCTTGGCGCTCTCTGAGCTTGGTTTTCTTACAAGACGTTTCATGACCCAACTACGTAATATCATCAATACAGAAGAGAATGGAGTTTGCGGAGAGGACGAGGAGGATAATTACAACTGTGGGGTCCTTGGCGCTTTATGAGTTTGGTTTTCTTACAAGCCGTTTCCTAACCCAACTAGGTAACATCATCAGTGTTAGAAAGGAGTGGGGTTTGTAAAGAAGAGGAGGAGGACTGTAAGCTCCATGGTGCTCTCTGAGCTTAATTGTTTTCTTGCAGACATTTCATCACCCAACTAGGTAACATCATCAGAGCTAGAAGGGGTGGGGTTTGTGGAGTGAAGGAGGAGGAGGAGGAGGAAAGGAGAACTAGGACTGTGGGGTCCCTGATCTCAGAGCTGGCAGGCTTTCTTGCAGACGTCTCCTGACCCAACTAGGGAACATCATCAGTGCTAGAAGGGAGTGGGGTTTGTGGAGGGAAGGAGGGAAGGAAGGGAGGAAGAGAGGGAGGGAGGGAGGGGTGTGGGGGAGTGGGGTTTGTGGAGGGAAGGAGGGAAGGAAGAAAGGAAGGAGGGAAGGAAGGAAGGAAGGGAGGGACGGAGGGAGGGGTGTGGGGGAGTGGGGTTTGTAGAGGGAAGGAGGGAGGGAAGAAAGGAAGGAAGGAAGGAAGGAAGGAAGGAAGGAAGGAAGGAAGGAAGGAATGGGTGTGGGGTCCTTAGTGCTCGCTGAGCTTGGTGGTTTTCATGCAGACGTCTCCTGACCCAACTAGGGAACATCATCAGTGCTAGAAGGGAGTGGGGTTTGTGGAGGGAAGGAGGGAAGGAGGGAAGGAAGAAAGGAAGGGAGGGAGGGAGGGAGGGGTGTGGTGGAGTGGGGTTTGTGGAGGGAAGGAGGGAAGGAGGGAAGGAAGGAAGGAAGGAAGGAGGGAAGGAAGCAAGGAAGAGAGGGAGGGAGGGAGGGGTGTGGGGGAGTGGGGTTTGTAGAGGGAAGGAGGGAGGGAAGAAAGGAAGGAAGGATGGAAGGAAGGAAGGGGTGTGGGGGTCCTTGGTGCTCTCTGAGCTTGGTGGTTTTCTTGCAGACGTCTCCTGACCCAACTAGGGAACATCATCAGGGCAAACACCAACACTTCATTTCCAAACCGACCTCTCCAGCAAAAGAAGCCCGAAGCGGGGCTGCTGTTAAACCCGGGGAAAGGATCCCCTTTGCACCCAACACTCACCGGATCAGCAGCTCCAGGAAAACCACGTTGCTGCAGCATCCCCCGAAGACCAGCCCCACAGCCAAAGAGGGGCGCATCCTGCCCACGAAAGAGCCCCGGAGCGCCTGCAAAAGTCGAAGCCGGCACCCTGCGCGGCGCCCACGCTTCCTGCTCCGGGCCCGCTTCGCCCTCCCTCCGCCGCTGTAGTTCTGCAGCCGCCTCCCTGACGGCCAAGCTAACGGCGCTCCGGCGCGGGGAGGACTACGTCTCCCAGGAAGCCCCGCGCGTTCCGCTCCTTTACACGTGTCCGTCTCTCCGCCGCAGGCCGCCCGGCTCCCTTCTGGTCGGCTTCCCAAGAGGCCTTCTGGGAGTTGGAGTCCTCCGCTTGAGAAGCCGGCTGGTAGAGAATGAGCAAATTTTGAGTGACTGGCGGGAATAAAAAAATTAAAAATAAATAAAATAAATCGGTTTTCATGAAAAGATTTTATTTGAGTTCATAAGAAACAGAAAGGGATTTCAGAGGAGGGGAAAATCTGCAGTAAAGGGAAAGTGAAAAAGAAGAAGAAGGCAAAGATAGAAAAAGAAATGAAAGAACAAAAAGCATGAAATGTTATGTTAGGTTATGCAATGCTTATATTTTACATTACATTACATTACATTACATTACATTACTATATTATATTATAGTATAGTATATTATATAGTATATTATAGTATATCTTATATCATATCACATTACATTACATTACTATACCAGTATTTATATTATATTATATTATATTATATTATATTATATTATATTATATTATATTATATTATATTATATTATATTATATTATATTATATTATATTATATTATATTATATTATATTATATTACATTATATTATACTATATTATATTATTAGTACACATTACATTACATTATTATACCAGTATTTATATTATATTATATTATATTATATTATATTATATTATATTATATTATATTATATTATATTATATTATATTATATTATATTATATTATATTATATTATATTACATTACATTACATTACATTACATTACATTACTATACCAGTATTTATATTGTTATGTTATGTTATGTTATGTTATGTTATGTTATGTTATGTTATGTTATGTTATGTTATGTTATGTTATGTTATGTTATGTTAATATAGCATTCCATTACATAGATGGTTGTCGACTTACGACCGTTTTTCACACTGGCAACCATTTCGGCCTCCCTATGGACACGCGATCAAAATTCAGACTCTTGAAAACTGGCATGTATATATAATGTTTGCAATGTCCCTGGGTCATGGGATCTCCTTTTGTGACCTCTTGACTGATGATGTTCCCTAGTTGGGTCATGAAACGTCTGCAAGAAAACCACCAAGCTCAGAGAGCATCTAAGGACCCCACGGCCCTCCTCCTCCTCTTCCTCCTCCACTCTGCAAACCTCCCTCCCTTCTAGCACTGATGATGTTCCCTAGCTGGGTCATGAAACGTCTGCAAGAAAACCACCAGGCTCAGAGAGCACTAAGGATCCCACAATTCTTCTTCTTCTTCTTCCTCTCCTCCTCCTCCTCCTCCTCCTCCTCCTCCTCCTCCTCCTCTCCACAAATCGCTTCCTTCCTAGCACTGATAATGTTACCTAGCTGGGTCATGAAACGTCTGCAAGAAAACCACCAAGCTCAGAGAGCACCAAGGACTGTTAGAGGATTAATGTAAATGACCGTATACTGTTGCTAGGAAAATATATTTCTGGGTGCTGATCTCCACCTGACAGAATCCATACCTTTCTCCTTTTTAGGCTGATCTAAAAAGATCAAAGTAATCAAAGCCACATACCTGTTTTCCTCAACCACCTCTTCTCAAGCAAACTTATTTTGAGCCACAAATTCTTGGTGTTGATTCCGGTGTCAATCAGGATTTTATTAAAAAAAAAAGAAAAAGAAAAGACTTACATGTCCTTTCTGATGGATGCTTTTAGGAGAAAAAAAAAATATGCAAGCAATTAGCTTGGTGGCTCTCTGCCCATCTTTATATATTAAGCAGGGTACCCCTTTGATGCACAGAAGAAACGAAGCTTTTCGGGGTTATTAAACCTGAACAGGAGGGAGAAATCCATCAATTCTACCTCAAAGATTTGCATTTAATAAACCGTGAAATACAGTAATGTACACTACAAATAGTGTAATGTAGTTTTGATCAGTGGCGCCTGCAACTTTTTAATAAGACCGGATCCCAAATACGTAGTAGGTTGGAGTCATTTTGAGTTTGACCCTGGTGGGCACAAAATTCAAGATGAAGAAGATTTGCAGAAGGTTGAAGGTTAAAGGCTTTCCAGCTTGTTGGACTAGACAGCTTTATAAGAGACGGGAAACCGTTTGTGGACTTTCTACGTGCTAAAGATAACAAATACTTAGCAGAGAGAATAGAATAGAATAGGGTAGGGTAGGGTAGGAAAACTGGTAGGAATAGGAATGGAATGGAATGGAATGGAATGGAATGGAATAGAATAGAATAGAATAGAATAGAATAGAATAGAATAGAATAGAATAGAATAGAATAGAGTGTAGGGTAGGGTAGGGTAGGAAAACTGGTAGGAATAAGAATAAAAGAATAGAATAGAATAGAATAGACTAGAATAGACTAGACTAGACTAGACTAGACTAGAATAGAATAGACTAGACTAGAATAGAATAGAATAGAATAGAATAGAATAGAATAGAATAGAATAGAATAGAATAGAATAGAATAGAATAGAATAGAATAGAATAGAATAGAGTGTAGGGTAGGGTAGGAAAACTGGTAGGAATAAGAATAGAATTGGAATAGAATAGAATAGAATAGAATAGAATAGAATAGAATAGAATAGAATAGAATAGAATAGAATAGAATAGAATAGAATAGAATAGAATAGAATAGAATAGAATAGAATAGAGTGTAGGGTAGGAAAACTGGTAGGAATAAGAATAAAAGAATAGAATAGAATAGACTAGACTAGACGACTAGAATAGAATAGAATAGAATAGAATAGAATAGAATAGAATAGAATAGAATAGAATAGAATAGAATAGAATAGAATAGAATAGAGTGTAGGGTAGGGTAGGAAAACTGGTAGGAATAAGAATAGAATTGGAATAGAATAGAATAGAACAGAATAGAATAGAATAGAATAGAATAGAATAGAATAGAATAGAATAGAATAGAATAGAATAGAATAGAATAGAATAGTTTATTGGCCAAGTATGATTGGACGCACAAGGAATTTGTCTGCGGTGCATAAGCTCTCAGCGTACATAAAAAATACATTTATCAAGAATCATAAGATACAACACTTAGTGATAGTCATAGGATGCTAAGTAAGCAATCAAATCATACTAGGAAACTAAATAAAACAATATACATCCTAAAGATACAAGCAACAAGATTATAAGTAGAAGGAGATAGGTAAGAAGGATGAGAAGAATAACAGTAATAACAGTCTTAGTAAATAGTTTGACTGTGTTGTGGGAATTCTGGCTGGAGAATTCTGGGAGTTGAAGTCCACAAGTCTTAAAGCTGCCAAGTTTGGGGAGCCTTGAGTTAGACAAAGGTTGCACACATTCCTTGGGGAATTGTGGGAGATGAAGTCCCCACATCTGAAAGTGTCCATGGTTGAGAAACCCTGGGCTGGGGAAATCTAGGAATAGGTATCACTAGATGCCTATTCCTAGGCATCTGGAAGAAACCACCAGAAATCATTGTTGTTGTTTTTTTGCAGCAAAGAGATCTTGCCTTGTCCCCAAGAACTAACTAACAGATCTTCTGGATCTGAAAGCCTTTCCCTCAGCCTCTTTTCCTCCCCCCCGAGGGAATCTCTGGCATATTTACTACTTTCTTATTTTACAATCCCTTGGAATACACTGTCAAGGTGTGGGGTTACTCGGCAGGCACAGACCAGCCCAGGCAAATTCATCTTTTCCCGCAAGCTGAAAAACACACAACTATGCTAGGAATCTGCTCCTGTCAATTTTCTTAATGGCGGGGAAGGGGCCTGAAAGAGAGGCATGGGGGAATCGTCAATCCCAATGGTTCTAGTTTGGGAACCTGGGATGTGGGAATTATTGTGGGAAGTTTCTAGTTCCAACAGAATATTTCTAGCTCAGGGTTGAAATGTTGGGTCTCTGAGCTTGATGATTTCTTGCATACCTTTTATGATCCAACTAGGTTACATCATCAGTGCTAGAAAGGAGTGGGGGTTTGTGGGGAGGAGGGGGAAGGAATGTGGGGTCCTTGGTGCTCTCTGAGCTTGGTTTTCTGGCAGACGTTTCATGACCCCACTAGGTAATTTCATCAGTACCAGAAGGGAGTGGGGTTTTGTGGAGAGGAGGAGGAGGAGGAGGAGGGCGACTGTTGGGTCCTTGGCGGTCTCTGAGCTTGGTGTTTTTTTTTTCCAGACGTTTTATGACCCAACTAGGTAACATCATCAGTGTTAGTAGGGAGTGGGGTTGGAGGAGGAAGAGGAGGAGGAAGAAGAGGAGAAGGAGGAGGAAGAAGAGAAGGAGGAGGAAGAGGAGGAGGAAGAGGAAGAGGAGGAAGAGGAGGAAAAGGAGGAGGAGGAGGAGGAAGAGGAGGAGGAAGAGGAAGAGGAGGAGGAGGAGGAAAAGGAGGAGGAGGAGGAAGAGGAGAAGGAGGAGGAAAAGGAAAAGGAAGAGGAGGAGGAGGAGGAAGAAGAGGAAAAGGAAGAGGAAGAGGAGGAGGAGGAAGAGGAAGAGAAGAAAGTTTGCAATGGTATGGTATGGAGAACATCAACTGCAGAAGTGAGAGGTCCATATTCCTCCCTCTTTGAATCTCTTCCTGGGCACCGCCACATCCTCGACTACCCAAAACAGCTGCTCCTCGGTCCGCCATCAACCCAAGACCCCCTCCCTTCCACCCCCTAACCCACGCCTGCTTTTAATCTGCACCCTTGGGTTTTCTGGGGAAGTCTACGTGAACCCCTCATCCCAAAATCCTCGCGGGCCGACCCAAACTCCCTCCGCTCAACGTGACCGGCCGCAGCTCCGGTTGACGGATGGGTCTCCATCCAAGGATGACCCAGAGGTGAAAAATGTGGTGTGGGCCTCCATCTCCCACCGATGCTTTGAAGACGTTCACCCCGGGGTGAGGAACAAGTCTTGCAAGCTTGTGCTTGCTGGTTGGCTTTGGGGAGGTGAAGGTCTCTTCGCGGCTGATTTATGGGGCTGGCAGATTTGTGGGGGGGGGTCGTTTGGGTCCAGTGGTCGAAGACAATGTCGGGGAGGGAAGTCACCGGGAAGGCGTTGAGCTCACGAATTGGCTGCTGTGTGTGTTTTTTTTCTAAGAGGGAGTACTTCTCTCTTTTTTTTTTACTACAGCCTCCCGGGTGTCAATGTTGAACAAGCCAGCATCAGAAGGGGAGAAGCTGTAAGGATGCACCGGCCCCACTGAATTCAGGGGAGGGGGCGGCGTCTTTTCTATGGCCAAGGAGGAATGGGGTTGCACGTGGCCTGGGCAAGACGGAGCAGGTTTGCTCAGCCTGTGTGAACTTCCCGAGTTTGCCACGAATTTTAGAGTTGATGAAGTAAGTGATTGAAGTGAGTTAATCAAGCCTTACGTGCACGAGGTTACTTTGGCCAGCTGCCCTCAAACCGGTTTGTAATCTGGATCCTTCCTTCCTTCCTTCCTTCCTTCCTTCCTTCCTTCCTTCCTTCCTTCCTTCCTTCCTTCCTTCCTTCCTTCCTCCCTCCTTTCCTTCTTTCCCCCTTCTGCCGTCCCTCTCTCCCTCCATTCCTTGCTTCCTTCTTTCAATTCTCCCTCGATTCCTTCCTTCCTTCTTTCTTTCATCCCTTACCTCCCTCCCTCCTTTCCTTCCACCCTTCCTTCTTTCCCCCTCCCTCTCTCCCTCCCTCCCTTCCTTCCTTCCTCCCTCCCTTCTTTCCCCTTTCCTCCCTCCCTCCCTCTCTTCCTTCCTTCCTTCCACTGTTCCTTCTTTCCCCCTTCTGCCATCCCTCCCTCCCTCCATTCCTTGCTTCCTTCTTTCATTTCTCCCTCCATTGCTTCCTTCCTTCTTTCTTTCATCCCTTACCTCCCTCCCTCCCTCCTTTCCTTCCACCCTTCCTTCTTTCCCCCTCCCTCTCTCCCTCCCTCCCTCTCTCCCTTCCTTCCTTCCTCCCTTCTTTCCCCTTTCCTCCCTCCCTCCCTCTCTCTCTTCCTTCCTTCCACCCTTCCTTCTTTCCCCTTCTGCCATCCCTCCCTCCCTCCCTCCATTCCTTGCTTCCTTCTTTCATTTCTCCCTCCATTCCTTCCTTCCTTCTTTCTTTCATCCCTTACCTCCCTCCCTCCCTCCTTTCCTTCCACCCTTCCTTCTTTCCCCCTCCCTTTCTCCCTCCCTCCCTCCCTTCCTTCTCCCTCCCTTCCTTCTTAGAAGGGAGTGTCCTCTATGAACTTACCAGCCAGGTCTTCAAGTTAAACCTTCTCCTGGCTGACTCTCTTTGGGTCTCTCTTGTTTTTGGGGTGGCCCATTGTCTCTGAGAAGGGAGAAAGGGGAGCCCATTCTCCAAAGCTCCTGAAGGCAGAAGAAGAAGCAACAACGGATGGACGCTCATCAAGGAGAGAAGCAACTTAGAAGTAAGGAGAAACTTCTTGGCTGGGAGAAGAATGAATCAGTGGAATGACAGAAGTTGTGGATGCTCTATCATCACCTGAAGGTTTTAAGAAGAGTTTGGACAGCCACCTGCCCAGAATAGTGTAGAGCAGTGTTTCTCAACCTTGGTAGCTTGAAGATGGGTGGACTTCAACTCCCAGAATCCCCCAGCCAGCAGCGCTGGCTGGGGGATTCTGAGAGCTGAAGTCCACCCATCTTCAAGCTTCCAAGGTTGAGAAACACTGGTGTAAGAACTCCAGCGGGTTGGACTAGAAGACCTCCAAGGTCCCTTCCAACTGTTGTTCTCTGCTTCTCTTCATCCTTTAGGCCTCACCTGGAACTGCTGCTTTCCTCCAGGGTGGTACAACCTGAAGAGTCATTCCTGAGGTGGGCTTTGCTCAAGAGGTAAACTCCCCCTCCCCATTTCTCTTTCTCCGTCTCCCTCTCTCCCTCTCTTTTCTTCCTTTCTTCCCTCCCTCCCTCCTCCACATTCCTTCCCTTACGGGGGGGAACAAGACCCCTCAAAAACTAGCCTGACAACCTTCATTTGTCTGGGGGATTAAAGAAAGAGTCCTTGTCAATCAGTCTTCCTCCTCCTCCTCCTCCTCCTCCTCCTCCTCCTCCTCCTCCTCCTCCTCCTCCTCCTGTCCCCCCATTCCACTTGTCTTCATTTTGACTCGGATTTGCCTCCATCCACCCTGTTGAAAAGGCTGGAAGGAGAGCAGGAGACCCCTGACCAGCCCACCCACTTCTCTGGTGGCGTTGGGTGTTTCTTGAAGTTCTCAGGCTACCAACCCAGAACGGGGGACCCTCACGTGGGCAAGTCCGAGACCGGTAAGTAGACTTGATCTCTCCTTCCTTCGGCTCTGTCTGGATCCCTCACCGTAGGGAAGCCTTTTGGGCTCATTGCACAGCCATTAAACTGGAGTGCTGGGCATCGCATTTTAATTAACTTCTAATTACTGTGGTCCTTTTTTTGTATTTTCAAAGGCTTGTTTTTAATGTATGTATGGTTTTTTTTTTGGTCTGATTGTTGTGTGGTGCTGAGAGAGAGCACCAGAGAGATGAGAGAGAGATGAAAGAGAGAGAGAGAAAGAGAGACAGGCAGGCAGGCAGACAGACAGATTAGGTAGGTAGGTATGTAGTAGAGTGGTAGACAGGTAGACAGATAGATGATAGTAGATGAAGATAGATGATTGATTGATAGGCAGATCAATGATAGATCAATACAGTAGGTAGGTAGGTAGAGAGAGAGAGAGATTAGGTAGGTAGGTAGGTAGAGAGAGATTAGGTAGGTAGGTAGTAGATGGGTAGACAGGTAGGCAAACAGATAGATAGTTGATAGAGATAGATAATTAATTGATAGGCAGATCAATGATAGATATATACGGTAGATAGGTAGGTAGGTAGGTAGGTAGGTAGGTAGATAGATAGATAGATAGATAGATAGATAGATAGATAGATAGATAGATAGATAGATAGATAGATAGATAGATAGAGTAGGTAAGTAGGTAGGTAGGTAGGTAGATAGATAGATAGATAGATAGATAGATAGATAGATAGATAGATAGATAGATAGATAGATAGATAGATAGAGTAGGTAGGTAGGTAGGTAGGTAGGTAGGTAGGTAGGTAGATAGATAGATAGATAGATAGATAGATAGATAGATAGATAGATAGATAGATAGATAGAGTAGGTAAGTAGGTAGGTAGGTAGGTAGGTAGGTAGGTAGATAGATAGATAGATAGATAGATAGATAGATAGATAGATAGATAGATAGATAGATAGATAGATAGATAGATAGATAGATGCAGTAGGTAGGTAGGTAGGTAGGTAAGTAGGTAGATAGATAGATAGATAGATAGATAGATAGATAGATAGATAGATAGATAGGGTAGGTAGATAGATACAGTAGATGATAGATACAGTAGATAGATAGATTAGGTAGGAAGATAGGTAGATACAGTAGGTAGGTAGGTAGGTAGGTAGGTAGGTAGGTAGGTAGATAGATAGATAGATAGATAGATAGATAGATAGATAGATAGATAGATAGGGTAGGTAGGTAGATAGATACAGTAAATGATAGATACAGTAGATAGATAGATTAGGTAGGAAGATAGGTAGATACAGTAGGTAGGTAGGTAGGTAGGAAGATAGATAGGGACAGATTAGGTAGGTAGGTAGTAGATGGGTAGACAGGTAAACAGAGATAGTTGATGGAGATAGATGATTGATTGATAGGCAGATCGATGAGAGATCAATGAGAGAGAGAGACAGACAGGCAGACAGCCAGCTAGCTTTCATGGCTGAGGCAGGATGGGCTGGGTGACATTGGGCCAGTTCCTCTCTGTCAGCCCACCCCACCTCACAGGGTTGTTGTTGATGTTGTGGGGAAAATAGGAGGAGGGAGGAGTATTAGGTATGTTGACCACCTGGAATTATTTGTTAAAAAAAATAATAATAATAAAGGTGGGATATAAATAAATATACCATATTGGTTCCGAGTGCCATTTCCCCCCACCCTCAGCAAAATGCCGCTTTGGAAGTGGGAAATGTGACCCACCTGGACAGAAGTTGGAGCAGAAGCTGCCTGCCTACCATGGCCAAGGTGTTGGTTGAACCATACTCAGTGCAACGGTTCCCGCTGAACCTAAAAATTCATCTTTCTGTTGCAGAACTTTGCACTTCCAAACTTTTCAATGATGCCTTTTCCCCTGGACGGCCATCTTCTGTAGAACAATGAAAGCCTCATGGGTCAAGATTGCCCTTACTCTGGGGATTCTCCTGGACGAGGCCTTCAAGTTGGCTGCCCCAGAGGGTAAGAATTCTGGGAGTTGAAGTCCTCCAGCCTTCCTGGCTGGGGAATTCTGGGAGTTGAAGCCCTCCAATTTTGCTGGATGGGGAATTCTGGGAGTTGAAGTCCTCCAGCCTTGCTGGCTGGGGAATTCTGGGAGTTGAAGTCCTCCAGCTTTGCTGGCTAGGGAATTCTGGGAGTTGAAGCCCTCCAGCTTTACTGGCTGGGGAATTCTGGGAGTTGAAGTCCTCCAGCTTTGCTGTCTGGGGAATTCTGGGAGTTGAAGCCCTCCAGCTTTGCTGGCTGGGGAACTCTGGGAGTTGAAGCCCTCCAGCTTTGCTGGCTGGGGAATTCTGGGAGTTGAAGCCCTCCAGCTTTGCTGGCTGGGGAATTCTGGGAGTTGAAGCCCTCCAGTGTCAGTGCCTCAGTGCTGGCATAGAGAGGAGAGAGATAAACTCTGAACTTTTGCCTGCTAAATCCCTTTGAAGCTGGGTTGTCGTGGAAATGAGGAGGGGGGACACATTCCTGGGAAATGACGAGACAAGAAGTCTGGAGAATGACTTGGAAGATAGCCAATGAGAAGCAGAGATTTGGGGATCGGAAAGGGAGGGATTGGGGGGCAAAAGGTCAGTCTTGTCCGCATCGAGTCATGATCCGGTGGCTGTGCTCAATTAAAGAAAAGATTTCCTTAAAGATTGGCAGTTTGGAAATTCATTTATTTTGAGATAGCATCGAAGTCTGACATCCAGCTTTGCTGGCTGGGGAATTCTGGGAGTTGAAGTCCGCCAAGGCTTAAAGTTGCCAAGGTTGGAGACCCCTGATTTAGTCTACCCATTGTGGAAAAATTGACCTCTCTCACAAAGTTTCTTCTTGTTTTTGGTTCGTAGTTGGACCACGCAGGAACCTCTCCAGCGCACTTTCGACGGGAGCATCTGGAACATCGCTTCTGACAAATCTCCCACTTACGAATACAAACCAATTCACGTTTCCAACAGTTGCCTCTTTCGAGACGAGCTTCAACGTTGCCGCCACAGCCCAAAGTCGGAAGATTCTGGATCCCTCGGTTCCCACCCCTTCAATCCCCTCGGATGGTTCACGTAAGCTCCACAACTCTAGCGAGACTTGAAGTGTTCTGAGAAGTATCCCGTGGCAATTCATTTGTGAGAATGAATATTAGGCAGTGGGAAAAGAATTTAACATCGTAGGCAGAGATGTGAACCGGTAGCGGAGATCATGTGTGGCTGCCCCCCTGCCCCACCTCTATGCCGTCCTATTTAGGCATGTTTTTGAGGACAGGCACATGTGCGGAAGGCGCGCGGGGCAAACCAGTGGTAAGAATATTGTAAACCCACCGCTGATCGTAGACCCACAAACTCCCATAAATTCCCGCCTGGAATTTATTTTGTCATGTTTATGTCGGGAACCTACGAGAACTGTCTGCAACGAACTTTCATTTTAATGTATGCCGATTAGCATACATTCAAAGTGACAATAAAGTTGTTATAAGGTAATTGTCAGGTTTCGATGTCATCTCAAATAAAATAAATTGCATTTCCAAACAGATAGTCTTTGAAGAAATCTTTCATTTTATTGAGCACGACAATCTGGCCCCGATCGTGGCGTAGCCAACTCTGACTTCCTGACCCCAAACCTTCCCTTTCTGTTCCCCAATTCTCTGCGTCTCATTGGCCTTCTTCCAAATCACTCTCCCCATATCTACTACTTAAGCTCTCAGGAATGTCCCCCCCTCCCATCTCATCTCCTAGGGGATATTATCTTCAAGGAAAATAAGTAGGTGAAATGTCAAGCATCCTCTTGCCAGCTGGCCCCTCTTCTCCTTCTTATGTCAGCACTAGAGTAAATGCAGGTTGAAGTGCTGACAGTAATGTGCTGTCCTGTGGTGATCTCCGAAGCCTGGAACAGGTATAAAACGGTGCCTGCGGAAGCTGAAAACGTGATGCACGGAGGCCAAAAATGGCCGAAGCGTGGGGGCCAGAGGGTGGGTGGGGCTTCGGCAACATTCGGTGTATAAGACGCACTGCAATTTTCACTCACTTTTAGGATGGGGGGAAGTTATGCTCCGAAAAGTACGGTAATCATTCTCACTGTTGGGAAAATCCCTTCTTATTTCCAGGGATTATATAAATCAATGTTGTTTGAACAAAAACCTCTTATTCAAGGAGAGATAATCATGGGTTTAATTGGGAGAAAGTCCCAACGACAGGTAGTTCTCGACCTACGACCAGAAAATGGGATCGGAACTTCCATCCCTAAGTGATGTGATTGTTAAGTGAGTCACGCCCGATTTTATGACTTATTTGGCCGTGGTGGTTAAGCGAATCTTGCTTTCCCCATTGACATTGCTTCTTGGAAGTCCCCTGTGATGGTCGCAGGTGAGGATCATGTGATCGATGTTTTCGATAAATCCATCAATCCTTTTCCTCTCTTTCCTAGCCTGTAGCAAATTCAAAGCGGATATCGCTTTCCTAGTGGACGAATCCTCGAGCATCGGTCCAGACAACTTTATCAAAGTGAAGGATTTCCTCTTCCACCTGGTTTCAAATTTCCCTCAAATTGGACCTGAAGGTACCCAGGTAAATTCTTGTCTCACGTGTATTTGTTCAGGAGGGATCCATGGTGCTTTCTGAGCTTGGTAGTTTTCTTTCATGATCCAACTCAGTGACATCATTAGTGTTGGAAGGAGGTGAGGTTTGCTCTCTGTTTATGTACCACAAACAGACAGACAATCCCGCTCCGTTCTAGCACTGATGATGCTACTTAGCTGGGTCATGAAATATCTGCAAGGAAACCATGAAGCTCAGAGAGCTTCAAAAACCATACAGTCTCTCCTTCCCCTCCTCCCTTTCCTCCTCCTCTCCATAACCCCCGTCCTTTCTATCACTGATAATGTTACCTAGTTGGGTCATGAAACGTCTGCAAGGAAACAACTCTCAGAGAGCACCAAAGAACCCACAATCTTCCTCCTCCTCTTCTTCCTCCAAATCCTGCTCCCTTCTAGCACTGATGATGTTCCCTAACTGGGTCATGAGACGTCTGCAAGAAAACCATCCGGCTCTGACCAACATCAAGGACTCCACAGTCCTAATTCTCCTTTTCCTCCTCGTCCTCCTTCACTCCACAAGCCCCACTCCCTTCTAGGTCTGATGATATTACCTAGTTGGGTGATAAAATGTCTGTAAGAAAACAATTAAGCTCAGAGAGCACAATTCCTTCTAGCACTGATGATGTTATCAAGTTGGGTCAGGAAACATCTATTTATTTATTATTTATTATTTATTAATTTTATTTCTATACCACCCTTCTCCGGAAGGACTCAGGGCGGTGCACGGCCTGATTAAAAGCACAAAGACAGACAAAATTTAAAAATTATTAAAATTATTAAATGATAGGCTCAATTTAAAACCCTAAATTTAAAATCTACAAGGAAACAACTCTCAGAGAGCACCAAGGAACCCACAACCTTCCTCTTCCTCCTCCTCCTCCTCCTCCTTCTCCTCCTCCTCCTCCTCCTCCTCCTCCTCCTCCTCCTCCTCCTCCTCCTCCTCCTCCTCCACCTCCACCTCCACCTCCTCCATCTCTGCATAACCCCATCCTTTCTAGCACTGATAATGTTACCTAGTTGGGTCATGAAACGTCTGTGAGAAAACCAGCAAGCTCAGAGAGCACCAAGGAGCCCACAATTCAGCCCTGAGCTACAAATATTTTTTTTCTATTGATATTTTTTTTAAGTCACAATGCATTGAAACTATCATGGGAGATTATTTCCTAAAGTTGTGGGAAAACTCAAAAGGAGCTTGATACAGTTAGCTGACCAATGGGGAACTTTTAATTTAGGGAACACGGGAGGTAAAAATAAAATCATCATGCAAATGAAATTCTGCTTCTCTGCTCCGTGAAATCCCCCAAAAAATGCCGCAGTCTTTGTGGCCACCCTGGTAACATTTTTGGACTTCCCTGGCAGGGAAACACAGGGAGTTCTTGATTTATGACCACTATGGAGCTCAAAAATTCCGTTGCTAAGCAAGGCATTTTGCCCATTTTTTTGCCCAATTTTTACGATTTTTTTGTGGGGGGCACAGTTGCTAAGCGAATCACTGCAGTTGCTAAGTGAAACAGGCGGTCATTAAGCGAATCTGCCTTCCCCCATTGACTTTGCTTGGCTGGGAAAGTTAAAAACATGATCACATGATCCCGGGACAGTAAAACCGTCATAAATACCTGCCAGCTGCCAATCATCCAAATTTTGATCAGGTGACTATGGGGATGCTGCAACGGTCGTAAGTGTGAAAATCAGTCATAAGTCACTTTTCAGTGCCGTTGTAACTTCAAACGGTCACTAAATAAGTCACATGTGAGTCACATGTTACCTGTTAATTTTTCAGCTGATATGCAGGTTAAACTCTTTATATATATATTTTTAAACAAAATTTTCTGTTATTTTCCAGATTTCTGTAGTTCAATACAGTGAAAAGCCGAGGACCGAATTCCACTTGAACACTTTTCCAGACCGGATCCGAGTTCAAAACGCTCTCAAGAGGCTCGTCTATAATGGCGGGAACACAAAGACTGGTGGGTATTGTATTCAAGAGGGACATTTTATCTGTTTTGTGTCAATTCATCAGTTTGAGTTGGATGACTAGACATCGTAAAGGCTCGTAGGAGAATAAATTCTCAGATGAATTAATTCAGGCAGTCCTTGATTTATGACCATCCGTTTAGCAAGATTTTACACCTAGGCAGGAAAAAAATCATAGGTACAATACAGATCAGGCGAAACCTGTTTCAAAACCAGGAACTGTTGTGGTCCGCCAGTACCTGCGGAGCTGGCAGCAGAGTCGGACAGTGAGGAGGCTGGGAAGGACCATGGGCCAGTCCTGGAGTCTGGGGAAGGCCAGAAGGCAAGAGCATCTAAAGCAAAAGGGACGACTTGGGAGTAAGGCCAGGAGATGATTGGTCCCTCCCATAAGGCTTAAAAGAGAAACAGAGGCACTTGGGGCCTTTTGCAGGAAAGCAAAGTTGCTAACTCTGTTTCCAGTCAGCGTCTCTTGTTTGTTTCTGAATTCGGTAGGGCTTTGCCAAGTAAGGCCTTTGGCAGGGTGTCGAAGAAGATAAAGGTTGGTGATTATCCCGAAGGACTTCTTCCGAAGGACTTGTTTTGCTACTAATTGGGACTCAGCTGGGAATGAACGTAATTCTCAGCTGTTACAATAAAATAGGTTTGTTTGGGACTAATTGTGTCTTGTAATGACTCAGTAAGCCTAGGTAAGCCAGGAACTGCGAGAGGGACCTTGGAGTCCTAGTGGACAATCACTTAAACATGAGGTAGTGGTATGCTGCGGCTGTTGTGGCTCCATTACCTGAGCCTGTGTCATCGGCAGGAGAGGACTCCGAGAGTGAAGGAGAGGAGTTGGCAAGGCCTCCCTCTCCAGGACCCTCCTCTCTGGCAATGCCTTCAGTGTCCGCTGAAGGGCAAGAGATAGGGCTGGGGCAAGCATGTCCACGCAGCCACAGATGTACAGTGATGAGGGTAATGAGTCTTGGCTGGATCCACGCCAGCATCGCAGAGATAAGCGCATGCAACAGAAGAAAAGGCGTGCCCGAGATTAGGCTGAGTCACTGGACCAGACCCCACAGGATATAAAAGGGAGCGTGGTGGCCAGTCAAACCTTGTGACGGACAAAGCTGAAAGCTTCCACGCCATTCTGCATTGCAGGACTTTTTGCTATAGACTTTGCTGGATTATCTCTGGACTTGATTGACTCCATAATTATTGAGCTGTTTCTTTTGATGTATCAGAAGTGGGGAGAAGTTATCTCTCCTCTTCGTAAGTAATAAACTCTTGGCAGGCAGCCACTAGGTTGTTGCCAAGTTCCGTTATCATAAGGAAAAGGATTTTGCCGGCTGGTTTGGTCTTTAACTCTTGAACGTCTGTTGGTGTGTGTGCGTGGGGTTGGGGACAGAACAGCGGCAGCCAAAAAAGCGAATATAATCCTTTGTTGTATAAACAGAGGCATAGAAAGAATCAAGATCGCGTGAAGTATTGGTACCACTTTATAAAGCCTTAGTGAGGCCACACCTGGAATAATGCAGCAAGTTTTGGTCACCACATTACAAAAAAAGATGTTGAGACTTTGGAAAAAGTGCAGAGAAGAACAACTAAAATGATCAAAGGCCCGGAGACTAAAACTTATGAAGAACGGTTGCAGGATTTGGGTTTGGCCAGTCTAGAGAAGAGAAGGACTGAAGCAAGTGTTTTATGACCACTCCTCACACTTATGAACGTTGCAACATCCCTACAGTCTTGCAATCAAAATTCACGTGTTTTGCAATCCGCGTGTAGTTATGATTGTCGCCAGTGTCCCAGGATCACGGGATCAGCGGTTTTGACTTTCCGTGCCATCTTCCAAACAAGCAAAGTCAATGGGAGAAGACAGATTCGTTTAACAGCCACATAATTCATTTTAAACAATTGCAGCGATTGTCTTAACAAACTGCAGGCAAAAAAAAAAGGTCGTAAAAATCAGGGGCGATTCATTTAACAACCCTCTTCCTTAGGCAAGGGAAATTCCGGTCCTTTCCACTTCTGTTATTCCTTTCCAAGGATCTGGGATAAGCTGTTCTGTCCCCAACCCCACGCACACACACCAACAGATGTTCAGGAGTTAAAGACCAAACCAGCCGACAAAATCCTTTTCCTTGTGATAATGGAACTTGGCAACAACCTAGTGGCTGCCGGCCAAGAGTTTATTATTTACAAAGAGGAGAGATAACTTCTCCCCACTCCTGGTACATCAAAAGAAACAGCTCAATAATTACGGAGTCAATCAAGTCCAGAGATAATCCAGCAAAGTCTATAGCCAAATGTCCGGCAATGCAGAATGGCGTGGAAGCTTTCAGCTTTGTTCGTCACAAGGTTTGACTGGCCACCACGCTCCCTTTTATCTCCTGTGGGGTGTGGTCCAGTGACTCAGCCTAATCTCGGGCACGCCCTTTCTTCTGTTGCGCGCGCTTATCTCTCCGACGCTGGCGTGGATCCAGCCAAGACTCATTACCCTCATCACTGTCCATCTGTGGCTGCGTGAACGTGCTTGGCCCGGGCCCTATCTCTTGCCCTTCGGCGGACACCGAAGGCATTGCCAGAGAGGAGGGTCCTGGAGAGGGAGGCCTTGCCAACTCCTCCCCTTCACTCTCGGAGTCCTCTCCTAACGATGACACAGGCTCAGGTAACGGAGCTACAACATAAGTAGATTCAGAGAGTTGATGGAGTTACCAATATTGTCTGCAGGATGTAAGCTGTTCTGAGTCAAGCTGCCTTCTGCAATTGACCGATGGGGATTTTGTCAATGCCTTTCTAAGTTTCTGTGTTTTCTCCCAGGCAGAGGGATCGCTTACGTGCTGAAAGAAATATTTCAAGTCTCCAAGGGAATGAGGCCTGCCGTCCCACACATCCTGATCTTGCTGACCGATGGCCCCTCCCTGGATGAAGTGCTGCCCCCAGCTACACTGGCTCACATTCTAGGTAGTTATGGATTTCAATCTCTGGAATTCGATGCTTCTGACATTAAGAATGTTTGGATATAAAAGGTGCTACAAGATCTCTGGATTTCCGTGTTCCGCTTACCTTATTGATCCCAAACAGTCGTGAATTTCAGACTCCCTCCCCTCTGTACAAAAGAAAGAAAATAGATTTTTAGATATCAGAGGGGTCTACCTCCATCTCTATCTTCATCTCCATCTCTCTGTTTTTCCATCTCCATCTCCATCATCTCCCTCTCTATCTCTATTTCTGCCTCTACCTCTGCCTGTATCTAACTCAGTTGCACTACCTTCACCTCCATCTCCACCTCCATCTCTTCATCTCCACCCCCACTTCCACTTCCATCTCCACCTTCACCTCCATCTTTCTCTTTCCATCTCCACTTCCACCTCCATTTCTATGTCTCTCCACCTCCACCTCCCATCTCCACTCCATTACCATCTCCATACCCCCTTCCATCTCCATCTCTACTTTCACCTCCACCTTCACCTCCACCTCCATCTCCACAACTACCTTCATCTCCATCTTTCTGTCTTTCTATCTCCACTTCCACCTCCATCTCTACCTTCACAACCACCTTCACCTCCACCTTCTTCTCCACCTGTATCTCGATCTCTATATCTGTCTTTCCACCTCCATCTCCACCTCTCTGTCTTTTCATCTCCACTGCCACTTCCATCTCCATCTCCATCTCTACCTCTACCTCCATCTCCACCTCCACCTGTACTTCCATCTCCATATCTCTGCCTTTCTACCTCCATCTCCACTTCTATCTGGCTCTCCACTTCCACTTCCATCTCCACCTCCATCTCTTTGTCTTTCCATCTCCCTCTCCACCACCATCTCCACTGCCACTTCCATCTCCATCTCTACATCCACATCCACCTTCACTTCTATCTGTCTCTCCCACTTCCACCTCCACTTCCACCTCCACCTCCACCTCCATTTGTTTGTCTTTCCATCTCCACCTCCACTTCCATCTCCACCACCATCTCCATCTCTACCTCCACATCTACCTTCACCTCCACCTGTACCTCCATCTCCATATCTCTGTCTTTCCACCTCCACCTCCATTTCCACTTCCACTTCCACCTCCACCTCCACTTCAACCTCCACCTCCACCTCCATCAGAGATAGGGCATTAGTGAGAATAACTGGCCAAAAATCCCACAGGGAACTTCTGTGGTTAAGGAGAGCTAGAACCCAAATCTCCTCACTTCAGATCCAGGACCTTCACCACAGTTCCACCCTGGTTCTTGGCTTGAGATGGACTCCCAATATCTGAAGGCTGAGGGGTCCTTGAATCTAGTTATCTCTGCTCCTTGTCCACCACTGCTCCATATTGGCTCTATAGCTGAAAGAAAGAGACTAACCCAACATCCTCCAGAGAACTTCCGTGGCTGAAAGGAGTCTAGAACCTAAGTCTCCCCACTCCTGAGCCAGCATCTCTGTACCATCCTTAATCTTGGATTGAAAGAGTTGGACTGGTTTAAATTCACTCAGGCAGTCTCTATGGTTGAAGGGGCCTTGAACCCTTCAAGTATCTTTGCTCCCAGTCCAGCACTTCCACCACTATTCCACACTGCCTTTGGAGTTGAGGACTGGTCCAGAATGACCCACTTGGCTTCCATGCAGAGGCGATCATGCGCGAAGCGCGCACACAAAGAGAACCGGTAGTAAAGCTGGTTAGAACCCACCCCTGCTCCATAGCTACCGGATCAGGTGATCCGGTCCGAACCGGGAGTATTTCACCCCTGCTCTACTTCCTCCTCCATCATTTTCTTACTATATTTCTATCCTACCTTTATATTTTCATTTAATTTATTACAACATTTTTTCCAAATTTCTATCTTGCTTTTACATCTTCATTTCCCCAAAATCTTTTAATTATATTAATTTTCATGTATATCTCTTCTCTAACCATTGGTAAAATTGCCCCCGTACCTTAAAATACTCTGATTCTTCCTTTTCTTTAATTGCCAATGTTAATCTATTTCATTTCTGCACATTCCAGTATTTTCTTAATTACTTCTCCCTCTGTAGGGTTTTTTCCTGTTTTCCAGTTTTGTGCAAATACAATCCTCGCTGCAGTTATAACATGTATAATCAAATATTTATTTTCTTTACTATATTTCTCTGGTAAAATACCCAATAGGAACAGTTTTCCATCTGGATTTTTTGATCTGCTCTTTCTTGTCCTGCAGGAATCCAAATAATTCCTGTAGGGATTTCAGGGGCTCACGTAGAGGAATTGAAGCAGATCCTCCTACATCGGAATTTAGAACGTCTCTTTCACGTTGACACTTTTGACGATTTGACCCAAATCATCAAAGAACTGGTGGAAATCATTTGTTTGGGATCCTGGCAAGGGAACAGAGATATGCCGGAGCATTTGAAGGTAAATAAGTTCTTTTGCATCTTTCTTTTTGGCCACAGGGCAAAGGGGTGTTATTCTATGGTGGACTATTCCATAATCCTATATATATAGAAAAGATTATGGTTATCTTGAGTCCTGGCAAACCATGGTCATTATCAGGCCTAGTGCAACAATGACATAAAGCCATCCAGCCAAGGTTGAGTTCTTTATTTATTATTTAGATATTTTTGTAATTAGGTTTTTCAAACCCCACCTCTTATTATTTGTCAATAAGAGCTCAAAGCGGTGAACATACCCAATTTTCCTTTTTTCCCCCTTCTATTTTCCCCACAACAACAACAACTCTGTGAGATGAGTTGCAGGGGTGAAACCCAGCAGGTTCTGGAGAACCGGTAGCGGAAAATTTGAATAGTTAGGAGAACCGGCAAATACCACCTTTGGCTGGTCCCGGAGTGGGGTGGGAATGGGGATTTTGCAATATCCTTCCCCCTGGAGTGGGGAAGGAATGGTGATTATGCAGTACCCTTCCCCTGGAGTGGGGTGGGAATGGAGATTTTGCAGTATCCTTCCCTTGCCACGCCCACCAAGCCACGCCCACCAAGCCACACCCACAGAACTGGTAGTAAAAAAAAAATTGGATTTCACCACTGGTGAGTTGAGCTGAGAGAGAGAGAGTGTCAAGTTTTCGAAAGATGCCCTAATTAATTCATGAGCCATGATCCAAACTTCAAAGGAAATATAGTCATTTATTAGGAGCAACATTCCGGCAATACTGGGATGCAGTTAGGACTGATCCTACGTAGATTTATGTTCCCCTATGACCCTGTCTCTCCCCTCCTCTCTAGCCATGTCATAAATCACATTCTCCAATTAATCACTTTGGCTGGCTGTGAAACCTAACACCCTCCTTCTGATTGCGGTCAGGAAGAATGTATGGAATTCACTTCAGTTCTCCCTCCCTCCTGCTCACGGCAACTTGAAAGCTTTGCAAGTTGACAGAGAGAGAGAGAGAGAGAGAGAAAGAAAGAGAGAGAGAGAGATTGACACAAAGTCACCCAATTAGCTCTCATAGCTAAAGTGGGACTAGAACTCACCGTCTCCTGGTGTTTGACTCAGAGTAACCAGTCTGGCATTCATGCATAAGGCAGGACTAGAACTCATCGTCTCCTGGTGTTTGTCCAAAGTCACCCAGATGGCTTTCATGCCTAAGGTAGAACTAGAACTCACCATCTCCTGGTGAGTGGGCCAAAGTCACCCAGCCAGCTTTCAAACCTAAGGCAGGACTAGAACTCACCGCCTCCTGGTGATTGGCCCAAAGTCAACCAGCCAGTGTTCATGTCTAAGGTAGAACTAGAAGTCACAGTCTCCTGGTGATTGGCCCAGAGTCACCCTGCTGGCTTTCATGCCTAAGGCAGAACTAGAAGTCACATCTCCCAGTTCCTAACCTGGCACCTTAACCACTAGACCAAGCTGGTTCTCTGGATACACCGTAGAGACAGTCTTGCCAGACTAAACTTATACAATCCTCACCCAATGGATATACTCTAGTAGTAGCTATCCACAATCTCTTCCTTTTCTGACAATCCAACTCTGGATTGTGCTGTCTCTTATCCTGCCCACCCCACTCCACCCTTGGAACAGGGACAAAACCCCTTAAGCACATTGATAAATTATTTTCAAATAAATATTCATAGGAATGCCTTTAAAATTGCAATCCTAGACCCACATAGTAGCTGGAATTTAAGCCACTTTAACTTGACGGAATGGGACGTGGTGGCTCAGTGGCTAAGACGTTGAGCTTGTCGATCAAAAGGTCGGCAGTTCAGCAGTTCGAATCCCGAGTGCCGCGTAACGGGGTGAGCTCCCGTGACTTGTCCCAGCTTCTGCCAGCCTAGCAGTTCGAAAGCACATAAAAAAAATGCAAGTAGAAAAAGAGGGACCACCTTTGGTGGGAAGGGAACAGCGTTCCGTGCGCCTTTGGCGTTGAGTCATGCTGGCCACATGACCACGGAGACGTCTTCGGACAGCGCTGGCTCTTCGGCTTTGAAACGGAGATGAGCACCGCCCCCTAGAGTCGGGAACGACTAGCACATAAGTGCGAGGGGAACCTTTAGCTTTATCTTTACCTTAACTTGATGGAATCCACCTGTGTAGACTGTAGAGATATTTGGGTTTATCATATGACCCTTAGCTCTTCTGGATTAAGTGTTGGAGCAGAATGGACTAATTTATGTCCTTTGTTCTAAGTTGGCCGGCAAAGCTATGGGCCCCACAGAACAGCTGTTTGATGAGCCAAGGAGGTCAACCGTCGCCAGTTCCCCTCCTACTCACCTGGCAGCGTTCGCCACGCAAGGACCTTGTGACCCACAATGCTTGGAGGTAAGGCAGATATGGATGGCCTCTGAACCTGGGGGGTGGGGTGGGGTGGGCTCGTTTGTAGTTCAGTTTTGGGTTAAGATTGAGAAAATGGGAATCTGAGTTATGGAGGCCACCTGGGGATGGATTTGGGGTCACCTGGGGGATTTGTCAACCTGCAAAATGACTTCAGATGACACCGTGCTTACTTCTTCTGCTTCGTTCCTGGGTTGCCATTGAAGGGGGGGGAGCAAAGCACGGATGGGGGGGCTTAGGAATGTGGTGCTTCAGCTGGCTAGCCATAACATTTACCAGCCATGAGAACCAAAGTCATGTCAATGGACACCTGTTGAAGTTGGGCGGGAACCTACATCTGGACTGATCGGCCCATGTGACCGGAGCGACATAGCGGGAGTGGGGAGCAAAGGTGGTATTCAGCCGGTTCGGACCGGTTCAAGCGAATCGGTAGTGGCGACCTGCGGGTGGTACCCACCCACCCGGGCACAATCCCGTCCTATACCACTGTGTTTTTGACGTCACATGGATGTGCGGACGGTGCATGCGAGAGAATTGCTCTGTTGTTTGACATCTCACGCATGTGTGGATGGGGCGCATGAGCAAATTGCTGTGTTTTGTGATGGCACACGCACTCACATTTCCCATGCTGGGCGAACCGGTTGCTACAGTATATGAATCCCACCCCTGGTGGGGAGGTCTCATTCTTTATCCCTAAACGCGGGAATAATTTAGAGCTAGCTTCCCCTTCCTACGTGCTGATACAATGTACTCAATAAAGGGTTTCTTGAATCTGAACAAAGTGTCAGAGTCCTGACTTCCCGGAGTTCATTACTCGAAACGATAACTCTTAATCTAAGAGTCAGGGTCACTCTTTGGGGGAAGGGACTGGGTTAGGAGGAAAGATTCCAGGACATGTCTTTGCCCAGAGATGGAAGAACTTGCAGGAGAAGAAGAGGCAGAGTCTGGAGGTGGAGTCAAGAGAGCAATCAGCCTAGAATCATTACGTTGCCACAAAGGCTCCGAGTTCAATCCCCCTTGAATTCCATTGACTCTTATAGGCGCGAGCCGTAAATATTAACTAGAATTTGTGATCCTGATTCTTTTGCGCCTGACAGTTCTTTGAGGGGAAGTTGGACCAGCCTTTCTCTTTCAGCCCACTCCCCAATGTGGAATAGCAGCGGTAGTGTTGGACGAGGAGCAAAGATACAACTCATTCTCAACTTACAGCCGTAATGGAGCCCAGAACGCTGGTGCGGGAATTCTGGGAGTTGAAGGACCACAAATCTTAAAAGTTGCCAAGTTTGGAGATCCTTGTTTTTAAAACATGGAGTAGAAGAAAACCATTCTGAGATGGATCCATTAGGGGCCAAAAACCTCTGGAATCAGTGGTGGGTTTCTATCGGTTCAGCCCGGTTCAGGTGAGCCGGTAGCAACGATGGTGAGCTGAGAGCGAACCGGTTCTCTCTGATGGTTAGGTTGGCCCTCCCATCCGCCCCTTGTTGTGACCCAGGCCCAAGAAGGTATTATCAGACGCAATCAGTTTGAAACAGACATTATTAGAACAGCTGAGAATTAACTCATTCTCAGTGTAATCCAAACTCATTCAAAACAAATTCTTCATAACACAAATTCTTCAGCTTTATCACCAACCTTGGTCTAATTAGGCAACCTGCCAAAGGCTTTTCTTGGCAAAAGTTCAGAAGCAAAAGACGCCGACAAGAAAGAAATGCAGCAAGACAAGAAGCAAATCTATCAACGTTGTTTTCCGGCAAAGAGCCTAAGAGCTGTTGCTGGTCTTTTAAGCCTTATGGGAGGGGCCAATCATCTCCTGGCCTTACTCCTGAGTCGTCCCTTTTGCTTTAGCTGCTCTTGCCTTCTGGCAGCTCTTCTCATGCGTGCACTAGGAACAGGCTCCTCCTGTTCCTCTGCCTCTCTGCTCTCCAACTCTGGGGGCTCCGGAGTCCATGCATCACTCCCAGATGACCCTGGCTCCATCTCTGCCTCCGACGCAGAGCCCTCGTCCGGGCCTTCCCCAGACTCCAGGACTGGCCCATGTTCTTCTTCAGACTCTTCACTGTCCGACTCCGCTGCCAGTTCCGCCAGCTGCTGGCGGACCACAACACCCCTGCGTTATACATACCTTATAGTTGGTCATTTTTAGCCCAGCAGAGCGGATTGCCGCATCTCAGCTGTTCCCTAATACACTGCGCTTGCATGGAGCGCAAGTTTGGTGTGCGTGCAAGCAAAGCTAGCACGTGCTCATGAAGCATGCACAAAGTGCGTGCATGAAGCGAACCGGTGGTAACACCGGTTGAAACCCACCACTGTCTGAAATGAGAGTGGACTTTGGTCAGGGGTGGTATTCACTTACCTTCGCTACTGCTTTGCAAATGTGAGCGTGCGCGCGGAGGGCAGAGGGTCAAAAACGGGACATGATGACGTCCGGGCAGGTGGGTGGAGCCTCCCACAGTCGCCGCTACCGGTTTGTCCGAACCGGATAGAACCAACTGGATATCACCACTGATTTTGCTTCTACAGAGCTTCGTGGGAGGAAGTTTACGCCGAGGAGGAGGCTACGACCCGTTTGCTTTCGCCACCAAGGGGGAAAAAGGAGAACGGGTGAGTAGATTTCCACTTTGGAAATCAAATAGATCCCTTCCGCCTTTTACGGGGGTCTGTTAAGCCCTCAACAGGAAGTGGGCCGTGTTTCTCACCCGTATCCTCTGCTCTTTCCTGCTTTATTTAGGGATTTCCGGGAAAAGATGGGATCCCGGGATTACCTGGCAGACCTGGACGAGTGGGCCCACCAGGCTCCCCTGGATTAAGAGTAGATATTTCATGCCCTTAAGATCACAATTGATTTATAAAAGTTACCCTGATGATTTCGTTTTTAACAGCTTCTCTCTCTCTCTCTTAATGGGCAGGGACTCCCAGGCATACAAGGAGACCAAGTAAGTTGCATATAGAGAATCTGTGCAGGTGGTTAAAGTACTAATCTAGAAGCTAGGAGACGGTGAGTTCTAGTCCGCAGCAGGCTTTCATGGCTAAGGTGGGACTAGAACTCACCGTCTCCTGGTAATTGGCACAAAGTCACCCAGCCAGTGACTTTCATGCCTAAGGCAGGACTAGAACTCACTGTCTCCTGGTGATTAACCCTAAATTACCCAGCTGACTTTCATGCCTAAGGCAGAACTAGAACTCACTGTTTCCTGGTAATTGGCCCAAAGTCACCTAGCTGGCTTTCATGCCTAAAGTAGGACTAGTACTCACTGTCTCCTGGTAATTGGCCCAAAGTCACTCAACTGGCTTTCATGCCTAAGGTGGAACTAGAACTCACTGTCTCCTGGTGATTAACCCTAAGTTACCCAGCTGGCTTTCATGCCTAAGGCAGAACTAGAACTCACTGTCTCCTGGTAATTGGCCCAAAGTCACTCAACTGGCTTTCATGCCTAAAGTAGGACTAGTACTCAATGTTTCTCGACGATTGGCCTAAAATCATTCAGCGGCTTTAATGTCTAAGGTGGGACTAGAACTCACAGTCTCCTTGTGATTAGTTCAAAGTCAGCTTTCATGGTTAAGCCAGAACAAGAACTCATTGTCTCCTGGTGATTGGCCCAAAGCCAGCCAGCCAGCTTTCACGCCTAACGCGGGACTAGAATTCACTGTCTCTTGGTGATTGGCCCAAAGTCACCCAGTCAGCTTTCATGGTTAGGCCAGAACTAGAACTCACCATCTCCTGGTGATTGGCCCAAAGCCATCCAGCTGGCTTTCATGCCTAAGGCAGGACTAGAATTCACCGTCTCCTGGTTTCTAGCTGGTGCCTTAGCCACTAGATCGAACTGGGTCTCAGTTCTGGATTTGTGTGATATATGAGTGCATGATTTTGAACGCTCCTGTTTTGGCACCAAGCTAAATCTGTTTTCTCTGCATGGTTTTACTAGGGACTTCCTGGATTCCCAGGTCCATCTGGGTCTAAAGGAGACAGAGTGAGTTTTTGTTTTGTGTTTTACATTTGTACACAATAAAACCATGTTGATACCACACCTAAGATGTAATAGGTAGCCTTAGTTCTATGCCAGGGATCTCCAAATGTGGCAACTTTAAGACTGGTGGACTTCAACTCTTAGAATTCTCCCACCAGCCATGGCTGCAGAGGTGGCTTTCATCAGGTTCTGAACAGTTCTGGCGAACTGGTAGCAGAAATTCTGAGTAGTTCGGAGAACCGGTAGTAAAAATTCTGACTGGCCACGCCCCCATCTATTCCCTGCCTCGCGAGTCCCAGCTGATCGGGAGGAAATGGGGATTTTGCAGTATCCTTCCCCTGGATTGGGGAGGGAATGGAGATTTTACAGTATCCTTCCCATGCCACGCCCACCAAGCCATGCCCACCAAGTCATGCCACGCCCACCAAGCCACACCCACAGAACCGGTAGTAAAAAATTTTTGAAACCCACCACTGCATGGCTGGCAGAGGAATGCTAGGAGTTGAAGTTTATTGGTCTTAAAGTTGCCAGATTTGGAGACCCCGCTCTATGCCAAGGGCACCTGACATTGTGCAATATTTTCTAGTTCAACCTTCCATAAAGATTCTTCAGAATTGGGACTGGAAAGTCCTTTTACCTGAAATTAGAGCAACAACTGTTGTGTTGAAAGGACCCCGTGAGCTTAGATACTTGCTTTAACAGGTAGTCCTCGACTTACAACCATTCATTTAGTGACCACAATGGCACAATGGCGCTGTACAATCCTCACACTTATCCAGTCAAGGACTACTTGTACACAATCAAAATGTCAACTGTCCAATAAGCAAACTCAAAACAAGGAAAACACTCTCGGGAGAGTTAAGGGCCTGGTGGCTCAGCAGACTGATAGCATTGTGATTAACACCAGCTGTCTGCAATTACTGTAAGTTCGAATCCCACCAGGCTCAGGGTTGACTCAGCCTTCCATCCTTTCTAAGGTAGGTAAAATGAGGACCCAGTTTGTGGGGGCAATAAGCTGACTTTGTATAAATATACAAAAGTATGAAGGCTATTGCTTAACGCATTGTAAGCCGCCCTGAGTCTCTGGAGAAGGGTGGCATATAAATCAAATTAAAAAAAAAAATTGAATTCCCGAAAGCAAAACTTTATTGGCTACACCATGTTGGTACTGAAGAAAAGAAACCAGCTCTGGTTTTTCCTGCGCAAAGGTTTGACCCAGTTAAACAATTTATTTATTTATTGGTTCGATTTATATGGCACCCTTCTCCGGAGACTCAGGGTGGCTTACAATGCGTTAAGCAATAGCCTTCATACTTTTGTATATACCTGCTTAGTTGGGCTTTTGGCCCACCCTAAGTGGTGTTCTTTTTTATACAAAGTCAGCTTATTGCCCCCACAAACCGGGTCCTCATTTTACCTACCTCGAAAGGATGGAAGGCTGAGTCAACCTTGAGCCTGGTGAGATTTGAACTTGCAGTAATTGCAGGCAGCTGGTGTTTCTTAACAGTGCTTTAGTCTGCTGCGCCACCAAGGCTCTTCCCATAACTTCCCACCCCTGGGTAAGCCCATTGTCCAATTATGAAATGTGTTTTTTTTTTTTGTTATGGGAACAGTCCCTCTCTTTCCCGAGCACCTGCAGCGGTGACCTTGATGGCTTCCACAATCTCTGCATACATTCTCCACATTCCATTTCCCATTTCCCTCTCTCCAGTTTATTGGCAAGTTGAAAAATGTTAAGTTTTGAAAGAAGCAAAGCGGTTCAATCTTGACACAAACTGGGGGTCTTATATTTGGGTAGCATTTGAGAGACAGACCCTGAAAGTCCTTTTTCAAACCCTTTAACAACCCTATATTGTTAAATCTCTGGATTGAGAGATCTTCTCCTAGTCTTCATATTGGAGTAAAGGTACTTGTGGATCTCTAAAATACATCATCGAATGAGCCAGATAAGCAGGGATTGCCACCTGACAAACCATCAAGCAGAAAGCACACCCAATGTATAATTCACCGATCACAACTGTATGTGCATTAATTGATCCTCAGGTCATAAAAAGCCACATTGTGGGTTTTATACCACAAGTAGATTTGGGCTCTGTCGGATAAGCAGTACATAAACACAACGTCTCTTCTGCAGGGAGAACCAGGATACGTGCTTGGAAGCATGGAGGTCATCTCAGGAAAAAGCGGACATCCAGGTCCTCCTGTAAGTAAAAGAAAATATTTTGAGGGGTCCTCGGAGCTCTCTGAGCTTGGTTGTTTTCTGGTAGATGTTTTATGACCCAACTAGGTAACATCATCAGTGATAGGAGGAGGAGGAGGAGGCTTTAGGGAATGGAGGAAAAGAAGAAGGGGAGGAGGGAGAAAGGAAGGAGAAAGGGAGGAGGAGGAGGAGGAGGAGGAGGAGGAGGAGGAGGAGGAGGAGGAGGAGGAGGAGGAGGAGGAGGAGGAGGAGAAACGACTGTGGAATCCTTGGTGCTCTCGGAGACAAAGCTCAGAGAGCACCAAGGAGCCCATGGTGCTCCTCCTGCTCCTCTTCCTCCTCCTCATTCTCCACCATTCCTTATACCCCACTCCCTTCTAGCATGGATAATGTTACCTAGTTGGGTCATGAAATGTCTGCAAGAAAACAATAGAGCTCAGAGAGCACACAGGACCCCACCGTCCTCCTTCTCCTCCTCCTCCCCCCAAACCCCACTTCCTTCTAGCACTGATGATGTTACCTAGTTGGGTCATAAAAGTCTGCAAGAAAACAATAGTATTAGTATTAGTATTTATTACGTTTTTATATCGCCCTTCTCTCGAAGGACTCAGGGCGGTGAACAGCCAGGTTTAAAATGCATACAACATGAAAATTAAAATAATTTAAAAATAATTAAATCACTTTGGCGTCCCAATTTTAAAACCCCATTACCCATAAAATTAATCAATTAAAATTTTAAGCCAGCCCGGCTTGCTGAAACAAGAAAGTCTTCAGAGCCCGGCAGAAAGTACGGAGGTCCGGGATCAGTCGTATCCCTGGGGGTGGCTCGTTCCAGAGGGCGGGTGCCCCCACAGAGAAGGCTCCCCCCTGGGGGTCGCCAGCCAACATTGCTTGACCGACGGCACCCTGAGGAGACCCTCTCTGTGGGAGCGTATTGGCCGGTGAGAGGTTATCGATGGCAGAAGGTGGTCTCGTAGATACCCAGGCTAGAGAGCACCAAGGACCCCACAATTCAGCCCTGAGCTACAGATATTTCTCCCTTTTCCTTTTCTTTTTTAATTTTAAAAAACAAACTTTATTAGATTTAAAAAAAAAATTGTATAAAACATTCACAATCTTAAAATACAATCAACAATATCAACAAAACAACAAAGTATATATAACGTATATAAGTACACATATATACAAAAACTTATTTTCCTTTTTTTCCCTTAACGACGGTGTATAATTATTACTTTTAATTTCTTACTAAATTTTGACTTTACCTTCTTTTCCATTGGTTCATCCGCTCATACCAACTGTCCCGTATCTTAAAATACTGTGAGTCTTCCTTATCTTTCAATGTCAACGTTAGTCTATCCATTTCTGCACCTGTGTAGATTTTTTGAATCGTTCCCCACAATTCAGCCCTGAGCTACAGATATTTCTCCCTTTTCCTTTTCTACAGATCTTTTTCCTCTTCTGGCATCTGGGAGGGTTAAGACTGTCACCCCAAAGCTTCAGATCAGATTAGTATCATCTTGGGAGCAGAAAGTAGAATTCTAAGCCTCTGTGCCTCTTACTCACTGGAAGGAATTCTGGGAGCGGAAATCCAAACCTCTCCAGGCTGCCCAGATTGAGAAACTCTGCTGTGATATCTGGCTGAATATATTTTATATGTTTATTTCAGGGCCAAAAAGGGCAGCCGGGGGTTCCCGGTGTAGCAGGCCCGCCAGGTTTGCCAGGCCTATCTGGACCCCAGGGACCGCCTGGCTCGTCAGTGAAGGTATGTAAGATTTTGGCCTAGAGGTGGAGCTCTAGCCTCACAATCGGGAGGTTGTGAGTTCGATCCTAGGTAGAGCCACAATGTAGGGTCTCCTGTTTGGGCAGGGGGTTGGACTAGATGACCTGCAAGATCCCTTCCAACTCTGTTAATCTGTTGTGCATTGCGTCCTAGTTGTCAATCATTCCCAATGCATTTTTAAAGCCAACCTATATTGCCTCCTTGGCTTGTGACCAGGGGGCGGTTTCACATATTGTGGCCACCGGTTCGCCCCACATGCGCACGCTCGCTGCGCGCATGGCACCTTCTGCACATGAGCCCGGCCTCCCGCGCATGCTCTTTGCTCATGCGCTCACCTTCCACTCATGTGCCCGGCCTCAAAAACGTGGCTAAATAGGACGGCATTTCGTCCGGGTCAGCCATCTGCAGTTGCCGCAACCGTTTCGCCCGAACCGGTCTGAACCGGCTGAATATTTATTTTTTATTTATTTTATTTTATTTATTTTATTCAATTTGTATACCACTTCTGCTTGTGACTCTAGACCAGGGGTGGGTTCTAAATTTTTTTTACTACCGGTTCTGTGGGCGTGGCTTATTTTGTGGGCGTGGCTTGATGGTCATGTGACAATTCTTTAGGATTTAGCAGAGGTGCTGGTCTACCAGGCTTTTAACTGCTTGCAGAGCTGTACCGGTCTACCTATTTGTTTTTGGAGGCACCGATCTACCACCACACTGCCTTTTAACACTGATCAGCTGTAGGGCGGCCCTTTGAAGCCCTGCGGAAAGAGTTTAAACAGTTTTTTTCCTTCTAGCCGATCAGCTGGGACTCGGGGGGCAGCAATAGATTGGGGGCGGGATCAAATAAAAGGTAAGAATAACATGGGGCGGGAGGGCCCAGCTCCCGAACAAAGAGAACCAGTTTGGTGACATCATATCGTCACCACTACCGGCTCGGCCGAACCGGGCCGAACCAGGAGGAACCCACCACTGCTCTAGACCAGTGATGGCTAATCTTTTTGCCGTCACGTGTCAAAAGCAGGGGGAACGGGTGGGTGTCACACATGCACGTGCCCACACCCATAATTCAACGCGCCCCGCCCCGCCTCACCGCACTCCCCTCACTTTTGGCAGGCAATGGCACAGTGGGCCCTGTAGGCCCGTTTTTCGCCCTTCCCAGGCTCCAGAGGCTTTCTTGGAGCCTGTGGAAGGTGAAAATGGCCTTCCGCAACCCCCTCGGAGGCCCTCGGAAGTCGGCCCATTTGCCGACTTCCGGTGGGCCCAGAAGGCTCGAAAATCAGCTGGCCGGCGTGCACATGCACACTGCAGCTGAGCTAGTTCAACACTCGTGTGCCCGCCAATATGGCTCCGTGTGCTACCTGTGCCACGCGTGCCATAGGTTCGCCATCACGACTCTAGACTTTTCAGCCAATCAGTTAAATGTATGAAGGCTAAACCATACGAAGAATGGGTTGCAGGAATTGGATATGTCTACTTTAATGAAAAGGAGGACTAGGGGAGACATGATAGCAGTCTTCCAATATTTGAGGGGCTGCCAGAAAGAAGAGGGGATCAACCTCTTCTCCAAAGCACCTGAAGGCAGGACAGGAAGCAATGGGTAGAAAGTAATCAAGGAGAGAAGCAACCTAGAATTAAGGAGGAAATTTCCTGACAGGGAGAACAATTAACCAGTGGAACTCCTTGCCTCCAGAAATTGTTGGTGCTCCAACACTGGAGGCTTTTAAGAAGAGACAACCATCTGTCCGCAATAGTAAGGTCTCCCACTTGAGCAGGGGGTTGGACTAGAAGACTTCCAATTCAGTGATTCCGTTATCCTGTGAAACGTTTCCTCACTTTGTGACCTGTTCCGCTGTTTCAATTCCAGGGTGAAGCTGGAGACCCAGGCCTCAGAGTAAGTAGTGTTTTTCTTCGTTTAGTGTCGGTTCCTCTTTTAGACTCCATGAGATTCTTTTCCCGTGAGGTCTGCGCCACGGTGGCGCAGCGGAGAGAGTGCAGCACTGCAGGCTACTTCTTCTGCTGACAGCCGGCTGCCTGGAATTTGGCAGTTCGAATCTAACCAGGCTCAAGGTTGACTCAGCCTTCCATCCTTCCGAGGTGGGTAAAATGAGGACCCAGATTGTTGGGGGCAAGAGGCTGTCTCTGTAAACCGCTTAGAGAAGGCTAGAAAGCACTGTGAAGTGGTACATTGTGAAGTGGTAGGTCTAAGTGCTATTGCTTGGGAAGGAAGGAGGTAAGGGAGGGAGGGAGGGAGGGAGGGAGGGAGAGAGGAAGGAAGGAAGGAAGGAAGGAAGGAAGGAAGGAAGGAAGGAAGGAAGGAAGGAAGGAAGGAAGGAAGGAAAAGATGGAAGGGAGGGCGGGAGGAAGGGAGGAAAAGATGGAAGGAAGGAAAAGATGGATGGATGAATGGAAGGAAGGAAGGAAAAGATGGATGGATGGAAGGAAGGAAAAGATGGATGGATGGATGGATGGATGGATGGATGGAAGGAAGGAAGGAAGGAAGGAAGGAAGGAAGGAAGGAAGGAAGGATGGATGGATCATGGTGGCACAGCGGTGAGTCTGCAATATTGCAGGCTGACTCTGCCGACTGCCAGCAATTCGATTCTGACCTGCTCAAGGTTGACTCAGCCTTCCATCCTTCCGAGGTGGGTAAAATGAGGACCCAGACTGTCGGGGGCAAGAGGCTGACTCTGTAAACCGCTTAGAGAAGGCTGGGTTTCTGCAACCGTCATAAATACATGCCAGTTGCCAAGCACTCAAATTTTGATCATGTGACTGTGGGGGGGGAAACGCCGGGACGGTCATAAGTGCGAGGACCACTCCTTAGTCACTTTTTTTTTCAGTCATTTTGAACGGTCGCTAAACAAAACGTTGTAAGTCGAGAACTACCTGCCCTGTAATGGCCTGGTTGCTGCCAAGACCACGACTGGATTTCGACCACGTCTCAATCACGAGCTGTCAATCACGCCTGGCTCAGCGTGTTTTGTAAAGCCAACCTCTTTGTTTTTTTAGGGTCCCCGAGGCAGAAGCGGGATCAAAGGAGAGAAAGGAGGAAGAGGAGAATTGGTGAGTGGGATCTTCTGCTCCTAACCGGATCTCTTCATCGTGTGGAGGAAGATCTGTAGGAATGTTTTTACTCAAGGGAGATGATACCCCTAGTAGGGACAAAGCAAATAAGTTGGTAACCCTCATTTATAATTAGCTCCTTGTGCCTTCCCAATTGTAGTCATAAGTCAAGGACTACCTGTACCATCCCTGACTATTCAATTGCTGTTAGCCCTCTAATATGGCTTAAAGGTTGAATTAACTTTCTAGACAGGTGTATCCTTATCTCAGCGGAAACCTAACAAAGAGACTCTTTTTGACTTTTTCAGGGGAAACCTGGCTTACCTGGTCCAATCGGACTGGATGGTCCACCTGGACTTCCGGGAGCCAAAGGTGAAAAGGTACCTGTCCTATATCTTCCAGTAATCAGACGATATTGGTAGTACAGTGGTCTAAAGCACCCTGTTATTAAGACCAGCTGCCTGCAATTACTGCAGGTTCGAATCTCGCCAAGGCTCAAGGTTGACTCAGCCTTCCATCCTTTCTAAGGTAGGTAAATTGAGGACCCAGATTGTGGGGGCAATAAGCTGACTTTGTATAAATATACAAAAGGATGAAGGCTATTGCTTAACGCATTGTAAGCTGCCCTGAGTCTCCGGAGAAGGGCGGCATATAAATCAAATTTAAATATATATATATATTATCAGCAAATTAAAGTCACTTTTTTCAACACTGCAAGTTCCAGTCCGATCTTTCTATATTTTAAAGTTGAAAGCTTCATATTCTCCCGTTAATGTTTTATTTCTCTTTAGGGTCTACGATCCATCTCCGTGTACTAATTCGCCGCTTTCTCATGCTTTCTTTTAAGGATCTTTCTTTTAAAAATTCTTTTATTGGGTTTAAATCAGGGGTGAAATGCTCCCGGTTCGGACCGGATCACCCGATCCGGTAGCGATGGAGGCGGGTGGTTCGGAGAACCGGTAGCAAAAATCCCTGGCGCCCCCCCCCCATGCCCAGCTGAGCCGCGTGATCATCAGAGGCTTTTTTTTCTTTTAAATGCCAAGCTGAGTTGCCTGATCGGCAGAGGCATTTAAAAGAAAAAAAGCCTCTGCCAATCAGGCAACTCAGCTGGGATCGTCAGAGCCTTTTGAAAGCATTTTTTTACAACTTCTTTGGCGAAGAGGTTGTAGAAAAAATGGTTTTAAAAGTAAAAAAAAAAAGGCCACGCCCACCCAGTCACATTAACCCCACCCACCCACCAAGCCACCCCCACAGAACCGGTAGTAACAAATTTTAGATTTCACCACTGGTTTAAATCTCTAGTTTAGAAGTTGAAAATCGTTTCACCTCAGTTCCGATCCTCTGTTCACAAACCGCTCCAACTCAATCTTCTCCTCCCGATTGTCACAGCTTCGGTCTTGCCCAGAAGTGTTATTCAGCTGGTTCGGACAAGTTCGGGCGAACCGGTAGTAATGACCTACCGGATCACCCCAACGATGCCCTTGAAGTGATGTCCCGGTGCCTGGAGGCCGTGCGGATCTGGATGGGGAGAAACGGGCTCAGGCTCAACCCATCCAAGACCGAGTGGCTGTGGTTTCTGGCGTCCCGATATAGTCAGTTGGCGCCATCACTGACTATTGGGGGCGAATCATTGGCCCCCACGGAGAGGGCTCGCAACTTGGGCGTCCTCCTGGATTCACGGCTGTCTTTAGAAGAGCATTTGACGGCCGTGACCGGGAGGATTTTTCATCAGGTTCGCCTGATTCGCCAGTTGCGTCCCTTTCTGGATCGGGACTCCTTACGCACAGTCACTCAGGCGCTCGTCACTTCCCGCCTGGACTATTGTAACGCTCTCTACATGGGGCTCCCCTTGAGGAGCATCCAGAGGCTCCAACTGGCGCAGAGTGCGGCCGCACGGGTGGTGATGGGAGCGACATGGCGCTCCCATGTAACGCCTCTCCTGCACGAACTGCACTGGCTCCCGGTGGCCTTCCAGGTGCGCTTCAAGATTTTGGTTACCACCTTTAGAGCGCTCCATGGCTTAGGACCTGGTTACCTACGGGACCACCTACTACCACCAATAGCCTCCCACCGGCCGGTACGCTCTCATAGAGTGGGGCTCCTCCGGGTGCCGTGGGCCAAACAATGTTGACTGGCGGCCCCCAGGGGGAGAGCCTTCTCTGTGGGGGCAGGTGGAATGAATTGCCCCCGGAGATTCGTATGATCCTTGACCTACGTACCTTTCACCATGCCCTTAGGACTTTACTGTTTCAACAGGCTGGGCTGGCTTAATAACGAATTTTAATGGGTATTTTAGTTTTTTAAATATAAGGCCAAATTATTTAATAAGTTTTAAATTGTTTTTAAATTGTATGGATTGACGTGTTTTATTGTGGCTGTGCACCGCCCTGAGTCCCTCGGGAGAAGGGCGGTATAAAAATTTAAATAAATAAATAAATAAATAAATAAATAAATAAATAAATAAATAAATAAATAAATAAATAAATAAATAAATAAATAAATAAATAAATAAATAAATAAATAAATAAATAAATAAAATCTTCACTACTTCCATTTTAGGGCGAGGTTGGAATCGGACTGATGGGGATGCCAGGGTTAAAGGGAAACGAAGGAGATAAGGTAGGCGTTGATTCTGTCATAAAGTTTGTTCTTTAATTATGGGTTCAAAATAATACCTACAGATTGTAATAATAATACAAACAGAAATATCTTTTGACGGATTACAGAATATTAAACATCTGGAGCCCATCCGTCGCTGACCTCAAAGAACAATGAACAACCAGTACAGCTAGTCCTTGACTTACAACCATTCGTTTAGCGACCGTTCAAAGTTACAACGGCACTGAGAAAAGGGACTTATGACTGTTTTTCACGCTTATGACCGTTGCAGCATTCCCACAGTCACATGATCCAAATTTAGATGCTTGGCAACTGGCATGTACTTATGACGGTTGCAATGTCCCCGGGGTCACATGATCCCCTTTTGCGACTAAGCAGATAAAGCCAGATTCGCTTAACAACCTTGTGACTAATGTAACCGCTGCAGTGGTTCACTTAACAACGGTGGTTAGAAAGATCGTAAAACAGGGCCAAAGAAAAAAAAAGCCACCTCTTTTAATCACCGTCACGCTTAGCAACAGAAATTTTGGGCTCAATTGCGGTTGTAAATCAAGGATTATAGTTGTAGTCTCCCATCCAGATACCAGCCTGGTCTGACCCTGCTTAGCTTCTAAGCTTGCTCAAGGTCAAACAGTTGATGCTGAGACAATTCAGCCCTTCAAGAAAAATTAATCCTATCCCCTTCCGCTTTTTAAAAGTGAATTTTCTTTTTCTTTTTTTCTTGCATTGCCTTCCTTTTCCCTTCTCCTTTCATCCTCCCTTCCTTGCCTTGGCCTTTCCTTTCCTCTCTTCTCCTTTCCTTTCCTTTCACTCAATTTTTAAATATTTCTTGGTATATCTTTGCTGTCACCTCTCTGCAAAAAACAAACGGAAAAAAAAAACTAGCGTAGAAGTCCGTAACCAAAATAAATTCCCCTTTCTCTCTGTTGGAAGAAATATCCTTCTGGGTTCAGTTCCAAGTGGGGGAAAAGACACTGGATTCATGGAAGTTGCTTGGAATGATGGTTTAATGGTGGACAGGATCACATGCCTTGGAGATCCTGGGCACAAAGGGCAGAGATGCTGAGAATGCCTGAGTTTTATGCCCTCTGTTGGGCTTTGAATTTGAGCTTGTATTCTGATTGGATGTCAGACTCCCATGGGGTCATGCAGGGGTAACTTTGTAGGTTGTCTTTGTCCAAGGCTTGGTTGAGCCTTGCTGGGTGATGATGTAATGAAAGGGCTTTGGGCAATTCCTACTATGGCTCTGCCTGAAGGAGGTAGATCTTTGTTATGTAGAATAGACTAGTCCAGGCCTTAATGGCCCATTGACAAAGGTGTGTGGGAGTGGGGGCTGAGTTTCTGCCTCCCTTTTAAGGGAAATATTCTGCCCTTTTTAATATTTCCTAAAATATCTCATTTTCCTAGGAGAGGGGTGGGTGCTAACTTCTTTCTAAATGGAACACCAAAAATGAAAGAAAGCGAATCTTAAGAAAAAGGAAATGTTGATTTTTGAGCCCAAATGGGGAGCTTTGGGGGAAGAAAGGCTGCAAAATTAATAAATAAACATTTGATAGGATGCAATAATTGTCTTCTTTATGTCCCATCGCAGGGAATTATGGGGCATCCAGGACTCCAGGGGCCAAAAGTAAGTTTTGAAAGATGGTTTTCCGTTCATATTTCAAAATTAAAGATACCTTCAGCAAAAGCCTGAGGATTTTCTGCTGACGGCTTTACGAGACGATCCAAATTTAAAATTAAAATTCAATTAAAATACACAGAAAGAAAGTAACTTCTCTTCTTCTCTGGCTCTGAATAATTTTGGATACTCCATACAGGTAGTCCTCGACTTACGACTGAAATTAATCACAGCGTTGCAGTTAAGTCATGTTAAGGAATCATACGACCATGCCTGATTTTATGGCAGCGGTCATTAAGCGAATGCTATGGTTGTTAAGCCAACGCTGCCGTCATTAAGGGAAGCCATTTTAGCCCAGCAAGGTTTTTGGCCGAAAACAGGCTTGTCCATCAGAACTTTGGAATTGCATCATTGCATTACCTCTTTTTTTATTTATTTTTATTATTATTATTTCCAAGGTTAAAATACAGAATTAAACGGGGGGGGGAGGAAAAAAATTACAATACGAAAACAAACAAACAAAAAAAGAAAATTACAATACAAAAAGAAAAAAAGTATATAAAACAAAATGCGTTTTGCATCAGTGATGGGTTTCAAATTTTTTTACTACCGTTCTGTGGGTGTGTCTTGGTGGGCGTGGCTTGGTGGGCATGGCAGGGAAAGGATACTGTAAATCTCCATTCCCTCCCCACTCCAGGAGAAAAATACTGTAAAATCTCCATTCCCTCCCCACTCCAGGGGAAGGATACTCTAAAATCTCCATTTCCTCCCTAATCCAGGGGAAGGATACTATAAAATCACCATTCCCTTCTCACTCCAGGGGAAAGATACTGTAAAATCTCCATTTCCTCCCTAATCCAGGGGAAGGATACTATAAAATCACCATTCCCTTCTCACTCCAGGGGAAAGATACTGTAAAATCTCCATTTCCTCCCCACTCCAGGGGAAGGATACTGCAAAATCCCCATTTCCTCCCAATCAGCTGGGACTCAGGAGGCAGAGAATAGATGGGGGCGTGGCCATCCAGAATTTTTACTACCGGTTCTCCAAACTACTCAAAATTTCCGCTACCGGTTCTCCAGAACTGGTCAGAACCTGCTGAAAACCCACCTGTGGTTTGCGTGTATGTGTGATAAGTACTTCTTTTGGAGTCTGTGGTAACTTCCAGTGGTCGCTAAATGAGACCGGTTGTAAATCGAGGACTACCTGTACTGTATTCCCACCTAAGGAAATAGCCGCTTATGTGTGTGTGTGTGTGTAAACAAAAGACACTGGGCGAAAAGTTGCTACAAATAGTCTTAACTTTTTTTAAAAAGTTGAATTATTTTTAATTAGCTGAATTATTATTTTAATCATCTTAAAATTGTTTTGAATTATTTTTAATTCACCCAAATCTTTGTTGTTATGCTTAGTTCTGTTTTTCTAGCAGAAATTTCTCCTGAATTGATTCTGGCTTTCTCTTTAGGGGGAGCAAGGATTTCCTGGGGAAGAAGGACCCCCTGGCTTAAGGGTAAGAACAGCCGCAAAGATTTCTTGGCTCCTTTGTCTGTTTACATCCTGCCTTTATTTTTATTTTTATTATTTTTTATAAATAACTCAAGGCAGTGAATATATCCACTGATCAGCCCAAAATCACCCAGCTGGCTTTCATACATTAGGCAGGACTAGAACTCACCGTCTCCTGGTGTTTGACCCAAAGTCACCCAGCTGGCTTTCATACATTAGGCAGGACTAGAACTCACCGTCTCCTGGTGTTTGGCCCAAAGTCACCCAGTTGGTTTTCATACATAAGGCAGGACTAGAACTCACTATCCCCTGGTGATTGACCTCAAACAACCCAGCTGGCTTTCATCCAAGGCAGAACTAGAATTCACAGTCTCTTTCTGGGGAAGGGGAAGTGAGGCCATAAGTCCATCAGGGTCATACGATATTCCACTAAGCGACGGAGTTGATAGCCCCAATTGTTGTCACTAAGTGAGGACTAACAATATGAAAATCAAACGTTTACTGATTTACTCCACTCTGCAGATTTACCATAAAAATGGCATTTATTCTTTTTCTTTCTTTTTTTAATCCAGGGAAAAAGGGGACAAGATGGGATCAAGGGAGAAAAGGTGAGGTGCATTTTATGCTTTTCTGAGGGGAATTTAAATCTCGTCGTGACTCACTATAACCCCTGCCTGCACCATATTTTCATCGTGACATTAGCTGCGTCCCCCCATTCATGAATGCAAATTGTAGCTTCACACAACAACTTGTATTTGATGTGAAAGATGGATCTGTTGCAGGGAAGGGGGTGACTCCGATGGGAAACATCTTTTGGTTTTTTTGTTTGGTTTTTTGTTTGTTTTTAAATTTGATTTATATGCCGCCCTTCTCCGGAGACTCAGGGCGGCTTACAATGCGCTAAGCAATAGCCTTCATCCTTTTGTATATTTATACAAAGTCAGCTTATTGCCCCCACAATCTGGGTCCTCATTTCACCTTCCTTTGAAAGGATGGAAAGCTGAGTCAACCTTGAGCCTGGCGAGATTCGAACCAGCAGTAATTGCAGGCAGCTGGTTTTAATAACAGGGTGCTTTAGACCACTGTACTTCCAAGGGTTGTTGTTGGGTTAAGATTTGATGTGTGTGCATGCCTACAGACCTTCACAGAATCACAACCCTATTGTTCTGCCCTCCACAACAGTTTCACTGGGAAAATGAATTGCCCATCCCTGTGTTAAACGATTCACAGCAGGATTTAAGCTGTTGCAAGCCAAGCTGCCTTTTGCAATTGACTGATGGTGATTGCGTCAATGCCGGTGGCTTTCAAATCATAATAATTATTACTGCTATTATTATATTATTAGGGACTCTTAGGCCCTGAGGGACCAAAAGGAGACCAAGTAAGTAAAAAATAATAATAATAATGAATAGAACAAACTGTCTCTTCACTAATAGAATAATATCGTATCCGATGATGATTATGTTATCCGTTCAGCCGTGTCCGACTCTCGGGTGATTCACTGGGCCATATCTTCCAATCTTATATTACTTAAAAACAGAATAATAACAGTGTAAGAGAGTTGGAAGGGACTTTGTAGGTCATTTAGTCCAACCCTACTTCTTTGAGTTGTTGTATTCTTTGATATCCTGGTTTCCTTTTACCACTGACTCTTGAAAAGCATAATTGCTTCCTCCGCTTAATTTCCATGCGTGAGATGGCCAAAGTAAGTGAGAATCAGTGCTTTCCAGAGACATATCGGGTGTCACGTGCTCCAGTACCTGCTTGGTAACAGAATAACAAAGTGGGAAGGGACCTTGGAGGTCTACTAGTCCAACCCCCTCCTCAGGCAGGAGACCCTAAAACATTTCAGACAAATGGTTGTCCAGTCTTCTTCCTTGTTGTGGCTCCGTTGCCTGAGCCTGGGCTATCGACAGATGCAGACTCTGAGAGTGAGGGAGAGGAGTTGGCAAGGCCTCCCTCTCCAGGACCCTCCTCTCTGGCAATGCCTCCGGAGGACACCGAAGACCAAAAGATAGGCTCAGAGCCAAGCACGTCCCCACAGCCACAGGTGGACAGCGACGGAGTAGATAAGTGCTGGCTGGACCCTCGCCAGAGGCGCAGGGAGAAGCGTGCGCAGCAGAGGGGAAGGCGTGCCAGAGATTAGCTGAGTCACTGGACCACACCCCACAGGGTATAAATGTGGGTGTGGTGGCCGGTTCAGTTTGTGACGAGCAAAAACTAGAAATAATCCATGATCTCTGTGTTACTGGACTTTGCCTGCTTTATCGGACTGCATTTGGATTAATCCTTGTATTGTTGACACTCTGCCTGTTTTATCGGAATGCTGGCAGTCTAATCTTTGTTTTCTGTGAGTAAAGTCTGAATTGGCAGCTAGCCACTGGGTTGCTGCCAGCTTTATCTTCAAAGAACTTTGTCGTGTGGCTTATTAACTCCGGGCCGTCTGTGGGGGTGCGTGAGTGGAACAGGGACAGAACATTGTTAAAAATCTCCAGTGATGAAACACCCACAACTTCTGGAGGCAAGTTGTTCCACCGATTGATTGTTCTCCCTGTCATAAAATTCCTCCTTAGTTCCAGGTTGCTTCTCTCCTTGATTAGTTTCCATCCGTTGCTTCTTGTCCTGCCTTCTGGTGCTTTGGAGAATCATTTGACCCCCCCCCCCTCTTCTTTGTTGCAGCCCCTCAAAGATTAGAAGATGCTATCATGTCCCCGCTAGTCCACAACATCACTCTTAATTGATCGTTCGCTTAGATTTAATGTTCCAGCCTGTTGCTTTAACACTGCCATTAGTCGATAATGAATTTCTAATATTCACGAAAAAGCCATCGTGGTTCATTCATCCCTCATTTAGCTTCGGTTCTCTGACTTCTTGCTATTATATTTCTATTAGCCATAAATTGAGTCATTCCACTCCGGGCCGAACAGCTAAGAGAGCAAAGTCTGATGTGAAAGTTCAAGAAAGTTGAGAGAAATTTTTCTCTGGCTTTCAGTGCCAAGTTCAAAACAAAAGGCGGAAGTGTATTTTTTTTAAAAGTTGGGATGTGGCTTGCTTTGTTTTCTACCCTTCCTGAATATGCATTGAATATGAAATACAGGTGGTCCTCGACTTACGACCACAACTGAGCCCAAAATGTATATTGTTAAGTGAGACACAATGAGTTTTGCCCCATTTTACAACCTTTCTAGCCAAAGTTGTTATGTGAATCATTGCAGTTGTTAAGTGAGTAGCATGGTTGTTAAGTGAATCTGACTTTCCCTTTTTCCCTTTTAAAATGTAAATTTTAATCTGTTTTTAATTATTGGGGTGTTTTGAATTTGTCTTGGGCCAAATTGTTTAATTCGGTTTTATTTTGCTTTTAAATTTTGTATTTATGTGTTTTATCTTGTGGCTGTTCACCGCCCTGAGTCCTTCGGGAGTAGGGCGGTATATAAATCAAATAAAACCTAAAAAAAAAAAAAAACCTTCCCCCATGGACTTTGCTTGTCAGAAGGTCGCAAAAAGGGGATCAGGTGACCCCGGGACTCTGTGACTGTCGTAAATATGAACCAGTTGTTAAGCATCTCAATTTTGATCATGTAACCACAGGGAGGCTGCAACAGTCGTAAGTGTGAAGTCACTTTTTTCCAGTGGCATTGTAACTTCGGACGGTCACTAAATGAACGGTTGTAAGTCGAGGACTACCTGTAATGGAATTAAGTCACAGGAGGGCAGATCCTGGTTGCTGGCAGAAATGCTCAACGATAAAACCAGTTTGTTCTGTCCCCCTTCCTCACACAGGCAAGCGTAATACCAAGCACGCCTGCCAATATTTTATTAGGTAAACAGATTAGGATTCTTGGCAGACCAAGGTTTTGGCCGCAAACTGCCGAATGCCTGCCAAGACCGTTTTCACTCCCATAAAGCAGAAGAGGACTTATCTTCAGTCCGTTCCAGGAGCAACAAATTATCCACCAGACAAGAGTTTAGTCAATGGTCGGTCCAAAATATATCCAAGCCGAATTTCAGAGATCACGATGTGACTTTCAGGGTTTAACTTTGTCCGTCACAAAGCCTGAAGAGCAATCCCCCCCACACTTTTATTCCGGGTGGGGCGTGGCTCCGTGACTCAGCTCAATCTCTGGCCCTCCCACGCCTCTTCCGTTGCTGCGCATGCTTCTCCCTCCGACGCTGCCTGGGATCAAGCCAGGATTCATCCTCTTCGCTCCCTATCAATGGGTGCTCCGATATGCCTTCCTCCTGGCACATCCCAGGCTGTTCCTCCTGGCCTTCGGATGGAACCTCTGAGGCATTGCCAGAGAGGAGGGTCCTGGAGAGGGAGGCCTTGTCAGTTCCTCCCCATCACCTTCTGAGTCCTCTTCCTCTGTTAGGACAGGCTCGGGAGTCGGGGTCAGAACACAATTTGACAATGGAATCAGTAATACAGAGGGGTTGGTCTCTCCTTCCCTGGATCCTGCAAACTGAGTCATTTGTGCGGTGCCATGTCGTTCTACAGGTAGTCCTTGACTTACAACCATTTGTTTAGCGACAAAAGTTACAACAGCCCACTGGAAAAAAGTGACTTTTAACCATTATTCACCCTTACGACCATTGCAAGATTGTCATAGTCACTTGATCAAAATTCAGATGCTTGGCAACTGGATGTTCCTCCTCCTCCTCCTCCTCCTCCCCCCCCTTGTCTTCTACTCTACAAACCCCTTTCCCTTCTAGCATTGATGCTGTTAACTAGTTGGGTCCTGAAATGTCTGCAAGAAAAGAACCAAGTTCAGAGAACACACCAAGGACTCCACATTGTTCTCCTCCTCCTCCTCCTCCTCCTCCTCCTCCTCCTCCTCCTCCTCCTCCTCCTCCTCCTCCTCCTCCTCCTCCTTCTATTCCACTCTGCAAACCCCACTCCCTTCCAGCACTGATGATGTTAGCTAGTTGGGTCATGAAACGTCTCCAAGAAAACCACCAAGCTCAGAGAGCACCAAGGAGCCCACATTTCTTCTCTTCCTCCTCCTCCTCCTCCTCCTCCTTCTCCTCCATTCCTTCTTCTTCCCCTTCTCCTCCTCCCTCTGCAAACCCCACTCCCATCTAGCACTGATGATGTTCCCTAGTTGGGTCACGAAACGTCTGCAAGAAAACAGCCAAGCTCGGAGAGCCCCAAGTTCATCCCTGAGCTATATACGTTCTCTTCTATCAGTAGATATATATTTATGCACAAATGCACGCTCTTATAATACCCCCCCTTTTTTTTTTCTCATATTGACTTTTTCTCTTTCTTTTTAGGGCATTCAAGGATTTCCCGGTGCTCCAGCCATGGGGGTAAATCTCATTTTTATTGTGGTCTCAGCCGAAATGCCTTTCGGGGGTCTGAGCTAATTTTAAATGAATGCAAAGCCTTTGTCTGGGGATAGAGGTTGTCCTTGACTTACTGTATCATCATTCATTTAGTGACCATTCAGTTACAATGGCACTGCAAAAAAGGGAACGGTCCTTAAACAAGTTATTGTAAATTGAGGACTACCTGTAGAGATTTACAAAAGTTCTATTATTATGTACAAGTAAAGTGATCCAGACAATACATTGTTTATTAAGGACTTATGTATGTTAAAGAAAAATGTATAAATAATATATAGACAGTAGTGGCCAAAATTGTGGAAACCTTTTGGAAAAAGTGTATTTTTGAGGTTTGATGGCTAATAATACCATTTATTTTATTTTTTTGGGGTGTTTCAAGATAATCCTATTCCACTGCTGGAATGGCCTGGGAACAGCCCAGATCTTCACCCAATGGAAAATCTATGGAGCCTACTCCTGGTTAGTCAGAAGCGACCCAGCAATAAAACCTAGTTAATAGAAGCCATCATTTAATCTTGGTTTCACATTATAACAGCTGCAGAACTCAAAGACTTGGTTCACTCCATGGGAAGACGTTGTGAGGCCATAATTCATGCTAAAGGTTACCCAACTAAGAATTAAATGACATGGGGATCATTTTTGTATATCTTGTTTTTCTACAGTGATATTTTTTGTATGTCTCATTTTTTTCTACGTGTTTCCCTTTTCTTCTTTATACTGTAACTGCTATTCTAATAGCAAATTCTTCATAAAAGTTACTGCATTACATTCTTGATCAAATTATCTTTCCATTGATATATAATTTTATGGTGCTACTCCAAAAAAAAGGTGGTGTTATTAGCTAGTTTTAGAAAATACGCTTTTCCCAAAAGGTTTCCACAATTTTGGCCACTACTGTATATTTATATATATAAAAGTGAAAACCGCTCATGCTATAATCATGAAATCTCCAGAACCGTAAAGCCTACAAACTTGAAATTTGCCATGTATGTTCCTCTTGGCTTCTAGGTGCTCATTAAGAAAGGATTTTTCAAAATGACCATCAGACCATTAGTATTTCCTATATTATTATAACATGCTCTGATGCTAATTAGTTAGACATTCTATTCCTCTTCCCTGCCTGAAAATAACTCTGTTCCAACTGCCACTTGCCTTATATTAACACGTTCTGATGCTACAAAGTTACACATTCTACATTAAGTTTAAGGTGTAAGTGTCAATTTATCACGCCCGATCACATAGTTTCAGCCAATATAATTGGGGTTTTGACCGGATTACAAGATGCTGACTTGATCTCTTTGTTCCTAGGTGGTGGGACCTCCAGGGAAGAAAGGTGTACGAGTAAGTAGAGACATCTACTCAGGAAGCCAAAAATGGAAAGGCATTAACAGAACCCCAAAGAAGAAGATCATGGAACTGGAGAACATCTCAAGAAGGTTTTAGATAGATCAAGACAATTAAAGGAGAGCTTTTGTCACTATAGGTAGACCTCGAACTCAGAACAGTTCATTTAGCGACCATTCAAAGTTACAACATCACCAGGGAAAAAATGTGACTTAGGTCCATTTTTCACAGTTACGACCGTTGCAGCATTCCCCACGGTCACATGATCAAAATTCAGCCGTTTGACAACCGACTCAGATTTATGACGGTTCCAGTGTCCCGGGGTCACGCAATCCCCTTTTGCGACCATCTGACAAGCAAACTCAACAGGGAAACCAGATTCATTTTACAACCATGTTGTTAATTTAAGATCTGCCGTAACTCACTTAACCAAGGTGGCAAGAAATATGGGGAAAAAAATTGTGAAATGGGACAAAACTCACGGAACAAATTTCTCACTGAGCCACTTAAGTTTTGGGTTCAATTGTGGTCATAAGTGGAGAACTACTATTGTTTTTGTAGACCTTAAAAAAAAAGGACCATCTGGATTAGTTACCGTCCCAATATTTGCATTTATTTCTGGATGCATTTCCCCATAATATACACAATTTTGGAAGGCACGTTTTTTTTAAAAAATAATAATAATTCCAGGCTTAATTTGTAATGTTCAGAAAGGTCTAAAATTTGAAGAAAACTTTTGTCAGCCAGGAGATATAAATTAAGTTGGGTCACTTCATTTGGCTGGGAAAAATGGTTCTCTTAGGAATATGATTTGCAGAGAAATTTGCAGAATTTGAGACTAACGGCTCACAAATTTCCATCTTGTTCCCGTGTCTAGGGGGAAATTGGGCCGGTGGGACTTCCAGGACCAAAAGGCCACCAGGGGGAAGAAGGAGAAAAAGGTGAAAAGGTAAAAGATGATATTTTATCATTACTGATAGGCCGTGTTTCATAACAAAGTTTTGCCAAATTTAACTTTGTGGTGATCAAAGCAGCCAAGTCACTTTGAAGATACAACATAATCGGATGTAAATTTAGAGAGTGTTAAGTGGCAAAATATTTTTATTCTATATCTCTGCTCTCTCTGCTCTCTCTCATCTATTATCTATCTTTCTATTATCTATTACAGTATGTATCTATATTATCTTCAGTGGTGGGATTCAGCCGGTTCGCACCACTTCGGGAGAACCGGTTGTTAACTTTCTGAGCAGTTTGGCAAACTGGTTGTTGGAAGAAATCATTAGGGCAGAGAACCGGTTGTTAAATTACCTGAATCCCACCACTGATTATCTTTGTATCATCTATTAACCCTATCTATCTATCTATCTATCTATCATCTTTCATCTCCATCTACCATATCGATCAATTGATTTTCTATCAATCAATCAATCAATATCTATCTATCTATGTATCTGGATGGATAGATAGATGATAGATAGATAGATAGATAGATACATAGATAGATAGATAGATAGATAGATTGATAGATAGATGATAGATAGATACATAGATAGATAGATAGATAGATAGATTGATAGATAGATGATAGATAGATGATAGATAGATAGATAGATAGATAGATAGATAGATAGATAGATAGATGATAGATAGATAGATAGATAGATACATAGATAGATAGATAGATAGATAGATTGATAGATAGATGATAGATAGATGATAGATGATAGATAAATAGATGATAGATGATAGATGATAGCTAAGATAGGTATAGATAGATAGATAGATAGATAGATAGATAGATAGATAGATAGATAGATGATAGATATAGACAGATAGATGATAGATAGATAGATGATAGATAGATAAGATAGATATAGATAGATAGATAGATGATAGATAGATGATATTGAAGCGGGATTTACTAATCCCAAATTAGTCAGGAGACAAGACCACAGAGATCCAGAGAAAACAGGCTTTTATTGAATATTGCTAGCAATAGGCCCAGTGCAGTAACCTGACAAATACTGAGCCCCGAGCAACGCCCTGAGGCAGGTTTTATAGGTTTCATGATCATAGCATACTTTCAGTTCCTCAATATGCATACATACAGATAGTTAAACTGGAAAAGTACAAATACAGAAGTAACCTGGAAAAGTACAAAAGCAGAAGTATATGGGTATACAATACGTGCCAGTTACACAATTACAATGGTTACAACATTATAGTTACGACAGATTGCTACAAATGTCAAGTTCCCTTCTAGGAGTACAGATGTAGGAGAAAGGGCAATACATTTATAGATGCGCTATAAATGATATAAAAGCAAGGCCTTTAAGATACATACTGTTAGGATACACCATATGAGGGGCTCTCCTTCAATATAGATACGATAGATATAGATAGATAGATAGATAGATAGATAGATAGATATAGATAGATAGATAGATAGATAGATAGATAGATAGATAGATGATAGATAGATAAGATAGATATAGATAGATAGATAGATAGATAGATAGATAGATAGATAGATAGATGATAGATAGATAGATAGATGATAGCTAAGATAGATAAGATAGATATAGATAGATAGATAGATAGATAGATAGATAGATAGATAGATGATAGATGATAGATGATAGATGATAGATGATAGATAGATAGATGATAGATAGATGATAGATAGATAAGATAGATAAGATAGATATAGATAGATGATAGATAGATAGATAGATGATAGATAGATGATAGATAGATGATAGATAGATAGATAAGATAGATATAGATAGATAGATAGATAGATAGATAGATAGATGATAGATGATAGATAGATAGATGATAGATAGATAGATAGATGATAGATAAGATAGATAAGATAGATATAGATAGATAGATAGATAGATAGATGATAGATAGATGATAGATGATAGATGATAGATGATAGATGATAGATAGATAGATGATAGATAGATGATAGATAGATAAGATAGATAAGATAGATATAGATAGATAGATAGATAGATAGATAGATGATAGATGATAGATAGATGATAGATAGATGATAGATAGATAGATAGATGATAGATAGATGATAGATGATAGATGATAGATGATAGATAAGATAGATAAGATAGATATAGATAGATAGATAGATAGATAGATAGATGATAGATAGATGATAGATGATAGATGATAGATGATAGATGATAGATAGATAGATGATAGATAGATGATAGATAGATAAGATAGATAAGATAGATATAGATAGATAGATAGATAGATAGATAGATAGATAGATAGATGATAGATGATAGATAGATGATAGATAGATGATAGATAGATGATAGATAGATGATAGATGATAGATAGATAGATAGATAGATGATAGATAGATGATAGATAGATGATAGATAGATGATAGATAGATGATAGATAGATGATAGATGATAGATAGATGATAGATAGATGATAGATGATAGATAAGATAGATATAGATAGATAGATAGATGATAGATTATAGATGGTAGATGGTAGATGATAGATAAGATGGATAAATGATAGAAGGAAAGAAGGAAGGAAGGTAGGAAGGAAGGAAGAAAGAAGGAAGGAAAGAAAGAAAGAAAGAAAGAAAGAAAGAAAGAAAGAAAGAAAGAAAGAAAGAAAGAAAGAAAGAAAGAAAGAAAGAAAGAATGAATCATAGGGCTGGAAGGGTCTTTGGAGGTCTTCTAGTTCCATCCTCAACTTAAGGCAGGAGACCCTCTACCATCCCAGTCAAATGACCGTCCAACCACTTCTTAAAAACCACCAATGTTGGAGCACCCACAACTTCTGGAGGCAAGGAGTTCCACAGGTTAATTGCTCTCACTGTCAGGAAATGTCTCCTTAGTTCCAAACAAAAGTAAGAGTAGATAACAAAGGTAGATAAAGGTAGCTCAGAAGGAACGGGGATGGAGGAAACTTCTCCCAAAGGACATCCTCAGTTCTGTGCAAAGTAAAAATAAAAGAGAGGTGTGTTCAAACTTCTTTTACAGGTAACCCTGCAATATAGGTAGTATTAGCACTCTTGGACCAGGGGTTTCCTGTCTGGACTACCTTCAAAGGTTAGCAAGCTTCCGGAAATAACCTTCATTTTTTTTTTATTTCCTCTCTACAGGGAAGCCCCGGATTTGGGATTCCCGGTCAACTGGGATTGAAAGGTGAACCGGGAGAAAGAGTGAGTTGGAAAACAGGATGAGGTCCTTCTTTTGGGAAAAGAACAGTATGAAAATAAGGAGGAGAAAGAAGGGGGATTCTGGGAGTTGAAGTCCACCCATCTTAAAGCATGTTGGATGGGGGATTCTGGGAGTTGAAGTCCACCCATCTTAAAACATGTTGGATGGGGGATTCTGGGAGTTGAAGTCCACCCATCTTAAAACATGTTGGATGGGGGATTCTGGGAGTTGAAGTCCACCCATCTTAAAACATGTTGGATGGGGGATTCTGGGAGTTGAAGTCCACCCATCTTAAAACATGTTGGATGGGGGATTCTGGGAGTTGAAGTCCACCCATCTTAAAGCATGTTGGATGGGGGATTCTGGGAGTTGAAGTCCACCCATCTTAAAACATGCTTGACTGGGGAATTCTGGGAGTTGAAGTCCACCCATCTTAGAACATGCTTGACTGGGGAATTCTGGGAGTTGAAGTCCACCCATCTTAAAACATGCTTGACTGGGGAATTCTGGGAGTTGACGTCCACCCATCTTAAAGTAGGCTGGTAGGGAATTCTGGGAGTTATAATTCACCCATCTTAAAGCAGGCTGACTGGAGAATTCTGGGAGTTGAAGTCCACCCATCTTAAACTTGTTGAGGTAGAGAAGCACTGCTCTGCAAGTATCTTCTGCAACCTCTGTTGTTGGTCTCGCATTCTTCTCTGCAGAATACTTAGCAGGGATTATACTGAGCACATCTGCTACGGTATTTAACTGTCCAGCTAATTTTGTTTCCAATTTTTGCAGGGGAATGTTGGTTTATCTGGCAAGCCAGGGCAAAAGGTGAGTCTGTGGATGATTTGTGCACCATGAAAATTTCTTGTGTAATCGTGTCTTGGGGCATCATTAGCATTTTAGAAAATCTCATGCAGATTGCCTCCAAAATTCAGATATTCAATATATTTTCCTATTATCTTCGCCCTCACCAGTGATCAAGCTTGCAGGGCATTGTGTAAAAGCCGTCTCGCTTATTTTAATTGATTTAAACACTGGTTTCAGTTTCACCAAATGATCAGAGAGAGGCCTGCAGGAAGCAAAAAAAAACCATTCTACCCAGTACACCAGGATTATTTAGTTCAAATTGTGGCTCTGTGTTTGGAAGATGGGAACCAATTTACAGCACCAGAAATATCATGGATCATTTCTTGATGGCAGCCAGATTTTCAGATCTGAAGCCCTGGAGGGAGAGAGGAAAAGGAAAGAGGGAGGGAGGAAGGAAAGAAGGAAGGAAGGAAAAGGAAATAAGGAGAGAAAGAGGAAGGAAGGAAGGAGGGAAGGATGGATGGATGGATGGATGGAAGGAAGGAGAGGGGAAGAGGGAGGGAGAGAGAGAGGGAGAAGGGAAGGAAGGATGGATGGATGGAAGGAAGGAGGGAAAAGGAAAGGGTGGGGGGAGGGAATGGATGGATGGACAGATGGACGGAAGGAAGGAAGGAAAAGGAAAGAGGAAGGAAGGAAAAGAATAGAGGGAGAGAAAGAGAAAGAGAGAGGGGAGATGGATGGATGGAAGAAAGGAGAGGGAAAGAGGGAGAGAGAGAGAGAGGAGGGAAGGATGGATGGATGGATGGAAGGAAAGAAAAGGATAGAGGGAGAGAAAGAGAGAGGAGAGAAGGATGGATGGATGAAAGGAAGGAAGGAGGGAGGGAAAGAGGGAGGGAGGAGAGAAGGAAGGAAAGAAGGAAGGAAGGAAAAGGATAGAGGGAGAGAAAGAGAGACGAGAGAAGGATGGATGGAAGGAAGGAAGGAGAGGGAAAGAGGGAGGGGGAGAGAGGGAGGAGGGAAGGATGGATGGATGAATGAAAGGAAGAAAGGAAGGAAGGAAGGAAAAGGAAAGATTGAGTAAGGGAGGAGAGAAGGAAGGAAGATTGACAGTTCCCCTTTACAAGGCAGAAGTGAAATTTTGGAATGGTGAATTTTTGAAACTGAAACACTGAACACTTTAAATTCTAGGGAGAAGAAGGAAAGAAAGGGGAACCTGGAATCCAGGTAAGTTGTTGGGAGGGTTTTATTATTATTATTATTATTATTATTATTATTATTATTATTATTACTATTACTATTATTATTATTATTATTATCATCATTATCCAAAATTGCAAATCAATATAGCCCAGGATCCATAAAATTCTTGGTAGGAAAACTATGGACCAGCCGATAAGGACCGATAACACAGAACAGACCATCCTGAGATGGACGGACGCTTAATGAAAACGGACCCATTTTGACTCTGTCCTGCACAAGAGAGGAACCTAGACTTTCAAAATTGGGCCACTCTTCCTTCCTTACTACAAAAATTCCTGGAGCTCAACCATGTTTGCTTAAAGGCCACACAGTCCCAAAATGGAAGGTAGAATGAGAAAGAAACTCAAGATAACCCCAGTATGATTTTCTTTCATACTAGATGGGAGGAAAAAGAGGAACTCAACCTTTCAAAATTGGATTAGCCTACCTTACTACCCGTAAGAACCTTCCCAGAATCCTTGTCAGGCTTATTTCTTCATTTGGCCTACCTCAAAGGGCCGATGGTTGACTCCTCCAGGCCCAACAGGAGGAAACCGAGGTCCCTCTCACAGTTCGTGCTTCCATCCCCCAGGACTCCAAGGTCCCTCTCACAGTTCCTGCTTCCATCCCCCAGGACTCCAAGGTCCCTCTCACAGTTCGTGCTTCCATCCCCCAGGACTCCAAGGTCCCTCTCACAGTTCCTGCTTCCATCCACCCGGACTCCAAGGTCCCTCTCACAGTTCCTGCTTCCATCCCCCAGGACTCCAAGGTCCCTCTCACAGTTCCTGCTTCCATCCCACAGGACTCCAAGGTCCCTCTCACAGTTCCTGCTTCCATCCCCCAGGACTCCAAGGTCCCTCTCACAGTTCCTGCTTCCATCCCCCAGGACTCCAAGGTCCCTCTCACAGTTCCTGCTTCCATCCACCAGGACTCCAAGGTCCCTCTCACAGTTCCTGCTTCCATCCCCCAGGACTCCAAGGTCCCTCTCACAGTTCCTGCTTCCATCCCCCAGGACTCCAAGGTCCCTCTCACAGTTCCTGCTTCCATCCCACAGGACTCCAAGGTCCCTCTCACAGTTCCTGCTTCCATCCCACAGGACTCCAAGGTCCCTCTCACAGTTCCTGCTTCCATCCCCCAGGACTCCAAGGTCCCTCTCACAGTTCCTGCTTCCATCCCCCAGGACTCCAAGGTCCCTCTCACAGTTCCTGCTTCCATCCCCCAGGACTCCAAGGTCCCTCTCACAGTTCCTGCTTCCATCCACCCGGACTCCAAGGTCCCTCTCACAGTTCCTGCTTCCATCCACCCGGACTCCAAGGTCCCTCTCACAGTTCCTGCTTCCATCCACCCGGACTCCAAGGTCCCTCTCACAGTTCCTGCTTCCATCCACCCGGACTCCAAGGTCCCTCTCACAGTTCTTGCTTCCATCCCCCAGGACTCCAAGGTCCCTCTCACAGTTCCTGCTTCCATCCCCCAGGACTCCAAGGTCCCTCTCACAGTTCCTGCTTCCATCCCCCAGGACTCCAAGGTCCCTCTCACAGTTCCTGCTTCCATCCACCCCGGACTCCAAGGTCCCTCTCACAGTTCCTGCTTCCATCCACCCGGACTCCAAGGTCCCTCTCACAGTTCTTGCTTCCATCCACCCGGACTCCAAGGTCCCTCTCACAGTTCCTGCTTCCATCCACCCGGACTCCAAGGTCCCTCTCACAGTTCTTGCTTCCATCCCCCAGGACTCCAAGGTCCCTCTCACAGTTCCTGCTTCCATCCCCCAGGACTCCAAGGTCCCTCTCACAGTTCCTGCTTCCATCCCCCAGGACTCCAAGGTCCCTCTCACAGTTCCTGCTTCCATCCACCCGGACTCCAAGGTCCCTCTCACAGTTCCTGCTTCCATCCCCCAGGACTCCAAGGTCCCTCTCACAGTTCCTGCTTCCATCCCCCAGGACTCCAAGGTCCCTCTCACAGTTCCTGCTTCCATCCCCCAGGACTCCAAGGTCCCTCTCACAGTTCCTGCTTCCATCCACCCGGACTCCAAGGTCCCTCTCACAGTTCCTGCTTCCATCCCCCAGGACTCCAAGGTCCCTCTCACAGTTCCTGCTTCCATCCCCCAGGACTCCAAGGTCCCTCTCACAGTTCCTGCTTTTGAGCCAGGTCTCAAATAAATACATAATAAATGCTTTTTTTCTTCTCTCTTTTTTTCCTCCAGGGTGCCACTGGAGAGAAAGGCGATAAGGGCGAAACTGTAGGTTTGCATGTTCCCTTCTCTTTCAGTGAGACTGGCCCACGTAGTTGATATTAAATGCAAAACAGTTCCAAAAAAACAAACAGATTTTATTAAAACGGCTGAGAATTAACTCATTCTCAGCGTATTCTAAATGAAATTTATTTTATTTTATTTTATTTTATTTTGAATTTGTATACCGCCCTTCTCCCTGAGGACTCAGGGCAGTGAACAGCCAAGTAAAAACATCAAATACAAATATTAAAATACAGTTAAAAATATATATAAATTTGGCCCCATTAATTAAAAACGATAAACAAAACAATTAAAAACACTTAAAAAAAATTAGGCAAAGTCCTCAAAACACCAGTCTTTAGTTTATCTCTGACCTTGGGATAATTAGGCAAATTGCCAAAGGCTTTTTTTTTTTTGGCCACAGTTCAGGAACAGAAGAAATAATTACAGCCAAACAAGAAGCAAATCTCTCAACGGTTGTTTTCCAACAAAGAAGCCAAGAGCCGTTGCTGGTCTTTTAAGCCTTATGGGAGGGGCCAATCATCTCCTGGCCCTATTCCTACTTGGATCTTGGGTGAGGGTATTTGCTTATGAATAGAGCTATCTATCTCTTTATCGCTAAAGTGCTGATATCTGCTGAGGGCTATTAAGAAAGGTGGGGGGGCTGCTTTCCAAGAGCATGTTTCTCCATTTTTATTTTCTTTATTTATTGAATTTCTTACCCAAGAGAAATATAACATTCTGCCTTTTTAATATTTCTCAAAATATTTTGTTCTTTCTTCTAGGAAAGGGGTGGGTGCTTTCTTTATTCGTGTCAGAAACACGTATAAATTATAGCGATACACCATTCAACCCTGAGCGAATGAAATAGGTCCTAAAAATATGGATAGTCCTTGTTTTACAACGGTTTATTTAGTGACCATGTGAAGTTTCACCAGCACTGAAAAATGTGACTTAATGACCGCTTTTCACACAACCATTGCAGCATTCCCACCATCCCGTGGTCAAATTCAGACACTTGACCACTGACTCGTACTTATGACGGTTGCAATGCCCCAGGGGCACGTGATCCCCTTTTGCAACCGTCAATGGGGAAGCCAAATTCACTTAACAACCCTCTGTCTAATTTAACGGCCGTAGTGGTTCACTTCACGACTGCGGCAAGAAAGGTCGTAAAATGGGGCAAAACTCACTTAGCAAATGTCTCACTTAGCAACATAAATTTTGGGCTCCGCTGTGGTCGTAAATCGAGGATTACCTGTGTAAAAATAGGTAGAATAAGGGTTGCAATTGATGATCCCAGTGGATGAAAAGGGAGTCTACTATTGGTAGTAATCCATTCAACATCTGCTATTCGTGTCAATATTTATCCTTCTTTTTTTGACCCTACTCAATGAGAGTACGAATATCTTTGAGTCAGTGGTGAAATCCAAATTTTTTTAATACCGGTTCTGTGGGCGTGGCTTGGTGGCATGGCAGGGGAAGGATACTGCAAAATCTCCATTCCCACCCCACTCCAGGAAAAGGATTCTGCAAAATACCCATTCCCTCCCCACTCCTGGGGAAAGGATACTGCAAAATCTCCATTCCCACCCCACTCTGGGGCCAGCCAGAGGTGGCATTTGCCAGTTCTCTGAACTACTCAAAATTTCCGCTACCAGTTCTCCAGAACCTGTCAGAACCTGCTTTGAGTAGGTTCAAAAAAACAAGACTAAATCTTGAAATAGAATAGAATAGAATAGAATAGAATAGAATAGAATAGAATAGAATAGAATAGAATAGAAATAGAAACTTCCAGGATTAACTTTTTGTTTTTTGTTAAATTTTGTGCTAACATACAGTTCCCTTCCTGATCTCTAAATCAGAACAAGTTTGAAGAATTTTTGCAAAAATTATTCTTGGAAGATCCCTCATCCCTCGTCTGGAAAAAAAATATCTTTGAGTCAGTGGTGAAATCCAAATTTTTTTAATACCGGTTCTGTGGGCGTGGCTTGGTGGCATGGCAGGGGAAGGATACTGCAAAATCTCCATTCCCACCCCACTCCAGGAAAAGGATTCTGCAAAATACCCATTCCCTTCCCTCCTGGAGGAAGGATATTGCAAAATCTCCATTCCCTCCCCACTCTGGGGCCAGCCGGAGGTGGTATTTGCCGGTTCTCCGAACTACTCAAAATTTCCGCTACCGGTTCTCCAGAACCTGTTAGAACCTGCTGGATTTCACCCCCGGTATGGACAGTAAAGGATGCTAAACCATGTTCTAATGGGAATTGACTAGCTGTGTGGTAGGAACTCAGAATCTACCATAGAATTTGTGGGACCTAAAGAACCACATCTTAAGCCATAATATGACTTCTTTCTTTGATCACTGCATGTTCTCACGTCATGAGAAGTGATGGTATTGCTTTATACTCCGCTGGTGAGACCACACACTTGGAAGACTGTGTCCATTTCTGGTCACCACAAACCCAGGAAAGATGCTGAGATCCTAGAAAAAGAGTGCAGAGAAGAGCAACAATCTCTGGAGGGATCTCTGGAGGTTGTGAAGAATGGTTGTGGGAACTGGGAATGTTTAATCTCAGTGAAGAGAAGGAATAGGGGTGACAGGATAGCAGTCTTCCAATATTTGAGGAGTTGCCACAAAGAAGAGGGAGTCAGGTTGTTCTCCAAAGCACCTGAAGGCAGGAGAAGAAGCGATGGGTGGAAACGAACCAAGGAGAGAAGCAACCTAGAACGAAGGAGAAATGACATTTAACAACAATCCATCAGTGGAACTGCTTTCCTCCAGAAGTTGTGGATGCCCCATCATGGGAGGTTTTCAAGAAGAGATTGGACAACCATTTGTCTGAAATGTATGAGGTCTCCTGCCTGAGCAGGGGGTTGGACTAGAAGACCTCCAAGGTCCCTTCCAACTATTTTATTCTGCCTTAAAATAGGTTTACATAGTCCAGGGTGCTGGACTAGCCCTGAGGAGGAGAAACTTCCTGACAGAATAATCAATCCATGGAACGACTTGCCACCAGAAGTTGTGGCTGCTCCATCACTGGAGGCTTTCAAGAAGAAAGCGAATCACGTTCAGCGAATCCTGCCGTCGTTGAGCGAATCTGTTTTCCTCCACTGGGTTTCCTTGTTGGAAGTCAGCTGAGAAGGCCACCGATGACGATCACATGCCCCGAGATGGTGCAACCATCGTAAATATATGCCAGTTGCCAAGAATCCAAATTTTAATCACGAGACCATCGCGGTGCTATGATCGTTGTAAACAGGGGTGGGATCGAAAAGTTTTAGCAACTGGTTCTCTGCCTAGTTGCTGGGTGGGCGTGGCCATGGGGGCATGGCCTACTCAGCCTCCTGCACCATGGAGGGGGTGTTTTTGCCCTCCCTAGGCTCTAGAGGCTTTTCTTGAGCCTCCAGGAGGGAAAAAACAGCCTCCCCAGGGCTCCGGAGGCCCTCTGGAGGCCAGAAACAAGCCCGTTTCCAGATTTCTGGAACTTCCAGGAGGCCCGTTTTTCGCCCCCACAAAACTTCCGCGCAGGCCCTGCACTTACCTCGCATCCAAAATGGGCCGCGTGGAGACTCCTGAGAGGGGCGGGGCGGGGCGGGATTGCCCGCCTCGCCCCACCCCTCTCAGGAGTCTCCACGCGGCCCATTTTGGATGGCAAACCAGATGTAAAATTAGCATCCGTTTCGCCCGAACCGGTCTGAACCAGCTGAATTTCACTCCTGGTTGTAAGTAAGAGGACCAAGCGATAAGTCACTGCTTTCTGTGCCATTGTAACTTCAAATAGTTGCTAAGGAAACGGTTGTAAACCGAGGGCTTCCTGTAGTGGGGAGGAAACCCTTGAAGAAGCTTCTAGAAAGCAGGCGATTTCTCTTGCAGAGTAAGAAGATTTGAGGATGAACGTTTCAGATCCGTGACTTGGGTGTCCTTCATTCCACCGGAATCTGTCAAAGCAGACACCGGATTTCTGTGAAATGAAGCCCATCAGGCATGGAATTCATTCCTCCGAGATCTTCCTTCAAACGTCCTCCTCAAACGTCCAGCTGGAGAAACCAGATTCAGGACTTCTTAGGAGAAGAAATCCGTTACGACCTCGGAGAAGGTTGCATGAGTCTCTGGGTATCTCATCTCATGAGTTTGAATATTGCCCATGAGGACGCTGTGGCTCAGTGGCTAAGACACCAAGCTTGTCGATCGAAAGGTCGGCAGTTCAGCGGTTCGAATCCCTAGTGCCGCGTAATGGGGTGAGCTCCTGTGACTTGTCCCAGCTTCTGCCAACCTAGCAATTCGAAAGCAGGTAAAAAATGCAAGTAGAAAAATAGGGACCACCTTTGGTGGGAAGGGAACAGCATTCCATGCGCCTTTGGCATTGAGTCATGCTGGCCACATGACCATGGAGACGTCTTTGGGCAGCGCTGACTCTTCGGCTTTGAAACGGAGATGAGCACTGCCCCCTAGAGTCGGGAACGACTAGCACATACGTGCAAAGGGAACCTTTACCTTTTATATATTATATATCATAGAAAATATCTAATTTTTTAAAATGTAAATTCTAATTGAATCCAATAAAGATAAGGAAGGCAGCCCTGAAATAAAATGTCGGATTGCATTGGGTTGCAGAGCAATGGTGAACATCAACTGAATCTGGAAAAACAAGGACATCATCCTGGCAGCCCAATGTTAGTTAGTCCACTCTATTGTGTTCCCCGTAGCGACCTACAGTTGTGAAAGGATTTCTACTCTTCAGCTGTCTGCAAGGAATATAATTCCTTCCATTCCCACTATCCTGTCAGAGTTGAAGAAGCTTCTTGGATGAGAAGCGAAAGGTCTTCAAAGAAAAACCAGAAAGTTCTGTTGCCTCTTGGAAAAAGCACATTTGGGATAACCATGTCCTGGAGGACTGAGAATCTCCATAGACTTGGATAATAAAAGTGACTAACAACTAACTATCGGTAACTAACAAGGATCTGAATTCTGAAAGGAATATCACAGTCGTTTTACTATTCTCCTCCATGGATTTATTTAGCTGCTGGCTTTAGGCAACCCTAATCTCTACTTGCTTTTTAGTACAGGTGAAAGATTAAATTATGGAATCACCCCGGAACAGGTAGCTTCAAACATCTGCACGTTTTTGTTTTCTTTCCCAGGGGGACCCTGGACCAGTTGGCAAAGGAATGGATATCAAGGTAAATACATATAGTCCTCAATTTACAGCTACAACTGGGACCAGAATTCAAGTAATTTAACAATTCCCAGAATTCCCCAGCCATCATGCTTTAAGATGGGTGGACTTCAGTTCCCAGAAATCCCCAGCCAGCAGGCTTTAAATTAGGTGGACTTCAACTCCCAGAATTCCCCAGCTAGCATGCTTTGAGATGGGTAGACTTCAACTCCCAGAATTCCCCAGCCAGCATGCTTTGAGATGGGTGGACTTCAACTCCCAGAATTCCCCAGCCAGCATGCTTTGAGATGGGTAGACTTCAACTCCCAGAATTCCCCAGCCAGCATGCTTTGAGATGGGAAGACTTCAACTCCCAGAATTCCCCAGCTAGCATGCTTTCAGATGGGTGGACTTCAACTCCCAGAATTCCCCAGCCAGCATGCTTTGAGATGGGTGGACTTCAACTCCCAGAATTCCCCAGCCAGCATGCTTTGAGATGGGTAGACTTCAACTCCCAGAATTCCCCAGCTGGCATGCTTTAAGATGGGTGGACTTCAATTCCCAGAAATCCCCAGCCAGCAGGCTTTAAATTAGGTGGACTTCAACTCCCAGAATTCCCCAGCTGGCATGCTTTGAGATGGGTGGACTTCAATTCCCAGAATTCCCCAGCCAGCATGCTTTGAGATGAGTGGACTTCAGCACCCAAAAATCCTCAGCCAACTCAGCAATTGTAAGTTGTGTGGACCTCAGCTAGCTAGCCTACTGGCTGGGGAATTATGGGAATTGTAGTCCACATGTCTTAAAGGTTGCTCGCTAGGGAACTCTGGGAGTTGAAGTCTACATATTCTAAAATGGCTAATTTGAAGGACTTTAAAGGAAGGTCACACCACCCAGGAGATATTTTTGGTGCTCAGGGGACATTTTATATAAGCAAGCATCTCAGCTAAACATGTTGTGATCTAACACAGGGGTCTCCAACCTTGGCAACTTTAAAACTTGTGGACTTCAACTCCCAGAATTCCTCAGCCAGCAAAGCAAAGAATTCTGGGAGTTGAAGTCCACAAGTCTTAAAGTCACCAAGATTGGAGACCCCTGATCTAACATGTAATATAAGCCATTATTTCTATATTATCTGTACGTGGTCAATGAATACATATTTCTTTGCTTTTTTTTTTATTTTTATATAGGATCTGGAACGACTTTTGGAAGCTTATGGGATCAAGGTATGTGACCTTCTTGTCTACAAATGACATTAAACGAGAAACCACTTTATTTCTTATTATTAGGCGAAGCTCGTGGAAATATCCGTGTCATCCACCAGCTTCAAGAGACCCCAAATAACATTTGGGCGAAACTTAATCCGGACATAAAAATTATATTTCATGCTTTAGAAATTGGACATCTTGGATTATTGGGGGGGGGGGGTGCGAAGACAGATTTTTTTTTTTTTATTGAAAAGACAGATGTTTTAAAGAACAATTTAAACGTGATTACATTGTGGTCATAACTCAAGGAGAAACTCAAGCAACCTGGAATTAAGGAGAAGCTTCCTAACGGTGAGGACAATTAATCAGTGGAACAGCCTGCCACTGGAAGTTGTGGGTGCTCCATCACTGAAGGTTTTTAAGAAGAGATTGGGCAACCATTTGTCTAAAATAGTATAGGGTGTCCTCCTTAAACAGGGGGTTGGACTAGAAGACCTCTAAGGTCCCTTCCAGTTCTATTCTGATTGATTGATTGATTGATTGATTGATTGATTGATTAAATGAATAGTTGAAAGACTACTGTAGGTTTCCTTAGTCTGGTAGACTGGTATCATTCAGAAGGCTACGGCTCCCAGCATTCCTAGCTAACATACAGTACTGCAGTGTTTCTCAACCTTGGAAGCTTGAAGAGGGGTGGACTTCAACTCCCAGAATCCCCCAGCCAGCGCTGCTGGCTGGGGGATTCTGGGAGTTGAAGTCCACCCCTCTTCAAGCTACCAAGGTTGAGAAACACTGCAGTACTGTGAAGGAATTCTGAGAACTGTAATCCCAGCAAATCTGGAAGACGCTTAAATTCTGAAAATTCTCATTATTTTCTGGTTCAGATGTTCTGGTTGGGCTTCCTTTTGGTGGTAGAACAGGATCAACCCCATTTTCTAATTTTGTTTTTGTTTTTTAAACTTGCAGCTGGCCCTGTTGAAGGAACTGACTGATCTTCTTATGCAGGGTGGGGTACAAAAGATAACTCACCAAGTTGCTGATGCCAAGAAGGAAAAGGAGAAGGAGGACGGGAGGAAGAAGAAGAAGAAGCAACGATCGAAGCCCCAAAACTCCACGGTGAGGATCTGAGGCGCATCTTGCTCTGGAAGGGGGAATCTGAAGTTGGGACTGATTTGGGTTCCAAACATTTTGTTGTTTTACTATCAAGGAGAGGGGAGGGGAGGGGGAGGGAGGGAAGAGGAGAGGGAGGGAGAAGAGAGGAGAGGAGAGGAAGAGAGGAGAAGGGAGGGAAGAGGAGAGAAGGGAGGGAGGGAGAAGGAGAGGGAGGGAGGGGGAAAGAGAATGGAGGGGAGAGGGGAGGGGAGGAGGAGGAGAAGAGGAGAGGGAGGGAAAAGAGAGGAGAGGAAGAGAAGAGAAGGGAGGGAAGAGGAGAGAAGGGAGAGAGGGAGAAGGAGAGGGAGGGAGGGGGAAGAGAGAATGGAGGGGAGAGGGGAGGGGTGGAGGAGGAGAAGAGGAGAGGGAGGGAGGAGGAGAGGGAGGGAAAAGAGAGGAGAGGAAGAGAGGAGAAGGGAGGGGAGAGGAGAGGAGAGACGGGAGGGAGGGAGAAGGAGAGGGAGGGAGGGGGAAAGAGAATGGAGGGGAGAGGGGAGGGGAGGAGGAGGAGAAGAGGAGAGGGAGGGAAAAGAGAGGAGAGGAAGAGAAGAGAAGGGAGGGAAGAGGAGAGAAGGGAGAGAGGGAGAAGGAGAGGGAGGGAGGGGGAAGAGAGAATGGAGGGGAGAGGGGAGGGGTGGAGGAGGAGAAGAGGAGAGGGAGGGAGGAGGAGAGGGAGGGAAAAGAGAGGAGAGGAAGAGAGGAGAAGGGAGGGGAGAGGAGAGGAGAGACGGGAGGGAGGGAGAAGGAGAGGGAGGGAGAAGAGAGAATGGAGAGGGGAGAGGGGAGGGGAGGAGGAGGAGAAGAGAGGGAGTAGGAGAGGGAGGGAAAAGAGGAGAAGGGAGGGGAGAGGAGAGAAGGGAGGGAGGAGGAGAGGGAGGGAGGAAGAGAGTGGAATGGAGGGGAGGGGAAGAGGAGGAGAAGAGAAGAGGGAGGGAGGAAGAGAGGGAGGAAGAGAGGAGAATGGAGGGGAGAGAGAGGGTGGGAAGGAGGGAGGAGGAGAGGGAGGAAGAGAGGAGAGGAGAGGAAGAGAGGAGAATGGAGGGGAGAGGGGAGGGGAGGAGGAGGAGAAGAGGAGAGGGAGGGAAAAGAGAGGAGAGGAAGAGAGGAGAAGGGAGGGGAGAGGAGAGGAGAGACGGGAGGGAGGGAGAAGGAGAGGGAGGGAGGGGGAAAGAGAATGGAGGGGAGAGGGGAGGGGAGGAGGAGGAGAAGAGGAGAGGGAGGGAAAAGAGAGGAGAGGAAGAGAAGAGAAGGGAGGGAAGAGGAGAGAAGGGAGAGAGGGAGAAGGAGAGGGAGGGAGGGGGAAGAGAGAATGGAGGGGAGAGGGGAGGGGTGGAGGAGGAGAAGAGGAGAGGGAGGGAGGAGGAGAGGGAGGGAAAAGAGAGGAGAGGAAGAGAGGAGAAGGGAGGGGAGAGGAGAGGAGAGACGGGAGGGAGGGAGAAGGAGAGGGAGGGAGAAGAGAGAATGGAGAGGGGAGAGGGGAGGGGAGGAGGAGGAGAAGAGAGGGAGTAGGAGAGGGAGGGAAAAGAGGAGAAGGGAGGGGAGAGGAGAGAAGGGAGGGAGGAGGAGAGGGAGGGAGGAAGAGAGTGGAATGGAGGGGAGGGGAAGAGGAGGAGAAGAGAAGAGGGAGGGAGGAAGAGAGGGAGGAAGAGAGGAGAATGGAGGGGAGAGAGAGGGTGGGAAGGAGGGAGGAGGAGAGGGAGGAAGAGAGGAGAGGAGAGGAAGAGAGGAGAATGGAGGGGAGAGGGGAGGGGAGGAGGAGGAGAAGAGGAGAGGGAGGGAAAAGAGAGGAGAGGAAGAGAGGAGAAGGGAGGGGAGAGGAGAGGAGAGACGGGAGGGAGGGAGAAGGAGAGGGAGGGAGGGGGAAAGAGAATGGAGGGGAGAGGGGAGGGGAGGAGGAGGAGAAGAGGAGAGGGAGGGAAAAGAGAGGAGAGGAAGAGAAGAGAAGGGAGGGAAGAGGAGAGAAGGGAGAGAGGGAGAAGGAGAGGGAGGGAGGGGGAAGAGAGAATGGAGGGGAGAGGGGAGGGGTGGAGGAGGAGAAGAGGAGAGGGAGGGAGGAGGAGAGGGAGGGAAAAGAGAGGAGAGGAAGAGAGGAGAAGGGAGGGGAGAGGAGAGGAGAGACGGGAGGGAGGGAGAAGGAGAGGGAGGGAGAAGAGAGAATGGAGAGGGGAGAGGGGAGGGGAGAGGAGAGAAGGGAGGGAGGAGGAGAGGGAGGGAGGAAGAGAGTGGAATGGAGGGGAGGGGAAAAGGAGGAGAAGAGAAGAGGGAGGGAGGAAGAGAGGGAGGAAGAGAGGAGAATGGAGGGGAGAGAGGGTGGGAAGGAGGGAGGAGGAGAGGGAGGAAGAGAGGAGAGGAGAGGAAGAGAGGAGAATGGAGGGGAGAGGAGAGAGAGAGGGAGGGAGGAGGGGAGGGAGGAAGAGAGGAGAGGAGAGGAGAGGAAGAGAGGAGAATGGAGGGGAGAGGAGAGAGAGAGGGAGGGAAGGAGGGAGGAGGAGAGGGAGGAAGAGAGGAGAGGAGAGGAAGAGAGGAGAATGGAGGGGAGAGGAGAGAGAGAGGGAGGGAGGAGGGGAGGGAGGAAGAGAGGAGAGGAGAGGAAGAGAGGAGAATGGAGGGGAGAGGAGAGAGAGAGGGAGGGAGGAGGAGAGGAGAATGGAGAGGAGAGAGAGGGAGGGAAGGAGGGAGGAAGAGAGGGAGGAAGAGAGGAGAGGAAGGGACGGGAGAAGGGGGAGAAGGAGATGAGGGGTAGAGTTCGGGGGAGAAGAGAGAAGAGGAGAGGACAGGAAAAGAGGAAACAGGAGGGTTGGAGGAAGGAAGCAAAGGGAGGGAGGGAAGGAAAGAAGGAAGGAAGGAAGGAAGGATGGATGGATAATGGAAGGAACAAAGAAAAAAGAAGGGATGTGGACGCCATGATTTCAGTCCCTGATACAAAACCTTTCTCCCAAATACTGTGGTCATTTTTAAAAAAAATTTACCTCACGCTCCTAAACTCCACTTTCATGTTGTGGTAGGTCGTCCCTCCCTCTGCAAGGAACCAGGAAACCCGGGATGTTGTGGTGTCTGAAACAACAACCAGCTCCCAGAAAAATCGGGATGGGCTGGAAGTTTGGGAAACGCCTCACGTCCCCACAACGCCGAAGAGAGCTGAGCCTCGGGATGGAAGAGGGGAACCTTCTCAAAACGTCCCCGCTGAGAGCAAGGAGGCAATTTTGAGGAAAGACACCAAGGTAAAGTTTCCACACGGCCATTCTACATCTCACAGAATTACAGGCTGTCCTCGACTTACGGCGCCCGAAATTTCTGTCGCTAAGCGAGACAGGTGTGAAGTGAGTTTCGCTCCATTTTACGACCTTCCTTGGTACACACGATTTAGTGCTTAAGGGACTAAGTTAGAAAGTGGGAGATGGTGAGTTCTAGTCCTGCCTTACTAGGCATGAAAGCCAGCTGGGTGACTGTGGGCCAAACGCCAGGAGACGGTGAGTTCTAGTCCTGCCTTATGTATGAAAGCCAACTGGGTGACTGTGGGCCAAACACCAGGAGACGGTGAGCTCTAGTTCCATCTTAGGCATGAAAGCCAGCTGGGTGACTGTGGGCCAAACGCCAGGAGACGGTGAGTTCTAGTCCTGCCTTATGTATAAAAGCCAACTGGGTGACTTTGGGCCATTCACCAGGAGATGGTGAGTTCTAGTCCTGCCTTATGTATGAAAACCAACTGGGTGACTGTGGGCCAAACACCAGGAGACAGTGAGTTCTAGTCCTGCCTTATGTATGAAAACCAACTGGGTGACTTTGGGTCAGTCACCAGGAGACGGTGAGTTCTAGTTCCATCTTAGGCAGGAAAGCTGGCAGGGTGACTTCGAGCCAATCCCCAGGAGACAGGGAGTTCTAGTCCCACCTTATATACGAAAGTCGCGCATGGGTGACTTTGGGCCATTTGCTCTCCCTCAGCCCAAACTACCTCACAGGGCTGTTGTTGTTGTGGGCAAAATAGGAGGAGTGTGTGTGTTCATCGCCTTGAGTTATTGGTAAAAATAATAAAGGCGGGATACAACTAAAGAATGGAGGGGTACAAATAAATGAGTGAGTAAATGAGTGAGTGAATGAGTGAATAAACAAACAAATAACAAATAAATCAATCAATCATAAATAAATAACGAAAGAAAGAAAAGAAAGAAAAGAAGGAAGGAAGGAAGGAAGGAAGGAAGAAAGAAAGAAAGAAAGAAAGAAAGAAAGAAAGAAAGAAAGAAAGAAAGAAAGAAAGAAAGAAAGAAAGAAAGAAAGAAAGAAAGAAAGAAACCATCTCACCTGTGATGCTTTCCTGCCTTATGGGCATCAAAATAGGAGGAGCGTGCGTGTTCATCACCTTGAGTTATTGGTAAAAATAATAAAGGCAGGATACAAATAAAGAATGGAGGGGTACAAATAAATGAGTGAGTAAATGAGTGAGTGAATGAGTGAATAAACAAATAACAAATAAATAAATCATAAATAAATAACGAAAGGAAGGAAGGAAGGAAGGAAGGAAGGAAGGAAGGAAGGAAGGAAGGAAGGAAAGAAAGAAAGAAAGAAAGAAAGAAAGAAAGAAAGAAAGAAAGAAAGAAAGAAAGAAAGAAAGAAAGAAAGAAAGAAAGAAAGAAACCATCTCACCTGTGATGCTTTCCTGCCTTATGGGCATCAAAATGAATCCTTTGTCAGCAATTATTGCAGTGTCCACTAGAGGGCAGTCAACACATAGATTCAAATCTGGCTCACTCCTCTTAAAACGGAATTATTTTACACCTATCCAAGATTCAGGTAGGAATCCATTCCGGTGATAGGATCTACTCAAAAATGGCAGCGAATGGAGATCATGAGGATCCTGGTGAAATTGAACAGGACACCCCACAGAGGATTCCTTGTAAACAGAAAAAAAAGAAAAAGAAAAAAAAGAAAAAAAGGATTCCAGCTCAGCCGTTTTAATTGATGGAATTACTTTATAAGGAATCCTCAACTTACGACCTGTTGCTTAGGCACCATTAGAAGGAATCTGACCCATCCGAAAAAGGGGATTTATCATGTGGATTTGAGGTTCCTCTCTCCAGTGGGGTAAAAAAAAAAAAAAGAAAAACTTTTCTGCAAACTTTTCGCCAACTTTATCAACTTTTTTCCCAAAAAAAGATCCAGAATTTTTTTTTTCCCAACGGCAAGGAAACCTTAGAGATAACAATTCCAACACCCATAATCCCCTCCTGAGTTCTTCCTGTTGGATTTACTTACAGGTGGTCCTCGACTTACGACCGTTGTAACAGTCCCATGGTCACATGTTCAAAATGCAACTGCTTGGCAGTTGATTCATACTTATGATGGTTGCCATGTCCCGGGGTCACATGATCCCTTTTGTGACCTTCTGACAATGGGGAAGCCAGATTCACTTAAGGACCATGTTAGTAACTGAACCACGGCAGGGATTCACTTAATCACTGGGCCAAGAAAAGTCATAAAATGGGGCAAAATTCACTTAACGAGTGTCGCACTTAACAACTACATTTTGGGCTCACTTGCGGTCGTAGGTCGAGGACTACCTGTCCTCCTTCTCATGCATTAGTTATGGATGCAACAACACTGGTGGCTTTTAAGAAGAGACTGGACAGGCATTTACAGACTAATGAGAGTTGGAAGGGACCTTGGAGGTCTTCTAGTCCAACCCCCACCTCAGGCAGGAAACCCTACACCACTTCAGACAAATGGTTGTCCAATCTCTTCTTAAAAACCTCCTGTGATGGGGAAGGAAGGAAGGAAGGAGAGGGGGGTGGAAAGGAAGGAAGGAAAAAGGGAGGGAGGAAAGGAAGGAGGGAGGAAGGTAGGAAGGAGGGAGGGAGGGAAGAAAGGAAGGAAGGAAGGAAGGAGGGAGGGAAGGAAGGAAGGAAGGAATGAGAGGGGGTGGAAAGGAAGAAGGAAAGAGGGAGGGAGGAAAGGAAGGACGGAAAGGGAGGGAGGAAAGGAAGGAAGGAAAGAGGGAGGGAGGAAGGAAAGGAAGGAAGGAATGAGAGGGGGTGGAAAGGAAGAAGGAAAGAGGGAGGGTGGAAAGGAAGAAGGAAAGAGGGAAGGAGGAAAGGAAGGAAGGTGGGAGGGAGGGAAGGAAGGAAGGAAGGAGAGGGGGTGGAAAGGAAGAAGGAAAGAGGGAAGGAGGAAAGGAAGGAAGGAAAGAGGGAGGGAAGGAAGGAAGGAAGGAGAGGGGATGGAAAGGAAGAAGGAAAGAGGGAGGGAGGAAAGGAAGGAAGGAGGGAGGGAGGGAAGAAAGGAAGGAAGGAAGGAATGAAGAAGGAAGGAGGGAGGGAGGGAAGGAAGGAAGGAGAGGGGATGGAAAGGAAGAAGGAAAGAGGGAGGGAGGAAAGGAAGGAAGGAGGGAGGGAGGGAAGAAAGGAAGGAAGGAAGGAATGAAGAAGGAAGGAGGGAGGGAGGGAAGGAAGGAAGGAGAGGGGGTGAAAAGGAAGGAAAGAGGGAGGGAGGAAAGGAAGGAAGGAAGGAAAGAGGGAGGGAGGGAGGAAAGGAAGGAAGGAAGGAAGGAAAAAGGAAGGAGGAAAGGAAGGAAGGAAGGAAGGAAGGAAAGAGGGAGGGAGGGAGGAAAGGAAGGAAGGAAGGAAGGAAGGAAAAAGAATAGCAGAATAACAGAATTGGAAGGGACCTTGGAGGTCTTCTAATCCAACCCCCTACACCACTTCAGACAAATGCCTGTCCAATCTCTTCTTAAAAACCTCCAGCATTTCTACTACAGGGAGATACGGAGCAGTAATTGCGAAATAAAAGAGAGAAAATTCTCACAAGCCTTGTCACCTTGTCACCAAATAAATAGGATGAACAATCACTGTTCACCTACCAGCACTTTTCTGAAATTTCCCTGGAGTTGACACCCCCATTTTTGAGGAAAAATAATAGCTAATATTATCTTTCATCGTCATGTCAGCCTGGCGTTAAGTGAATTCACAGCCTGACGGTGAAGATCGCAGGCAGTCTTGTTTTCGTGAGTTCGGGAATGAAGATGGACGGCGGGTTTTTTTTTATATATATACGAACGTAAGATAAATCAAAATTACTCGGGCAAAGAAAGAAAATGGCCGACAAGATCCTAAGGGATAAGGCGATTTCCATCTCCATCAAAGAGATCAGTTTTCTTTGAATCGTTTTTCCCAGTTTTCCTAACAATACTTTCCCGCAGGAAAAAAATATATACCGTATTTTTTGGAGTATAAGACGTACCTTTTGCCCCCCCTAAAACGGGGTGAAAATTTAGGTGCGTCTTATACACCGAATGTAGCCCCGCCCCCCACTGGCCCCCAACCCTTTTGCCTCTGCCTCCCAGTAGTTTACCTCCTTGCAGCAAGTAGCAAGAAGAAGAAGCTCCTTTCAGCTTCAGCACAGCCTAATTAGCACAAGTTGATTGGATCGGCCTCCCGACTCTCAGCTGTTTTGCTTTCAGCTGTTTTGCTCTCAACTGTTTTGCGCGGGCTTCCGCTGTTTACTGCAAGGAGGTAAATTGCTGGGAGAGCAGGTTTTTTTTCTTGTGCTAATCAAGCTATGCTGAAAACGAAAATGAAAGTAAAGCAGGCTGTTTGCTGTTTGCTGCAACGAGGCAAAATTGCTCAGAGGCAGAGGGAGATTTCTTTTTCTTCTTTTCCTCACCAAAAAAGGTAGGTGCATCTTATACTCCGGTGCATCTTATACTCCGAAAAATACGGTACTTCTTTCATTATTCTAATATTTAATGAAAGCATTTCATTAAACTTTGGCTGTGAAAGCTGGATCTTGCAAAAAAAGGGAGGGAAAGAAAAGAAACAGCAGTGGGTTTCACATTATGTTACTACCGGTTCGCCCCACAAGCGCCCGGTTCAAACCAGTTTGTTCTGTCCCCCTTCCTCACACAGGCAAGCGTAATACCAAGCACGCCTGCCAATATTTTATTAGGTAAACAGATTAGGATTCTTGGCAGACCAAGGATTTGGCAGCAGACTGCCGAATGCCTGCCAAGACCGTTTTCACTCCCGTAAAGCAGAAGAGGACTTATCTTCAGTCCGTTCCAGGAGCAACAAATTATCCACCACACAAGAGTTTAGTCAATGTTCCATCCAAAATATATCCAAGCCGAATTTCAGCAATCACGATGTGACTTTCAGGGTTTAACTTTGTCCGTCACAAAGCCTGAAGAGCAATCCCACCCACTTTTATTCCTGGTGGGGCGTGGCTCCGTGACTCAGCTCAATCTCTGGCCCTCCCACGCCTCTTCCGTTGCTGCGCACGCTTCTCCCTCCGACGCTGCCTGGGATCAAGCCAGGATTCATCCTCCTCGCTCCCTATCAATTGGTGCTCCGATATGCCTTCCTCCTGGGAGGAACATCCCAGGCTGTTCCTCCTGGCCTTCGGATGGAACCTGAGGCATTGCCAGAGAGGAGGGTCCTGGAGAGGGAGGCCTTGCCAGTTCCTCCCCATCACCTTCTGAGTCCTCTTCCTCTGTTAGGACAGGCTCGGGAGTCGGGGTCACAACACCTGTGACTGCCTTCTGCGCATGTGCTTTGCTCTCTCGCGCGTCTTCCGCGCATGTGCCCAGCCTCAAAAATGTGCCTAAATAGGATGGAATAGAGCCGGGGCGGGGGGGGGGGGCAGGCCCACCCATGATTTCCGCTACCGGTTCAGGAGAACCGGTCCGAACCGGCTAAATATCACCTCTGAAAAGAAAGACATATGAAGGAGGATTTGGAGAAGATTATTAGGAGTATGATGGAAGTCAAGGAAAACCAGTTATTTAGTAGAAAGATACAGGGAGTCCTTGACTTACATCCGTTCGCTTAGTGACTGCTCAAAGTTACAACGACATTGGAAAATGTGAACTTACAGTCGTTTTTCACACGTTTTACCGTTGCAGTATCCCCGTGGTCACTTGATCAAGATTCGGAATGCTTGGCGACGGGTTCATATTTATGACTGTTGCGGTATCCCAGGGTTACTTGATCCCCTCTTGCGACTTTCTGACAAGCAAAGTCAAACGGTCACTAAATGAATCGTCGTGGCATGTATTTATGATGGTAGCAGTATCCCGGGCTCATGTAGTTGTAAAATGAGGGGGTGGGGTGATGACTTAGAGGCGAAGCTCTCGCCTCACCATCAGGAGGCTGTGAGTTCGATCCTAGGTAGAAGCAGATATTTCTCTCTCTCTGGGCACACTGAGAATTTATCTGCTGAACAAAACTCCGCACTGGCGACAGGAAAGGCATCTGGCCATTAAAACACTCTGCTAGCTCCGTTCAGCTGCCCAGACTCCACCTCGCAAGGGATTATGGGGTGGTTAAAACAGGATGATGTCGTTGTAAAACGAGGACTGCTTGTACGGCGCACAGATTCAAATCTAGATTTTAAAAGAGATTCCCACTCGGTTACCTATGAAACCGGAGCAGGAAAACCTGGTTTAGATCCTAAAGATAAAGATCAAATTCACACACACCTCGCTCCGGTTTTGAAATTAATTGGAATGGCAGGACAACAAATTAAAACGGAGGAATCCGGGGAGTTCATCGTGGGTAGAAATTGGGATTTTTTAAATTCCTCCCTTGCCTCCGGCTGGTGTGATGTTAAAAATACATTTGCATATTCGCTTGTTAGGGGAACATTAATAAACATTTTGCTCCGAGTCACTGGGGCCCAGCCGAAGCTTAAGTCTCTTTTTAAGCAAGGAGTAATTTCCCAAGCCTGCCACAAACCTTAAGACAAAAGCAATTTTCTCCTATCTTAGACACAACAGTGAGAGTTAACGGCAAGAGAAGTGGAATGAGCTAGAAATCCGCTCATGGTTAGATTTATCAGTTACCGTATTTTTCGGAGTATAAGATGCACCTTTTTCCCCCCCTAAAAGGGGGTGAAAATTTAGGGATGTCTTATACACCAAATGTAACCCCAGCCACCCACTGGCCCCCACCCTTTGGTCTCTGCCTCCCAGCAATTTACCTCCTTGCAAGCAAACAGGAAGAAAAAAACAGCTCCTTTCAGCTTCAGCACAGCCTAATTAGCACAAGTTGATTGGATCGGCCTCCCGACTCTCAGCTGATTTGCTCTCAGCTGTTTTGCGCAGGGCTCTGCTGCTTGCTGCAAAGAGGTAAATTGCTGGAGCAGATTTTTTTTTTCCCCTTGTGCTAATCAAGCTATGCTGAAAACGAAAATGAAAGTAAAGCAGGCTGTTTGCTGCAACGAGGCAAAATTGCTGGGAGGTAGAGGGAGATTTCTTTTTCTTCTTTTCCTCACCAAAAAAGGTAGGTGCGTCTTAGACTCCGGTGTGTCTTATACTCTGAAAAACATGATATTTATTTAATTTGTATCCCGTTTTTATCATTTTTACAAATAGCTCAAGATGGTTAACACACACCTACCTCCTCCTCTTTTTCCCCACAACAACAACCCTGTGAATCTCCATAGACAACAACCCTGTGAGGGCTGAGACAGAGAGGGACTGGGCCAAAGTTACCCATGCTTAAAGCAGGACTAGAACTCACCGTCTCCTGGTGATTGGCCCAAAGTCACCCAATTGGCCTTCATATCTAAGGCAGAACTAGAATTCACCGTCTCCTGGTGATTGGCCCAAAGTCACCCAACTGGCCTTCGTCCCTAAGGCAGAACTAGAATTCATGGTCTCCTGGTGATTGGCCCAAAGTCACCCAGCCGGTTTTCGTGCCTATAATGGGACTAGAATTCACGGTCTCCTGGTGATTGGCCCAAAGTCACCCAGCCGGCTTTTCAGCCTAAGGTGGGACTAGAACTCACCATCTCCTGCTTTTTAACCTGGTGCCTTATTCCACGGTCTCCAAATTTGGGGACTTCAGCTTGCAGAATTTTTTAGCCGGCTATTTTTCCTTTTTTTGCTGCGATCGTTGTAAATCCACACCAGCTCCCAAGAGCCAGAATTTTGACCATGTGACCGTGAGGAAGCTGTAATGGTCGTAAGTGTGAGGACCGATCCTAAGACACTTTTTCAGGGCTGGTGTCACTTCAAACGGTCACTAAACGAATGCTAGTCAGTTTTGGGACTCCCTGTCAGGGGTGGGGCTGCTGGGAGTTCGCAGAGGTTCGCGAAAACCTCTAGTTAAGATTCTGTGCAGTTCGGAGAACCCCCAAATCCCACTCCTGGCCGACCCCTCCCACCCAGCCCCTCCCCTCCCGGGAGTCCCCACGCGGCCCATTTTGGATGCAGGTAAATGCAGGGCGCGCACGGAGTCTCGGGGGGGGGGGCGAAAAACGGGCTACCGGAAGTTCAGGAAGGCCAGAAATGGGCCCGTTTCTGGCCTCCAGAGGGCCTCCGGAGCCTGGGGAGGCCATTTTCGCCTCCCAGAGACATGAAAAAAGCCTCCGGAGCCTGGGGAGGGCCCTATGTTTTGGCTCCCTCCGATCTGTTTTGATTTTTTTCTCCTTATCTTTTGAGACTGAATTGAAAAGACAGTATAAAATGTCCTTTTAGTAGAGTTCCTTCATTTTCCTTCTTTCTTCCATTCCAAAAATATGTCACGGTGTTTTCTACTCGCTGGGTCAAACGATTCATTCAATCTCTCAAGAGAAGATTTGGGGAAGGCACAGGTTTTAATATCTTTCTCAAACAGCCCCGGGTGCGTCTTTCTTCCTTTTCGAATTCAATACCAAGCATAATTATAAGTCTCAATTGGTCATAAAACGCTGCCTTTTTCCACCCACAAGCATCTTCTTTAATCCTAATTTTGGAGGAGTTTTAAATCACTGCGGCCTTTGATGGGCAGCGCGCATTAAACTGGGGATTAAGATCAAGTAACTTTCACTAATTAGCCATCCTTTTAAATTAAACACGAGGGCTATAAAATCACCGAGCGAGGGCTTCCCTAAAAGCCCATCCTGGTATAAATTTCTAGAACAATTGGTGATGATCAGCTTTTTCCATCCAGTGTCTTCGAGACGGTTAATTTCTCCGACAAGCGCCGGTAGTCCTCGACTTACGATAACAGTTGGGCCAAATACTTCTGTTGCTAAGTGAGAAATTGGTTAAGTAAATGGGAGGAGAGGGGTGAGCAGAAGAGAGGGAGGGCAGGAGTGGAGAGGAGAGAGGGAAGGAGAATGGTGGAAGAGGAGAGGAGTGGAGAGAGGGAAGAAGAATGGGGGGAAAAGTGGAGAGTGAAGAGGAGAGGAGAGGAGAGAGGGGAGAAGAATGAGGGAAGAGAAGAATGGAGTGGAGAGGAGTGAAGAGGGGGAAGGAGAATGGGGGAAGAGAAGAAGGGAGTGGAGAGGAGTGGAGAGAGGGAAGGAGAATGGGGAAAAGAGGAAGGGAGGAGTGGAGAGGAGAGAGGGGAGAAGAATGGGGGAAGAGAAGAAGGGAGAGGAGAGGAGAGAGGGGAGGAGAATGGGGAAGAGAAGAAGGGAGGGGAGAGGAATGGAGTGGAAGGAGGAGAAGGAGAATGGGGGAAGAGAGGAAGGGAGTGGAGAGGAGAGAGGGGAGGAGAATGGGGAAGAGAAGAAGGGAGGGGAGAGGAAGAGGAGTGGAGAGGAGAGAAGAGGGAGGGCAGAAGAGGAGAGGAGAGGAAAGGAGAATGGGGGTAAGAGGAGAGGAGGGGAGGACAGGGGAGGGGGCAAGAGAGGGGAGGAAAATGATGGAAGAGAGGAGGAAGGAAGGGAGGAGGAGAGGAGAGAAGAGAAGAGAGGAGTTGATGTGGTGTTGTGTATATTACAAATTACTCTTGTGTCTCCCACATTCCTGTTAGAAAACAGGCAGTTTTACCCAGAGGTGCTTCATAGGAAACATTGCTTTCTAAATGGGGAATTGTAGCTGGAGGCAAGATTTTATTTCAACACAAACAAGCCCATAGAAGAGAATATCGGTCACTCAGGGTTGAACCATGGAGTCCTTGGTGCTCTCTGAGCTGGGGTGGTTCTTGCAGATGTTTCATGGCCCAAATAGGGAACAATATCAGTGCTAGAAGGGAGTGGAGTTTATGGAGGAGGAGGAGGAGGAGGAGGAGGAGGAGGAGGAGGAGGAGGAGGAGGAGGAGGAGGAGGAGGAGGAGGAGGAGGAGGAGGAGGAGGAGGAGAAGAAGAAGGAGAAGAAGAAGAAGAAGAAGAAGAAGAAGAAGAAGAAGAAGAAGAAGGGAGGAAGGAGGAAGGAAGAAGAAGAAGAAGAAGAAGAAGAAGAAGAAGAAGAAGAAGAAGAAGAAGAAGAAGAAGAAGAAGAAGAAGAAGAAGAAGAAGAAGAAGAAGAAGAAGAAGAAGAAGAAGAAGAAGAAGAAATGTGGGGTCCTTGGTGGTCTCTGAGCTTTGTGGCTCTCTTACAGATGTTTCATAACCCAACTAGGTAGCATCATCAGTGCTACAAGGAAGTAGGGTTTGCTCTATTTACACACAAGCTTATATACAACCACCCAGAGACATTCCTACGAACACTAACAGGGTATGGTGTGTGCGTCTCTCTCTCTCTCTCTCTCTCTCTCTCTCTCTCTCTCTCTCTCTCTCTCTCTCTCTCTCTCTCTGTGTGTACACTTGTATATAAACAGAGAGGAAAGTGCTATTCCCTCCTTGCACTGATGATGTTAGCTAGTTGGGTCATGAAATGTTTGCAAGAAAACCACCAAGCTCAGAGAGCACCCAGGGCCTCCATACCCCTTCCTTCCTTCCTTCCTTCCTTCCTTCCTTCCTTCCTTCCTTCCTTCCTTCCTTCCATGCCTTCCTTCCTTCCTTCCTTCCATGCCTGCCTTCCTTCCTTCCTTCCTTCCTTCCTTCCTTCCATGCCTTCCTTCCTTCCATGCCTTCCTTCCTTCCTTCCTTCCATGCCTTCCTTCCTTCTTTCCTTCCATGCCTTCCTTCCTTCCATGCCTTCCTTCCATGCCTTCCTTCCTTCCTTTCATGCCTACCTTCCTTCCTTCCTTCCTTCCATGCCTTCCTTCCTTCCTTCCTTCCTTCCATGCCTTCCTTCCTTCCTTCTTTCCTTCCATGCCTTCCTTCCTTCCTTCCATGCCTTCCTTCCTTCCTTCCATGCCTTCCTTCGTTCCTTCTTTCCTTCCATGCCTTCCTTCCTTCCTTCCTTCCTTCCTTCCTTCCTTCCATGCCTTCCTTCCTTCCTTCCTTCCTTCCTTCCATGCCTTCCTTCCTTCCTTCCCTCCTTCCTTCCTTCCTTCCATGCCTTCCTTCCTTCCTTCCTTCCTTCCTTCCTTCCTTCCTTCCTTCCTTCCTTCCTTCCATGCCTTCCTTCCTTCCATGCCTTCCTTCCTTCCTTCCTTCCATGCCTTCCTTCCTTCCTTCCTTCCATGCCTTCCTTCCTTCCTTCCTTCCTTCCATGCCTTCCTTCCTTCCTTCTTTCCTTCCATGCCTTCCTTCCTTCCTTCTTTCCTTCCATGCCTTCCTTCCTTCCTTCCTTCCATGCCTTCCTTCCTTCCTTCCTTCCATGCCTTCCTTCGTTCCTTCTTTCCTTCCATGCCTTCCTTCCTTCCTTCCTTCCTTCCTTCCTTCCTTCCTTCCTTCCTTCCTTCCATGCCTTCCTTCCTTCCTTCCTTCCTTCCTTCCTTCCTTCCTTCCTTCCATGCCTTCCTTCCTTCCTTCCTTCCATGCCTCCCTCCCTCGTCTCCACAAACCCCACTCCCTTCTAGTACTGATGATGTTACCTAGTTGGGTCACGAAAGCTCAGAGAGCACCCACCCAAGACAAGGCCAGAGGGAGAAGAAATGTGGACGGATCTGAACGTGGAACAAAGTATTAATTTGCAAAAGATGGCAGGCTCTGAAAAGTGGAGGGCATCAGAGGTCCCAGGAATCCCTGAAGCAGCATCAGGAGGACTGAAAAAAAAATCTATTTTGTGAAATTACAAAATGAGGAACAATTTGTGCTGGCTGCAAAAAAATAAAAAAATGAAAAATGAAATTAATCATCCTCATCTTTTTGGAGCCAAAAGGGACAGTTTTGGTTTTGTAGCTGAATGAATCAGAAATCACCTAAGGACGCTCTTCCAAAGAAGAGGACTTGTGAGGGCGTGACAGGATTGGATTGATTGATTGATTGATTGATTGATTGATTGATTGATTGATGGGCCATCGAATCAGTATTGATTCATAGTGACAATCCAGAAAGGCTCTGTCTGCATCTTGGGCTTTTTGGTCTTCCTATGATATACCCATTGCACTGTAATGTAGATTAGGCTTTTCTTCTCACATCTCTCCTTCCATTCTTCTTCCTTCCATCTCTCTCCCTTCTCTTCTCTTCCCTTCTTCCCTTCTCTCCTCTCTCCTTCCATTCTTCTTCCTTCCATCCCTTCTCTTCCCTTCTCTTCTTCTCACCTCTCCTTCCATTCTTCTTCCTTCCATCTCTCTCCCCTTCTTCCTTCCATCTCTCTCCCCTTCTCTTCTCTTCCCTTCTCTCCTCTCTCCTTCCATTCTTCTTCCTTCCATCCCTTCTCTTCCCTTCTCTTCTCTCTCCTTCCATCCTTCTTCCTTCCATCTCTCTCCCCTTCTCTTCTCTTCCCTTCTTCCCTTCTCTCCTCTCTCCTTCCATTCTTCTTCCTTCCATCTCTCTCCCCTTCTCTTCTCTTCTCTCTCCTTCCATTCTTCTTCCTTTGATTTCTCTCCCCTTCTCTTCTCTTCTCTTCTCTTCTCTCCTTCCATTCTTCTTCCTTCCATCTCTCTCTTCCTCCTTCTCCTCTCCTCTCCTCCCCCCTTCTCCTTCCCTCTCTCCTTGAACTGTATGGTTAGTTGTGGAAGGCCTATAAAACTGAGGTGGTAGGCAAAGGTGTATAAACTGACATGAGCTTTTTCTTGCCAGCAGGAGAAAGAGGCTGATCTCCAAGGACGAAGCATCCTCAGAGTTCGAAGGAAGGTGGAGAATTCGCACCCGCCTGTAAGAATTTCCTCTTCTTCCTCTTCCTCTCCCCGTTCCAGAAATCCTAAATCTGCTTTTCCACAACGCTACGTGTTCTTGTTGTCGTGCCCGTACAGGTCCACTCTCCAGGTGCTCTTGAAGTTGGGGAACCCCTAGTAGGACACTGGCGGAATTATGGGGTGAGTATGAAGCAGGACGGTGTATCTCCATAGATGTTAGAGGATGGAGCTGAGCAACAACCTCCCAATGGAATCCCTTCTCATCGGGGTAAAATGCTACCGGTTCAGACCGGTTCGAGCAAACCGGTAATAAAAAATGCTACCAGTTCAGGCAAACTGGTATTTCCAATGATCAGCTTGGCGATGATCAGCTGTTGGCGTGCGATTTATATTAGCTAGAATCGTCGGATTTCCTGCTTTCTAGCTAATTTAAATCGGGTGGCACAGCGGATTCCACACCCCCTCGCTGTTCTACTAACTTTGCAGACTCGGAAGGCTTCAAAATGTTCCTTTTTTAGCGCTGCACAGGCGCGACTCAGGCACACAGGCGCACAAAGCGTGTGCTCGGTAGCAGATTCACAGAACCGGTAGTAGACTTCAGAGGATTTCACCACTGCTCCTCATCTTATGACATTGCATTGGTCTGTCAAGGCTGGAAATAAACCTGGTTTGTTAAATTAGGGAGGTTCTCGGTCCTTTGGGTCCTGGTTGTCCCAAAGATTTTTTTTTAAGAGGCAACTGAACTTTCTGGTTTTTCTTTGAAGACGTTTCACTTCTCATCCCAGAGGCTTCTTCAGTTCTTCAGAGCTGAATTCTGGGAGTTGAAGTTCACCTCTCTTAAAGCATGCTGGCTGGGGAATTGTGGGAGTTGACTATGGAATCTGATTGCTAATACATTCTTCCTCCTGCAGATATTCATCATTTATTTAGTCGCTGACTCACTTGTTCATTTATTCATTTTTCTTTCAGCCTTATCCTGGAGCTCAAGGAGCAAAGAGGATTAAGGTAATATTTAACAGAAATGAAAAAAAAAAATGCAGCATTTCCTTCGGGATGTAAAAGCAACAGGACAAACCATGATCTAAATCCTGAATTCCTGTTTTCTCACGCTGAGATGGAGAAAAGAAAAAAAAATTAAAGAGAGCCGTTGCTGTTTCCCAGAGCTGAGAAGTACTTTCTCTCTGCTTTCCTGTCCGAGTCCTCTTCCCATCGATGGAAACCATCAGCCACGCTTTTATTAAATGTGAACATTTGCACCTCTGGCTAATGTATCAAGTTCTCTACAGAGGGATAGCAAGCATCAGGATCACTGGTCACAAAACATCTTCAAGAAAAGAACCGAGAACTCCACAGTTTTCCTCTTCCTCCTCCTTTACTTCACAAACCCCACTCCCTTCTAGCACTGATGATGTTACGTAGTTGGGTAATGAAATGTTTGGAAGAAAACAACCAAGCTCAGAGAGCAGCAAGGAACCCGACAGCCCTTCCTTCCTTCCTTCCTTCCTTCCATGCCTTCCTTCCTTCCTTCCTTTCATGCCTTCCTTCCTTCCTTCCTTCCTTCCATGCCTTCCTTCCTTCCTTCCATGCCTTCCTTCCTTCCTTCCTTCCTTCCATGCCTTCCTTCCTTCCTTCCTTCCTTCCATTCCTTCCTTCCTTCCTTCCTTCCATTCCTTCCTTCCTTCCTTCCTTCCATTCCTTCCTTCCATTCCTTCCTTCCTTCCTTCCTTCCTTCCATGCCTTCCTTCCTTCCTTCCATGCCTTCCTTCCTTCCTTCCTTCCTTCCATGCCTTCCTTCCTTCCTCTACACAAACCCCACTCCCTTCCAGCACTGATGATGGTACCTAGATTGGTAATAAAATGTCTGCAAGGAAACAGCCACCAACAACCACCAAGGGGAGCACCAAGGAAGCCACAATCCTTTCTCACAAACCCTACTCCCTCCTAGCACTGATAATGTTACCTAGTTGGGTAATGAAATGTCTGCAAGAAAACAAAGAAGCTCAGAGAGCACCAAGGACCCCGCAGCCCTCCCCTTTCTCTCTCTCCTCCTTTCTGAATTATTCCTGGCCTCAATTGATAAAACCGGTCGAGATAAAATAGGAGTCTATAGAACATTTCCGAAATAACACTAGAAACGTTTTCTGTCTTTTAGAAAGAAGGGCCAGCCTCGGTGGGCCTCGATTCTGCCTGCACCCAAAGTCAGAAGGTCAGCGTGCTTGTCCACTACACAACCTTTGTGTTTTATGAAAAATCTTGAGCTGGAGATGTCAGGGGGTGGGCAAAATCAATGGCATACTTCCCTCTCTGGGAAATTTGCCAAAACTGGATGCCCCTGCAAAACTTACCTTACCTCCTTTTTCTTCTCAGAAATGCGAGATAGACAGACAGACAGACAGACAGAGATAGAGATACATAGATAGATGATAAATAGACAGATGATAGAAGATACATAAATAGATAGAAAGACAGACAGACAGACAGACAGATAAAAGATAGAGATAGATAGATAGATAGATAGATAGATAGATAGATATAGATGATAGATAGATGATAGATAGATGATAGATAGGTGATAGATAGATAGATAGATAGATAGATAGATAGATAGATAGATAGTACATAGATACATAGATACATAGATAGATGATAAATAAGATGATTGATAGAAGATACATAATAGATAGAAAGGCAGACAGACAAATAGAGCCTTGATAGTACAGTGGTCTAAAGCACCCTGTAATTAAGACCAGCTGCCTGCAATTACTGCAGGTTCGAATCTCGCCAGGCTCAAAGTTGACTCAGCCTTCCATCCTTTCTAAGGTAGTAAATTGAGGACCCAGTTTGTGGGGGCAATAAGCTGACTTGGTATAAATATACAAAAGGATGAAGGCTATTGCTTAACGCATTGTAAGCCGCCCTGAGTCTCCGGAGAAGGGCGGCATATAAATCAAATTTAAAAAAAAAATAGATAGTTAACAGATAGAGATAGATAGATAGATAGATAGATAGATAGATAGATAGATAGATAATAGATGATAGATAGATGATAGATGATAAATAGATAGATAGATAGACAGATAGAGATAGATAGATAAATAAAAGATAGAGATAGATAGATAGATAGATAGATGATAGATGATAAATAGATAAATAGATAGATAGACAAAGATAGATGGATGATAGATAGATAGATAGATACATACATAGATACATAGATAGATGATAAATAAGATGATAGATAGAAGATACATAAATAGATAGAAAGGCAGACAGACAGATAGATAACAGAAATAGATAGATAGATAGATAGATAGATAGATAGATAGATAGATAGATGATAGATGATAGATGATAAATAGATAGACAGATAGAGTTAGATAGATAACAGATACAGATAGATAGACAGATAGACAGATAGATAGATAGATAGATAGATAGATAGATAGATAGATAGATAGATAGATATAATAACTTTATTGGCACTTTATAAAACTAATTGGCATACATTAAAATGAAATTCCATGGTATACAGCTCTCAAAGGGTCACCACCTCCTACAGAGAAACAACCCAGCCTAGTCCGGATGTAAACCTCTGAGGGATGTATGCAAAGTTCAGTCAAAGATGACTGAACTGAAGAACCAGAAGGCCCTTCGATCCTTACTGTCGCGATCGCCATCTTGACTTTTGCCTTGGGGGGGTGGGGGACGGAGTCAAGGCAAAGAGTTTATCTTGGTGACCCTCCTGAAACCTGAGTTCCCTAATTGACCTGTCCCTCGTGTTCAGGAGGACTGAGCTGGTGCTAGTGGCACCTTTGACCGAGTGCCGTGACACAGGGGTCTCCGGTGAGGTCCCACCAATCAGCGAAAGGATTTTGAGGATGCATTCAGGGTCCACGGGTCAATGAAAGACCTCGTGGTTGCATTGGGACAACACGATAAGCTTAGTTCTGCCTTCGCTTTGTCTTTTGGGATTCATGGGTTGTGTGAATGCTTAATCCTGGTGTCAGCTCGATGTCGATTGTGGTGCATCACCTTGCAAATCACGTTGTGGTGTGTTGGTTTTCTTGTGTCCACTGCAGGGAGAAAAGGGCTTTCCTGGAAACAAAGGGATCAAAGGCGAGAAGGTAGCTTATCATCATTCTCTACTACTTTTAATAGAATTACACAGTTGGAAGGGTCCTTGGAGGTCTTCTAGTCCAGCCACCTGCTCAAGCAGGAGACACTTTGTCATTCTCGACAAATGCTAGAGGTTTTTAAGAGGAGATTGGACAACCATTTGTCTGAAATCGTATGTTCTGTCCCCGTCTCACACATGCACACAAACAGACAGCCGGGGGTTAAATAAACTGGCAGACAACAAATTCTTTCAATAAGAGGATTGGCAACAACCCAGTAGCTGCTTGCCAAGAACTTTACTCATAAACAAGATACACACAGTTTAAGAATTGTCAAGTCCAGTCCGTAATTAAATCCAAGGCAGATAACGTTGTTTACAAAGATGCAATGTGACTCGATAGTAGTTAGTTTTGTCCGTCACAGAGTCTGAATGGCCACTTCACCCCCTTTTATACCCTGTGGGGTGTGGTCCAGTGACTCAGCTTAATCTCTGGCACACCTCTTCTTCTGTTGCGCGTGCTTATCTCTGTGACGCTGCCGGGGATCCAGCCAAGACTCATCTCCCTCATCACTGTCCACCTGTGGCTGCGTGGACGTGCTTGGCCCCGGGCCTATCTCTTGACCTTTGGCGGACACCGAAGGCATTGCCAGAGAGGAGGGTCCTGGAGAGGGAGGTCTTGCCAACTCCTCTCCTTCACTCTCGGAGTCCTCTCCTGCCGATGTCACAGGCTCAGGTAACGGAGCCACAACATCATATAGAGTTTCCTGCCTGAGTTTTCTTTGGACTAGATGTTGTGGCCCGTCAGCAACCTGTGCAGCTAGTAGCTGATTCCGACAGCGAGGAGGCTGGTGTGGTGCTGCGCCAGCAGCCTGTGCAGCTGGCGCTCGAGTCGGACAATGAGGAGGCTGGAGAAGATGTGGTGCCAGAGGCGGGGATTCAGCCAGGGCCTTCAGAACCTCCAGAAGCTCCTATAAGTGAAGAGGAAGAAGAGGAGGAGCCTCTTCTCGATGCACGGGCGCGCAGAGCTGCCAAAAGGCAGGAGAGGCTCCTCAGGAGGAGGTCTCCTCGAGAGTAAGGCTTGGGGATAATTGGCCACTCCCTTAGCCTATTTAAGGAGGAACGCCAACTGAAGCAATTTGCAGGGAACAACTTCGTTCACTCTCCTTCACGTCCTGATCTTAGTTCTCTTATGAGTTTCCTGCAAATTGCTTCTGGGCTTTCTGCCAACCATAGTAAGATTACGATTATTGATTCTTTGGATTCTTGTAGGCTGTTAAGAAAGTTAATTAACAGCCTTTGTTGGAGAAAGACTGATTTAATTTAGCAAACTAAGGTTCATACAGACTTTGTGTGTGCTGCGTTCTTTGGGGTCCGTCGCTGGGGCAGAACACGAGAAGACCTCCAAGTTCCCTTCCAATTCTGTTATTCTGTAAATGCTGGTCTCATCTCTTCTCCAAAGCCACCAGTGTTGGTGCGTCCACCACTGATGCACGAGAAGGAGGACCGATAGTCCTCGACTTACAACCGAAATTGAGCCCAACATTTCTGTTGTTAAGTGGGGCATTTCTTAAGTGAGTTTTGCCCCCTTTTTACGAACTTTCTTTGTAGATTAAGTGAATCTAGCTTCCCCATGGACTTGCTTGTTAAAAAGTCACAAAAAGGGGTCACATGACCCCTGGACACTGCAACCGTCTAAATATGAACCAGTGGTCAAGCGTCTGAATTTTGATCCAATGACCATGGCAATGTTACAATGGTCACAAGTGTGAAAAATGGTCATAAGTCACTTTTTTCAGCGATGTTGTAACTTTGGATAGTCACTAAACCAGTGTTTCTCAACCTTGGAAGCTTGAAGATGGGTGGACTTCAACTCCCAGAATCCCCCAGCCAGCAGCGCTGGCTGGGGGATTCTGGGAGTTGAAGTCCACCCATCTTCAAGCTACCAAGGTTGAGAAACACTGCACTAAATGAAACTGTTGAGGACGAGCTTCATATTTAAAGGTGCAGAGAGGAAGGAAAGGGTCGATCCTATATTAGGAAGTTGAATTGTCAGCCAGGTAGAATGGATTCAATATTTTGTTTTTTTGTTTTTTTCAGGGAGGCCCAGGAGACCCAGGAGAAGCAGGCCTGAAGGTAAGGGTCAAAAGGAAAAATGGCGTGGAAGTTTCTAGAAGAGCAGGCAAAGCTGGAGTGGTGGAGTGAAACAAGTCCTCAGCCTAGAGCAGTGATGGCTAACCTTTTTGCCGTCACGTGACAAAAGTGGAGGAAGCACGGGGGGGGGTCTCTCGCGCGTGTGTGCCCTGACCCATAATTCAATGTGTCCCGCACCCCCCCCCGTGCATGCGCGGAAGGAAGGAAGGAGGGAGGGAGGAAAGGAAGGAAGGAGTGGGGGGTGGAAAAGAAGGAAGAAAAGAGGAAGGAGGGGAGGGAAGGAAAAGGAAGGAAGGAGGGAGGGAGGGAGGAAAGGAAGGAAGGAGAGGGGGTGGAAAAGAAGGAAGAAAAGAGGAAGGAGGGGAGGGAAGGAAAGGAAGGAAGGAGGGAGGGAGGGAGGAAAGGAAGGAAGGAGAGGGGGTGGAAAAGAAGGAAGAAAAGAGGAAGGAGGGGAGGGAAGGAAAAGAAAGGAAGGAGGGAGGGAGGGAGGAAAGGAAGGAAGGAGAGGGGGTGGAAAAGAAGGAAGAAAAGAGGAAGGAGGGGAGGGAAGGAAAAGAAAGGAGGGAGGGAGGGAGGAAAGGAAGGAAGGAGAGGGGGTGGAAAAGAAGGAAGAAAAGAGGAAGGAGGGGAGGGAAGGAAGGAAGGAAGGAGGGAGGGAGGAAAGGAAGGAAGGAGTGGGGGTGGAAAAGAAGGAAGAAAAGAGGAAGGAGGGGAGGGAAGGAAAAGGAAGGAAGGAGGGAGGGAGGGAGGAAAGGAAGGAAGGAGAGGGGGTGGAAAAGAAGGAAGAAAAGAGGAAGGAGGGGAGGGAAGGAAAGGAAGGAAGGAGGGAGGGAGGGAGGAAAGGAAGGAAGGAGAGGGGGTGGAAAAGAAGGAAGAAAAGAGGAAGGAGGGGAGGGAAGGAAAAGAAAGGAAGGAGGGAGGGAGGAAAGGAAGGAAGGAGAGGGGGTGGAAAAGAAGGAAGAAAAGAGGAAGGAGGGGAGGGAAGGAAAAGAAAGGAAGGAGGGAGGGAGGAAAGGAAGGAAGGAGAGGGGGTGGAAAAGAAGGAAGAAAAGAGGAAGGAGGGGAGGGTAGGAAGGAAGGAAGGAGGGAGGGAGGAAAGGAAGGAAGGAGAGGGGGTGGAAAAGAAGGAAGAAAAGAGGAAGGAGGGGAGGGAAGGAAAGGAAGGAAGGAGGGAGGGAGGGAGGAAAGGAAGGAAGGAGAGGGGGTGGAAAAGAAGGAAGAAAAGAGGAAGGAGGGGAGGGAAGGAAAAGAAAGGAAGGAGGGAGGGAGGAAAGGAAGGAAGGAGAGGGGGTGGAAAAGAAGGAAGAAAAGAGGAAGGAGGGGAGGGTAGGAAGGAAGGAAGGAGGGAGGGAGGAAAGGAAGGAAGGAGTGGGGGTGGAAAAGAAGGAAGAAAAGAGGAAGGTGGGGAGGGAAGGAAAAGAAAGGAAGGAGGGAGGGAGGGAGGAAAGGAAGGAAGGAGAGGGGGTGGAAAAGAAGGAAGAAAAGAGGAAGGTGGGGAGGGAAGGAAAAGAAAGGAAGGAGGGAGGGAGGGAGGAAAGGAAGGAAGGAGAGGGGGTGGAAAAGAAGGAAGAAAAGAGGAAGGAGGGGAGGGAAGGAAAGGAAGGAAGGAGGGAGGGAGGGAGGAAAGGAAGGAAGGAGAGGGGGTGGAAAAGAAGGAAGAAAAGAGGAAGGAGGGGAAGGAAGGAAGGAAGGAAGGAAGGAGAATGAAGAGAGAAGGAAAAGGAAGGAAGGAGGGAGGGAGGGAGGAAAGGAAGGAAAGAGTGGGGGGTGGAAAAGAAGGAAGAAAAGAGGAAGGAGGGGAGGGAAAGAAAGGAAAGGAAGGAAGGAAGAAACAAACAAACAAAATTACTAGGTAACATCATCAGTGCTTGAAGTGGGGAGGAGGAACAACTGTGGGGTCCTTGGTGCTCTCAGGGTTTGGTTGTTTTCCTAAAGACATTTCACAACCCAACTAGCTAACATCATCAGTGTTAAAAGGGAACGGGGCTTGCATCCTGTTTATATACAGTGGCTTGCTATTAAAGAAAAGTTACTCTGGGAAGGTAAAGAGATGTGTAAAATTGCACTCTCCTTCCTTGGAGAATCCTCCTTGCTGCTATCCACAGTTTGCGTTTCATCCAGAGCAATTTTTACTCTACTGCTGGGTCAAACCGAATCCCTGGCACCACAGGGACTAGAAACTTGCCTTTTCCTTTTGTGTCTTGCAGGGAAGCAAGGGCAATGACGGTGAAATTGGTCAAAAGGTAAAAGAAACTAGATTTTAATGGGAGGAAACTGGGTTTTAAAGGGTTTTAAAAATTCTCTCTGTGTGAGCAAGCCGTTAAAAATAGCTGATTTAAGGGAAATATTCAATTTACCAGCCTGGTTTGTGCTATATGTTAGTTTATGTCCTGGTTTGCACAAGACAGCTATAAATGAACTGCATTGGGGAGGGTTTCTTTGCCTAAGCCCCAATAAAAACTAACCACAGTTAGCGCTAACCAAGATTTGCATGCTTACTATGTTTATTTATTTATATCCAGCCTCTATTATTTTTACAAATAGCTCAAGGCAGCAAACATATCCATCACCCTTTCCTCCTCCTATTTTTCCCACAACAACAAACTTGTGAGGTGGGTTGGGCTGAGAGAGAGGGACTGGCCCAAAGTCACCCAGTTGGCTTTCATGCCTAAAGCAGGACTAGAACTCACTGTCTCCTGGTGATTGGACTAAAGTCACCCAGTTGGCTTTCATGCCTAAAGCAGGTCTAGAACTCACTGTCTCCTGGTGATTGGTCCAAAGTCACTCAACTAGCTTTCATGCCCAAGGTAGAACTAGAACTCACTGTCTCCTGGTGATTGGCCCAAAGTCACCCAGTTGGCTTTCATGCCTAAGGTGGAACTAGAACTCACCCTCTCCTGGTGATTGGCCCAAAATCACCCAGTCGGCTTTTATGCCTAAGGTGGAACTAGAACTCACCCTCTCCTGGTGATTGGCCTAAAGTCACCCAGTTGGCTTTCATGCCTAAGGTGGAACTAGAACTCACCCTCTCCTGGTGAATGGGCCAAAGTTACCCAGTCGGCTTTCATGCCTAAGGTGAAACTAGAACTCATCCTCTCCTGGTGAATGGGCCAAAGCCACTCAGCTGGCTTTCGTGCCTAAAGCAGGACTAGAACTCACGCTCTGCTGGTAATTGGCCCAAAGTCACCCCGTCGGATTTTAGGCCTAAAGTGGAACTAGAATTCACCCTAACCCTAATAATAACATAAAAATAGAGATAAACATAAAAAATAGAGATAGAGATTAAAATATAGAGAAATAATATAAATATATAGAGAAATAATAACATAAAAATGTAGATGAATCTATTCCGAGTGGAGAACAATATCCTTTGTCTTAGCCTTCCACCAGAATTTGGGGGTGCCAATTGTCAGTGAGTTGATGTCTCCTCTCTCTCTCTCTCTCTCTTTTTTTAAATCTGCTTTCAAGGGTGAACCAGGTATTGGTTTCCGTGGTCCGGTTGGCCAGGCTGGAGCTCCTGGACGTAAGGTTGGTGCAGTGAAAAGCTTGTGGCCCTGTTTTTGATGATGTAGATTGGGCACCTAATAAATCATACTCTCAGGGACACCCCAGAAGATGGTCAAATCAATCCAAATAGCCATTACGATGTGTTGTGAAAAGGGGAGGAAGTTTGATTGCATGATAATAACTAAACTTTGGACTTTTTTTCGTTGTTCTGCCTCTGTTGGACCATCTAAATCTTCCTACAGATGTTCAGAGCAAGCAAGCGAGTAACTTTCAGTAAGGAAGAGAGAAGATAACATATTGTGGAGTTCTCAGTGCTCTCTCAGCTTGGCTGTTGGCTTGTAGACGTTTCGTGACCCAGCTAGATAACATCATCAGTGCTAGAAGGGAATGCGGTTTAAGGAGTGGAGGAATAGGAGAAGGAGGAAGGAAGAAGTGCGAAGAAGGAGGAGAAGAAGAAGGAGGAAGGAGAACTGTGGAATCTTTGGTGCTCTCTGAGCTTGGTGGTGGCTTGTAGACGTTTCATGACCCAATTAGATAACATAATCAGTGTTAGAAGGGAATGCAGTTTAAGGAGTGGAGGAATAGGAGAAGGAGGAAGGAAGAAGTGCGAAGAAGGAGGAGAAGAAGAAGGAGGAAGGAGAACTGTGGAATCTTTGGTGCTCTCTGAGCTTGGTGGTGGCTTGTAGACGTTTCATGACCCAATTAGATAACATAATCAGTGTTAGAAGGGAATGCAGTTTAAGGAGTGGAGGAATAGGAGAAGGAGGAAAGAGAAGGAATAAGTGCAAAGAAGGAGGAGAGCCTTTCTAGGAGCCTGGGAGGGTGAAAACAGCCTTCCCCACCACCTGGAGGCCCTCCGGAGGCCGGGAACAGCCAGTTTGCTGACTAATGGCCCGTTTCCGGCCTCCAGGGAGCTTCCAGGGGACTGGGGAAGGTCCGTTTTCACCCTCCCCAGGCTCCTAGAAAGCCTCTGGAGCCTGGGGAGGGCCAAAAAACGGGCCTACCAGGCCCACTGTGCCATCACATGCCAAAAGTGGGGAGAGCACGGAGGGGTGGGGTGCATAGAATTATGGGTGTGGACACGCGTGCGTGTGCCCCCCGCACACCCCACTTTTGGCACGCGATGGCAAAAAGGTTCGCCATCCCTGCAATAGACCTTCATACCACAATACCTTGTTCGTCATCTGATTAGGTCTTTGTGGTTTCTTCCCACCAGGGTGAACCTGGGGTACCAGGGCCTGCCGGAGCACAAGGCATACAAGGAATTCGGAGTAATCCTGGTATGCCGGGGTCCCAGGGAGAAAGGGGCTCTCCAGGCCCACCTGGAGTTCCTGGGCAAAAGGTAAGTAACCATTGGAGTCATGGTTCCATACCCAAATCTCACCGTTCACCAAGTTGGGAATGGCCACACAGAGAGAAGAACGTAAGATTCTCACAGCGTCTGTAGTCCATTAGATATATTTAAGGGCCTCCTCTAAGCACATACGCCATGGTGGCGCAGTGGTTAGAATGCAGTATTGCAGGCTAATTCTGCCCACTGCCAAGAGTTCGATCCTGACCGGCTCATGGTTGACTCAGCCTTCCAGCCTTCCGAGGTCGATCAAATGAGGACCCAGATTGTTGGGGGCAAAAGGCTGAATCTGTAAACCGCGTAGAGAGGGCTGGAAAGCCCTGGGAAGCTACACACAACAATGGTGGGTGGCTCCCGGTTCTTTCCGGTTCTTTAGAACTGGTAGTAAAAGGGGCGGGAGGCTCCGCCCACCCGCCCGGACGTCATAATTGACGATCTGCACGCTTCCGTTGCAAACCAGTAGTAAAGGGAAGTAGAACCCACCCCTGGTACATAAGTAATTGCTATTGCTAAGTGGGAAGGAAGGAAGGAAGAAGGAAGGAAGGAAGGAAGGAAGGAAGGAAGGAAGGAAGGAAGGAAGGAAGGAAGGAAGGAAGGAAGGAAGGAAGGAAGGAAGGAAGGAAGGAAGGAAGGAAGGGCCATGGGGGCGCAGTGGTGAGACTGCAGTATTGCAGGCTAACTGTGCCAACTGCCAGGAGTTCGATCTTGACCGGTGGAAAGAAGGAAGGAAGGAAGGGAGGATGGAAGCGAGGGAGGGAGGGAGGAAGGAAGGAAGGAAGGAAGGAAGGAAGGAAGGAAGGAAGGAAGGAAGGAAGGAAGGGCCATGGGGGCACAGTGGTGAGACTGCAGACTGCAGTATTGCAGGCTAACTATGCCAACTGCCAGTAGTTCAATTTTGATGGATGGATGGAAGGAAGGAAGGAAGGAAGGAAGGAAGGAAGGAAGGGAGGACGGGAGGGAGGGAGGGAGGGAGGGAGGAAGGAAGGGAGGACAGGAGGGAGGGAGGGAGGGAGGGAGGAAGGAAGGAAGGAAGGGCCATGGGGGTGCAGTGGTGAGACTGCAGTATTGCAGGCTAACTATGCCAACTGCCAGTAGTTCAATTTTGATGGATGGAAGGAAGGAAGGAAGGAAGGAAGGAAGGAAGGAAGGAAGGGAGGAAGGAAGGAAGGGAGGACAGGAGGGAGGGAGGGAGGGAGGGAGGGAGGGAGGGAGGAAGGAAGGAAGGAAGGAAGGAAGGAAGGGCCATGGGGGTGCAGTGGTGAGACTGCAGTATTGCAGGCTAACTATGCCAACTGCCAGTAGTTCAATTTTGATGGATGGATGGATGGAAGGAAGGAAGGAAGGAAGGAAGGAAGGAAGGAAGGAAGGAAGGAAGGAAAGGAGGGAGGACGGGAGGGAGGGAGGGAGGGAGGAAGGAAGGAAGGAAGGGAGGACAGGAGGGAGGGAGGGAGGGAGGGAGGGAGGGAGGGAGGGAGGAAGGAAGGAAGGAAGGAAGGAAGGAAGGAAGGAAGGGCCATGGGGGTGCAGTGGTGAGACTGCAGTATTGCAGGCTAACTGTGCCAACTGCCAGGAGTTCGATTTTGACTGGAGGGAGGGAGGGAGGGAGGGAGGGAGGGAGGGAGGAAGGAAGGAAGGAAGGAAGGAAGGAAGGAAGGAAGGAAGGAAGGAAGGAAGGGCCGTTGTGGCACAGTGGTGAGATGTAGTATTTCAGGCTAACTGTGCCAACTGCCAGGAGTTCGATTTTGACCGGAAGGAAGGAAGGAACGAAGGAAGGAAGGAAGGAAGGAAGGAAGGAAGGAAGGAAGGAAGGAAGGAAAGAAGGCAGGAAGGAAGGAAGAGCTGTGGTGGCGCAGTGGTGAGACTGCAGTATGGCAGGCTAACTCTGCCAACTGCCAGGAGTTCGATCCTAACCAGCTCAAGGTTGACTCTGCCTTCCAAGGGGGGTAAAATGAGGACCCAGGTTTTTGGGGGCCAGAGGCTGACTCCGTAAACTGCTTAGAAAGGGCTGTAAAAGCACTGTGAAGCGGTATATAAATCTAAGTGCTATAGCTATTTCTATCCCGCCCCTACCTCCCAAAGCAATCTCCCAACCCAAATTTATTAGAATAAAACCATCAAGTCTGACTTGGCACTGTCCAATAACAGGTAGTCCTCGACTTACAACCATTCATTTAGTGACCATTTGAAGTTACAACGGCACTGGGGAAAAAATGATTTCGGACCATTTTTCACACTTATGACCGTCGCAACATCCCCAAAGTCATGTGATCAAATTGGCAACTGACTCATATTTATGATGTTCGCAGTGTCCCGGGAGGGTGGGGGTCACGTGATCCCCTTTTTACGACCTTCCGATCAGCAAAGTCAATGGGAAAACCGGATTCATTTAACGACTGCGTGACGAACTTAACAACTGCTGTGATTCACTTAACAACCGTGGCAAGTAAGATCGTAAAACGGGGCAAAACTCACTTAACGACTGTCTCGCTTAGCAACGGGAATGCCTGGACTCCATTGTGGTCGTAAGTCGAGGATTCCCTGTTCGTTGCTGAGAAACTCATCTTTGAAGAAGGGAATAAAGAAAACTTCCTGCAGCTTGGAACATAAAAATGTAGCTGAAATATTTGACCGAATTCGTCTTTTCCGAGCCAACTTTTCTTTTATTTGGAGGAAGAAAAGAGCTTTTTCAATGGCCTCTGAAAAACAAAACAAACAAAATAACTCGGCAGGTAAAATTGGAAAATGGACAGAGAAATTATCTTCCTGTATCATTTTGAGACAGGCTATTACTGGGTCACTTAGGCAGGTTTGTGCATCTTCTAAACCATCGGGATATTTAATCCAGGTTAAAGTGACCCAAACCCCATTCTACAGAAAAAAATAAGTCAGTCCATTCTAAAACATTGCTTGTTTGAGGAAGAAGATTCGGGACTTCATACAAACCCAGCAATCTTGGCTAGTCTCACAAATATGGGTAGCCTTCGGAAGACTACCAAGGTGCGAAAATGAAGCTGGGAATTTGAAACAGCATCACAGAAAGAAACGCAAGTAGTCCTCGGCTTACGACCAAAACTGAGCCTCACATTTCTGTCGCTAAGCAAAACGGTTGTTGAGTGAGTGTTGCCCCATTTTACGACCTTCCTTGCCCACAGTTGTGAAGTGAATCCCTGCCATTGTTCAGTGTTGTGGCCTCTCGGCCGCCGGCCCCCTCCGACAGCCGAATCAGAGGAGGAGGAGGCGTTGGAGTCGTAATCAGCATCAACCTGAGAGCTCCGAGGGGGAAGAGGGAATGGAGCTGTCAGAGAAAGAGAGACGGCGGCGGAGTCCGGACTGTCCGTCAGCCCTCAGATGGAGAGTCAACAGCCCCCAGGTGGCTGATGAGGAAGAGGAGGAGCAGCTGGGTCCAGTGCCTGACATGCAGAAAGCAGAGGAGAGGAGAGCAGTGGAAATCTATGGGCCGGTCCTCGGGACGGAAGAGCCACCACTGCTAGTAAAGCCCCACCGTAGCTCTGGGGATACAAGGCAGGGGGCGGAGATGAATACATGGGGCAGACAACTATTCTCCTCCTGCCAAACGGACTTGTTAGCCTACGGTGAGAGAGAAACTTTTGGCCGGGGCTGCCGGCGCTCCTAATTAAAGGAATCTTTGAGTTAACTTCCGAGGGTTTGTCATGTTTGAGGTGCTGGGTCAAAAGATTAAGTTAGTTACACGGTTGTTATATCATAGATAAATGTCAGGTCAAACACAGAGTTTTAGAAGTCCATAAGCTGCGGGCCTGTTTTGAAGGGGGGGGGAGAGGAATTTTTTTTTTTTTTTTTTTTAATTTGATTTATATGCCGCCCTTCTCCGGAGACTCAGGGCGGCTTACAGTGCGTTAAGCAATAGCCTTCATACTTTTGTATATTTATACAAAGTCAGCTTATTGCCCCCACAAACTGGGTCCTCATTTAACCTACCTTAGAAAGGATGGAAGGCTGAGTCAACCTTGAGCCTTGGAGAGATTCGAACCAGCAGTAAATTGCAGGCAGCTGTGTTAATAACAGGGTGCTTTAAACCACTGTAGTACCAAGGCTCTTCAAGAATTATTATTCTTGAAATATATTTCAAGGAGCCTGGTGGTACAGTGGACTAAACTACTGTTAAAATAGTATTTAGCTGCCAGCTGCCTGCAATTACTGCAAGTTCAAATCTCACCAGGCTCAAGGTTGACTCAGCCTTCCATCCTTTCGAGGTAGGTAAAATGAGGACCCGGTTTGTGGGGGCTGTATAAAAAAGAACACCGCTTGGGGGGGGGGCCGAAAGCCCTACTAAGCAGGTATATACAAAAGTATGAAGGCTATTGCTTAACGCATTGTAAGCCACCCTGAGTCTCCGGAGAAGGGCGGCATATAAAATCGAACCAATAAATAAATAAATAAATTAGGAGAAAACTGGAATGTTCGCTTCTCTCTTGGGTTTATTTGTTTCCCCATTTCTGGAGCACCTCTTTCTTCTTCTTCTGGTTAATAACAACTGCAATGCGATGTCATTTCCTTATCTCTGAAATTGATGTGCAAACTAATAAATAAATAAATAAATAATATTTAGTTATTTATCAGTATTTAACAAGGGGAGGACAATCTATGAGTGTAGGGGGGGGCTGTCTTTTATAAAAAAAATTTTTTTTTGCAATGCCTTATTTAGTTTTGCTTTGTCTTTGCATTTTTTTCTCTTTTCTTTTTTCGAAATTTGTATTTTAACATTGTCAATAAAATTTTAAAAAATTATTGCAGAAAGGAAAGAAAGAGCGAATGAAATCACTTAGCATAGCTGCCCCCAATCTTTTGGGCACCTCCATGGACTGGAGGAAGCGTGATTTTGCATGATGCCTACATCCTGCAGATGGGGCTTTGCCTGTTTGTGCAGGGGGGGGAGAACCGGTTCGGTGACATCATATCGTCACCACTACTGGCTCGGCCGAACCGGACCAAACCAGGAGGAACCCACCACTGGAACTGGTACGAACCGGCTGAATACCACCTCTGATGGGCATCAAATATCTTGCTGGGGGCAGGGAGCTGGGGCTCTGAGTTTCTGTCTCCCTTAAGATTTTTCTTTTTCTCTTTTAGGGGAAATATAATATTCTGCCTTTTTAATATTCCCTAAAATATTTCATTCTTCTAGGAGAGAGGTGGGTGCTAACTTTCTACAGTACCAAGGACTCCATCAGCATCTTCCTCCCCCCCCAATTAATATTCACTGAAAGTATTCTCTTTTCAGGGGGAACAAGGGAAAAGAGGCCGGCCTGGATCAATGGGACCGAGAGGACCTACTGGATCTCCCGGAACAGAGGTGGGTTTGCCTTGGAAATGAGAGAGAGAGAGAGAGAGAGAGAGAGAGAGAGAGAGAGAGAGAGAGAGAGAGAATAGAAAGAGAGAGAGAGAGAGAGAGAGAGAGAGAGAGAGAGAGAGAGAGAGAGAGAGAGAGAATAGAAATATCATTTTTAAGAAGCCCAGTTCAGGTAATCTTTGACTTACAACCGTCCATTTAGTGACCATTCAAAGTTACTGAAAAAAGAGGGATTTATGACTGTTCCTTGCAGCATCCCAGGGTCACATGATCAAAATTCGGGCTCTTGGAAACTGGCATGCCTGTACAAAAGCTGCGGCATCCTGGGGGATCATGTGATCCCATCTGCGGCCTTCCCAGCTGGCTTTTGACAAGCAAAGCTGATGGGGAGGAAACTGGATCTGTTTAAGAACCGTGTGATTCACTTAATAACTGCAGTGATACTCTCTGGTGCTTTCTGAGCTTGGTTGGGTTTTTTTTTGCAGACGTTTTATGACCCAGCTAGGTAACAACATCAGTGCTAGGAGGGAGTAAGGTTTATGGAGAGCAGGAGGAGCAGGAGGAGGCGGAGGAGGAGGAGGAAGAGGAGGAGGAGGAGCAGTTCTGATCAATGGCAGATCCGAGGGAATCTCTGACACAGTGTTGTTTTCTCGTTGTCTTTTTTCTCCTTCAGGGAAAGCCAGGGGCTCCAGGGATGAAAGGCAACAAGGTAAGTCCTAACCTGGTTAGGATAAACCCTGATGGCCAGGGCTTCAACACGCCAGGTAGAGATGGCCACCAACTTGAAGGTTTACGTAAGAATAGGCCATTTCTCTCTTCTTTTTTTAAAAAAATAAAATTTTTATTGGAATTATAATGTTGGCAGCCCTCGACTTACAACAGTCATTGAGTGACCATTTGAAGTTACAACAGTTTCTACAGGACAAGTGTGCAAGACAAGTCACTAGCATATAAAGAGAGCAAACCCCCCCCCCACTCCTTTCTAGCACTGATGATGTTACCTTGTTGGGTAATGAAACGTCCGAAATGAAAACAAGCAGGCTCAGAGAGCACCAAGGAAGCCACAATCCTCCTCCTCCTCCTCCCACAATCCCCACTCCCTTCTAGCACTTGATGATGTTCCCTAGTTGGGTAATGAAATGTCTGCAAGAAAACCACCAAGCTCAGAGAGCACCAAGGAAGCCATCCTCCTCCTCCTTCTCCTCCTTCTTGCAAACCCCACAATTAACCAGTGGAACAACTTGCCTCTAGAAGTTGTAAATGCTCCAACACTGGAAGTTTTTAAGAAGATGTTGGATAATCATTTGTCTGAAATGGTGTAGGGTTTCCTGCCTAAGCAGGGGGTTGGACTAGAAGGTCCCTTCCGACTCTGTTATTCTATTCTATTCTATTCTATTCTATTCTATTCTATTCTATTCTATTCTATTCTATTCTATTCTATTCTATTCTATTCTATTCTATCCTATCCTATCCTATTCCTTATTCCATTTCATATTCTATTCTATTCTATTCTATTCTATTCTATTCTATTCTATTCTATTCTATTCTATTCTATTCTATTCCACTTTCTATATTCTATATTCTATTCTATTCTATTCTATTCTATTCTATTCTATTCTATTCTATTCTATTCTATTCTATTCTTATTCTGGGTATTTCTCTACATAAATCCACATTTTCTGGCTGCTTTGCAGGGGGAGAGTGGTCTTGGCAAACTGGGTCCCAGAGGTTACCAAGGTGTTCCTGGACCACAGGTAAGATGAGCAGCTAACTGGGTTTATTTATTTATTTATTTATTTATTTATTTATTTATTTATTTATTTATTTATTTATTTATTTATTTATTTATTTTTTAAATTTCTATACCACCCTTCTCCTTTCGGACTCAGGGCGGTGAACAGCCAAAAATAAAACATTTGTACACAAAAGTTAAAATAGTTTTAAAATAATTAAATAAAGTTTGGCCCATAATTTAAAACATTTCAATTAAAATCGGTATCAATTTTAAAACCAATATAAAATCAGGCCAGCCCGGCTAACTGAAAAAAATAGGTTTTAAGGGCCCGACAAAAAGTCCGGAGGTCTGGGATCACTCGTATCTCTGGGGGTAGATTGTTCCAGAGGGTAGGTGCCATCACAGAGAAGGCTCTCGCCCTGGGGGTCGCCAGCCGACATTGTCTGGCTGACGGCACCCTGAGGAGGCCCTCTCTGTGGGAGCGAACCGGCCGGTGGGAGGCTATTGGTGGCAGGAGGTGGTCTCGTAAGTACCCCGGCCCTAAGCCATGGAGCGCTTTAAAGGTGGTCACCAACACTGTTATGTATGTATCTATTTTGTGCGGGAAATTCAAATGTTCTGTGAATTGTGATTGGTTAACGGTTGCCCCTGAAAAGTATATAAAGAGTATATAAAAAGTATATAAAGTGGGGAATTCTGGGAATGGAAGTCCACCCATCTTCAAGTAGCCAAGTTTGAGAAACATTGGACTAAGTAGATCTTCCGGAAGGATCCTTTTCCTCTCAGCCAACAAGTTTTGCAGAACGTTGCGTCGCTTTGCACCAACCACGAGTGCATTCTAGTGACGGTTTTGTGTCCAGCGGTGCTCCCCCTCTCCAGATTCCATGATGACTATTCAGATTAAAATTCTCCTCTTCCTCCTAACCATCTGAATTCAATCCCCCTTGCAACCTCTGTAGAAATGAATATTCAGTCATGAATACCTCCGGATACGTGTCCAAAAACGGCTTTATTTTCGGGAACCAGCTCCTCGGTAGCTCACACCCAGCGCCGAGCAAAGGCGTTTAAAAAAATTAGCAAGCCAAATATCCTTATTTCTCTCGACACTTTGAATACGATGGCATATAAATAGGGCATTAAAGACTAATGGGCGAAAAGGTAAGCAACTTTAGGCCGCCTGCAGAATTTAAATGCGACAGGACGGTATTAAAATATGAGATTAATTCATTAGAAGTTCAAACAGAGTGAGTCAAGACGGCGTGAGAGTGTCTGAAGGGAAATAAATTGCCGCGGCCTTTTGTCAAAGTGTTTTAATTCACAACTTGGAGCTCCGTTCATTTATTTATGCACTTAGTTCTGGGCTTTATTATTTTTATAAATAACTCAAGGTGACGAACACACGCATTATCCCCCTATTTTCCCTACAACAACAACAACCATCCTGTGAGGTGGGTTGGGAAGAGAGAGAGAGAGAAAGAGGCTCAAAGTCGCTCAGCTGACTCTCGTGCCTAAGGCGGAACTCGAACTCGCCACCCAAGGCGACGAACGCACACCACATCCTCCTATTTTCCTCAGAACAACAACCACCCTGTGAGGTGGGTTCAGCTGAGGGGGGGGGTACTGGCTCAAAGTCGCTCCGCTGGCTCTCGTGCCTAAGGCGGGACTCGAACTCGCCGCCCAAGGTGGCGAACGCACACCATATCCTCCTATTTTCCTCACAACAACAACAACCACCCTGTGAGGTGGGTTCGGCTGAGAGAGGGGGGATACTGGCTCAAAGTCGCTCCGCTGGCTCTCGTGCCTAAGGCGGGACTCGAACTTGCCACCCAATTATGGCCGTAAATCGAGGATGACCTGTATTTATGACGGTAGCAGTGTCCCGGGGGGTCACGTGATCCCCTTTTTCGACCTCCCGACAAGCAAAAATCAGTGGGGAAGCCAGATTCATTTAACAACGGTGTGACTGACTTAACAACTGTCGTGATTCACTTAACGACGGTGGCCAGAAAGGTCATAAAATGGGGCAGCTAACAAATGTCTTGCTTAGCAACATCAATTTGTCGTAAATCGAGGACTAGTATATAACTTTTGGGGGGATATCACATATTTACAACCACTGACACCAATCTGACCTCTTTTGAACAGGGGGAAGAAGGAACTGTCGGTCTTCGGGGGCCTCTGGGGGTGACGGTAGGTTTGCCCGGCGATTCTGGAGCCCATCAGCCCGTTGAAGAGAAGAGTCAAAGCATGCGAGGCCCTATCTTCATTATTATTTTACATTTTAAACATGGATTGTTTAATTGAATAATTTATTATTTTAATTTCTTAATGCTTTGCCCTGTTATAAGCTGCCCAGGTTTCATGTGATAGATAGCATGACAGGCAGCGTAAAAATTAAAAGAACTAAAAGAATAAAATGTAATATATAAAAGAATAAAAAATAAAAGAATGAATAAAATGAAACATAAAATAAAAAATGAAATAAAAGAATAGAATAGAATAAAAGAATAAAATAAAGAAAAATTAAATTATGAAATTAAATTAAATTAAATGCCAGGTTTTGTTCCTTTGTTTTCCAGGGAGAGAAAGGGCCTGCTGGTTTAAAAGGAGAGAAGGTAAGAAGAACAAAATTCAAACATGTGTTATAAGGGCAAACATTTCTTTTATTTTCTGATTGTTTTTGAGTGCACGTCAGAGGTGGGTTTCAGCAGGTTCTGACCAGTTCTGGCGAACCGGTAGCGGAAATTTTGAGTAGTTCGGAGAACCGGTAGTAAAAATTCTGACTGGCCCCGCCTCCATCTGTTCTCTGTCTCCCGAGTCCCAGCTGATCGGGAGGAAATGGGGATTTTGCAGTAACCTTCCCCTGGATTGGGGAGGGAATGGGGATTTTATAGTATCCTTCCCCTGGAGTGGGGTGGGAATGGAGATTTTACAGTATCCTTCCCCTGCCATGTCCACCAAGCCACACCACACCCACCAAGCCACGCCTACAGGACCAGTAGCAAAAAATTTTGAAACCCACCACTGGTGCACGTGATATTCCTAGAAACATAAATTCGATTGGATTTTGGCCCGTCCCTCTAATTTTCATTGAGATAAGTGTCAAACCTGGAAACCATGTTTTACCTGTGGGCCTTCAGGCCTGCCACATTTTCTTCTGTGGGAAAATGGGAGCGGGAATTGCTAACCTTTTTGCCATCAAGTGCCAAAAGCGGGGGGAAGGCGGGGGGGGTCGCATATGCGTGTGCCCACACCCATAATTCTATGTGCCCCGCACATGCGCACACCCCACCAGATAGGCCCGTTTTGGGGTCAGATAGGCCCGTTTTTTCACCCTCCCCAGGCTCCAGAGGCTTTCTAGGTGTCAAGTTTCGATGTTGAAGTGCTGACACTGGGGAGGGCAAAAACAGCCTTCCCCACCTCCCTGGAGGCCCTCCAGAGGCCAGAAATGGCCCATTTCCGCGACTTCCAGTGGGCCCGTAAGGCCCGAAAATCAGCTAGCCGGCACGCACATGCGCGCTGGAACTGAGCTAGGGTAACGCTCACGTGCCCACAGATATGGCTCCACGGGCCACCTGTGGCACGCGTGCCATAGATTCGCCATCATGGGCATAGAGATTCAGGTTAATGTCAGGGTTCCAGGTAACACCCCCAACGAAAGAAGTTACTTGGAACTCTGACAACAGTTTTGTGCTGTTATTATCACTGCCGGAAACCAATCTGATATAGGTAATCTTCAGCTTATGAAAAATTGAAAAATTAATATTTTTTAAAAATGCTAAGAATAAAAATATTAAGAATAATATCTTTTTTTTGGATTTTTTTTTTTTAAACAAAACATAAAACAATTATCATCCATTACAATTACAGAAAGTGTATTGATCGGTTACAAATCTTTTGTGCTTAATCCTCTATCCAACATTTTCTTATTTAACAGTTCATTACATTATTATTCTCATTTACCAATTATTTAACAGTAAATTGTCCTCTATAAGGGGGGGGAAAAAACCCTTTATATGTTTTATTATCTTATCCATTTCATATTTCATATTTCATTTCCATTCTTTCTTGTCTAACCACTGATAAAATAAATCCCATATCAAATAATATTGTTTATCTTCTTGTTCCCTAATTTCAAATGTCAATTTACTCATTTCAGCACACTCCAAAATTTTCTTGATAACATCGTCATCCGTGGGTATCTTCTCACCTTTCCAGTTTCTAGCAAATACAATTCTAGCCGCCATTAAAACATTCACAATTAAATATCTCGTTTCTCTATTGTATATTTCTGGTAAAATCCCCAATAAATCGGAGAAATGTTGGAAGTGTCATCAGACTCCGGGCTCATATTACTGTATGTGGTGGACATGTGCAGAAGCTAAAAGATATTGGACTAAAATCCACAAACGGTTGGAAAAAATGACAAAGAAACCAAGAATAATATCTTTGATGCTAATTTCTTAACTCGGTAACCTCTGGAGGGATTGGACTACAATGCCCATCATCCCCAGAGGACCGGGGAATGAAATGTTAAGTGAAACAGCTGTTCGGTGAGTTTTGCCTCATGTTACCACCTTTCTTGCCACAGTTGTTAAGTGAATCACTCCGGTTGTTAAGTTAGCAACACGATTGTTAAGTGAATCTGGTTTCCCCATTGACTTTGCTTGTGAGAAGGTCACCAAAAGGATCACATAATCCTGGGACATGGCGACAGTCATAAACATGAACCAGCTGCCAAGCTTCTGAATTTTGATCCCATGACCACGGGATTGTTGCAATGGTTGTAAGTGTGAAAAACAGTCCTTAAGTCACTTTTTTCAGTGCTGCTGTAACTTCAAACGGTCACTAAATCAACTGTTGTAGTAAGTCAAGGAGGACCTGTAAATTCCTGTGTAACAAAACCCACATAAATCCATCTGCCATTCCTTCTTTTTTTCATTTTTAGGGTGACTTTGGTGTTCCTGGTCTCAAAGGAGAGAAAGTAAGTGAGATCCAAGTTGGGAATGGGGCAGGTGGGCTGGAGGTTTTTAAGGAGGGGCTGGGGTTGGAATTCATTGTTGGAATGTATTTTTATGCAACAACTACAGGCAGTAGATGGCAGTGTTGACACGTTTGGATCTATGGTATATACTCTGCTCTTTTGTTCTAAGCAGAGTTTCCCGTTTCCTGTTAAGAGTTAAAATAGTTGAGCAGTAAAACACATGGTGATTGTACTCTTTGCTCTGTGTGGTGCTTTATATAAACAGAATTTCTAACAACTGGGCAGCCCCCTGTCTGAAATGGTATAGGCTTTCCTGCTTGAGCAGGGGGGAGGCTTTAGACTAGAAGATTTCCAAGATCCCTTTCGAACTCTATTCTGATTGATTGATTGATCGATCGATCGATCGATCGATCAATCGATTGATCCCACCAAGAGCTTGTGATGAAAGTGATGGTGAAAATGTTGGACCTGAAGCTGGACAATTCGGGGTCAAGCCCTCCCAACCCACCCAGTCCTGGAAGCCCAATTCATGGCCTCCTGCCAATCCCTCTCTCTCAACCCAGCCTACCTCACAAGATTATTGTGAGAGGGAGAACTGGCAGGCTGTGTTTGCCGCCCAAAGAAAGACAGAGAAATCAGATGCAATGCAACAGCGATGGAATGCAATCGTGTGCCGTCCTACTTTGTTTTGTTCTGTTCTGTTCCACTAGAACAGAACGTAACTAAACACTCTGTTCAGTGGTGGGTTTCAAAAATTTTTACTACGGGTTCTGTGGGTGTGGCTCGGTGGACATGGCAGGGGAAGGATACTGTAAAATCTCCATTCCCTCTCCACTCCAGGGGAAGGTTACTCCAAGGACCGTTCCCAACCATCATTTGTTCAATGCATGACTGGCTGGGGAATTCTGGGAGTTGAAGTCCACGTAGCTTAAAGTTGCTAAGGTGGAGAAGCTCCACCCTAGGTACACCCAGTGCAAACTACGTTTCTCTTGTATATTTGAAACACAGGGAGATTCGATCACAATGTCTGGACCTCAAGGCTACAAAGGCAACAAAGGAGATCCGGTAAGTTGTGCTGATTTGATTGTTGTTGGGAATGAAACTTTTGCTTTCTTCAAAGCTCGTTGAGATGGGGGGGAGGGGCTTTGGGGGAGTGGCTATTGTTCTGTTCCTTTCCCGATTAGGAACATCTTATATGGACGTCGGATGTCAGCACGTCAAGCTGCATTTACTCTAGTGCTGACATAAGAAGGAGAAGCGGAGGCGTCTGGAAAGGGACGTTTGACTTTTCACCTACTTATTTTCCCTGGAGATAATATCCCCTGGGAGATGGGATGGGAGGGGGGAAATTCCTTTGAGCTGGAGCAGGGGTAGAGTGACTTGGAAGATAGCCAATGAGTGCAGGGGAGTGGGGAACGGAAAGGGAGGGTTTTGGGTCTGGAAATCAGTGTTGGCTGCGACCTGACATCCGACATATCTGGAAGGCACCAAAGCATGTAGCCAGAACATAACTAATCCGTGTTAGAAGAAACAAGATCTTTACAGATCGAAGATAATATTTGTAGCTCAGGGTTGAACCGGGAGCGGGGTCCTTCTTGGTGCTCTCTGAGCTTGTGGGTTTCCTTGCAGACATTTCATGACCCAACCAGGGAACATCATCAGTGCTGGAGGGTGTGGGAAATGCTCTCTGTTTGTATACAAGCCAGGGGTGAAATCCAGCAGGTTCTCACAGGTTCTGGAGAACCGTTAGCGGATTTTTTTTATTATTATTATTATTTTTATTTTCTCAAACATAAACATAAAATATAACTTTCAAGAACAAAGTCTCGATCCAGTCATAAATAGGTACAAAGCTTACATTCTTTTAACAAGCTCCATTCCCATTTTCCATTACATCTTTTAAACCTAAAAATCAAAACACGAAGAGAAGAAAAAAAAAGTTTTAACATGAATTCTAGCATCTTAATCTAAACAGATCTATTATGTCAGCGCAAATTTAATTTCCAGATAAACAATTCATCTTTATATCCATGTCCAACTTATATCTGGTTTTGAGCAGTTCGGAGAACCAGCAAATACCACCTCTGGCTGGCCCCAGAGTGGGGTGGGAATGAAGATTTTGCAATATCCTTTCCCCAGGAGTGGGGAGGGAATGGGGATTTTGGGCCCTGCTACGCCCACCAAGCCACGCCCACAGAACCGGTAGTAATAAAAATGGGATTTCACCACTGATACAAGCGGCATGTCCTATCAGTGTTGGTCGGAGAGTTCTTGGTTAGGCTATTGTTTACCCTTTGATTGTTTTCCTGGGTTGGTAGTTCCTTGATTGGGGTGTAATAATCAGAGAGCTAACCGCTTTCCCGATTACCTAGTTGGGTCATGAAACGTCTGGAAGGAAACAGCCAAGCTCAGAGAGTACCAAAGACAAAACAGTCCTCCTCCTCCTCTCTCTGCAAACTCCATAACCTTCTAGAACTGATGATGTTACCTAGTTGAGTCATGAAATGTCTGCAAGAAAGCAACCAAGCTCAGAGAGTACCAAGGACAACACAGTCCTCCTCCTCCTCCTCCTCCTCCTCCTCCTCATCTCTCTGCAAACTCCATTCCCTTTTAGCACTGATGATGTTACCTAGCTGGGTCATGAAATGTCTGGAAGAAAACGACCAAGCTCAGAAACTATCAAAAGATCCATGTTTTCCTCCTCCTCCTCTCTCTGCAAACTCCATAACCTTCTAGAACTGATGATGTTACCTAGCTGGGTCATGAAATGTCTGCAAGAAAACCACCAAGTTCAGAAAATATCAAAAGACCCATTTTTTCCTCTCCTCCTCCTTTTCCTCTTTCTGCAAACTCCATTCCCTTCTAGCATTGATAATGTTACCTAGTTGGGTCATGAAACGTCTTCAGGAAAACCACCCAGCTCAGAGAACCCCAGCAAACCCAGATGAAGTTTGTTCTGTCCATCCTGTCGGACGGCAATCACGTCCTTTCTTGTTCCTCCAGAAAAGTTTCTTTGTAGAAATAATACTGTCTTGGTGAAAGCCCAAGATACGGAGAAGTTAGGCTTTAGCTCATCCCGGGAGATGCCTACAACAACCAACAGAAGGAGAAGACTTTAAAGACCGAAGGAAGTTCTTTCTTTCTCTCTTTCTCTCTCTCTCAGTCTCTCTTTTTAACTCTTAATCGTGGTTAATCCAAGACAAGCACAGTTTACATTATTGTTAATATTATTTTCCATCTTAAAGCAAACAAATTTGTATATATATTTTTTTTAATTCAGGGGGAACGGGGTCTTCCTGGTTTTGATGGAGACAAGGGTGAGAAAGGGGAAGACGGACCTTTTGGAGAAAAGGTATTTTTTAAAGATTTCTGTATCTTTAATTTTTTTGGGGGGGGGAGAGGAAAAATTAGGTCTCTGTCCAAGTGAAAAGCTGCAGTGGTGGGATTCATTTTTTTTTTTACTATCTGTTCTGTGGGTGTGGCTTGGTGGGTGTGGCAGGGGAAGGATCAGTGGTGGGTTTCAAAATTTTTTACTACCGGTTCTGTGGGCGTGGCTTGGTGGCGTGGCTTGGTGGGCGTGGCAGGGGAAGGATACTGTAAAATCTCCATTCCCTCCCCACTTCAAGGGAAGGATACTGCAAAATCCCCATTTCCTCCTGACCAGCTGGGACTCGGAAGGCAGAGAATAGATGGGGTTGGGGCCAGTCAGAATTTTTACTACCGGTTCTCCGAACTACTCAAAATTTCCACTGCCAGTTCTTCAGAACTGGTCAGAACCTGCTGAAACCCACCTCTGGGAAGGATACTGTAAAATCTCCTTTTCCACCCCACTCCAGAGGAAGGATACTGTAAAATCCTCATTTCCACCTCACTCCAGAGGAAGGAAGGATGTTGTAAAATCTCCTTTTCCACCCCACTCCAGGGGAAGGATACTCTAAAATCCACTCCAGTCCAGGAGAAGGATGCTGTAAAATCTCCATTCCCATCCCACTCCAGGGGAAGGATACTGCAAAACCTCCATTTCCACCCCACTCCAGGGGAAGGATACTGTAAAATCCCCATTTCCACCCAACTCCAGGGGAAGGATATTTCAAAATCCCCATTCCCACCCCACTCCAGGGGAAGGATACTGCATAATCTCCATTTCCACCCCACCCCACTAACCTGCTTTCCAGCTCCATGTGCAGGGCAACAAAAGAAGACCCAGATCAGCTGGGACTTGGAAGGCAGAGAATAGATGGGGGCGGGGCCAGTCAGAGGTGGTATTTGCCGGTTCGCCAAACTACTCAAAATTACCACTACCGATTCTCCAGAACTGGTCAGAATCGGCTGAAACCCACCTCTGAAAAGCTGTCATCAAAAATCGATTAAGCGCCACAGCAGAAGCAGATTCTCCCCCACCTAATCTCAAATCACAATATGGGCAGTCCTCGATTTACGACCACGACTGGGAACAGAATGTCCATTGCTTCAGCAAGGCGGTTGTGAAGTTAAAAAAAAAAAAAAAACAGGAGAGAAATTGCCTATATTTTTTTCTTTTTTCCACTAGGGGATGAAGGGAGATCCGGGGGCCAAAGGAGTCATGGGTTTATTTGGCAGGAGAGGACCGGTGGGGCAGAAGGTCAGTGGAACAACTCTTGAGATTTCGACGAAATACAAACCGACTACGGTCCATTTAGGATGGCAAGTTCATGATGCTCTTTTGGGCCTTTAAAATTGTCCCTGTGATTTTGTTTTCCTGGGCAGGGTGAAATTGGAGAACCTGGTCTGATTGGATTTGCTGTAAGTTGGAAGTCATCTTTCCTTCCTTCCTTCCTCCCTTCCTTCCTTCCTTCTTCCTTCTTCCTTCCTTCCTTCCTTCCTCCCTCCCTCCCTCCCTCCCTCCCTCCCTTCCTTCCTTCTTCCTTCCTTCCTTCCTTCCTCCCTCCCTCCTTCCCATTGATTTTGCTGTAAGTTCGGTGTCATCTTATTTATTCAGTCATTCAATATTTTGGATTTATTGTAAATTGGAAATCATTTTATTCTTTCCTTCCTTTCTTCCTTTCTTCCTTTCTTCCTTTCTTCCTTTCTTCCTTTCTTCCTTCCTTTCTTCCTTCCTTTCTTTCTTTCTTCCTTCCTTCCTTTTGTTGATTTTGCTGTAAATTGGGTGTCATCTTATTTATTCATTCATTCAATATTTTGGATTTATTATAAGTTGGAAGTCATCTTATTCCTTCCTTCCTTCCCTTCCTCCCTCCCTCTTTCCTCCCTTCCTTTTCCTTCCTTCCTTCCTTCCTTCTTTCCCTCCTTCCTTTTCCTTCCTTCCTTCCTTTCATTGATTTTGCTGTAAATTGGGTGTCATCTTATTTATTCATTTTCAATATTTTGGATTTATTATAAGTTGGAAATCATCTCATTCCTTCCTTCCCTTCCTTCCTTCCTTCCTTTTCCTTCCTTCCTTTTCCTTCCTTTCATTGATTTTGCTGTAAGTTGGGTGTCATCTTATTTATTCATTTTCAATATTTTGGATTTATTATAAGTTGGAAATCATCTCATTCCTTCCTTCCCTTCCTTCCTTCCTTCCTTTTCCTTCCTTCCTTTTCCTTCCTTTCATTGATTTTGCTGTAAGTTGGGTGTCATCTTATTTATTCATTTTCAATATTTTGGATTTATTATAAGTTGGAAATCATCTTATTCCTTTCTTCCCTCCCTCCCTCCCTCTTTCCTTCCTTCCTTCCCTCTCTCCCTCCTTCCTTCCTTTTCCTTCCTCCCTCCCTTCCTCCCTTCCATTGATTTTGTTGTAAACTGGATATCATTCATTCATTCAATATTTTGGATTTATTGTAATTTGGAAATAATCTTCCTTCCTTCCTTCCTTCCTTTCCCTCCCTCCCTCCCTCCCTCTCTCCTTCCTTTTCCTTCCATCCTTCCCTCCCTCCCTCCTTCCTTCCTTACTTCCTTCCCTCCCTCCCTCCCTCCCTCCTTCCTTTTCCTTCCTTCCCTCCCTCCCTCCCTCCCTCCCTCCCTCCCTCCTTCCTTCCTTCCTTCCTTCCTTCCCTCCCTCCCTCCCTCCCTCCCTCCCTCCCTCCCTCCTTCCTTCCTTCCTTCCTTCTTTTTCTTGCAATCCCAGCTGCAGTTATTCACTTAACCACTGTGGCAAGAAAGTTTGCCAAATGGAGCAAAATCCACTTAGCAAATGTCTCGATTAACCACAGAAATGTTAGGCCCCATTCTAGTCGTAAGTCGAGGACTGCCTGTATTTTTCCCCATCTCTCTTCCGCCAGATCTTCTGTTTCATTTATGATGTCCTATTTGCTCTTTCCAGCACTTGATCAATCATTCCCTTTTGCTAAATGGCCTTTATTGAGGCTTTCTGTATCGTGATTTTATTTATCTTGGGTGCGCTTAAAAGGCCAATACCAGAGGATAAATATTACCAGCTGTTTGCATGACTCGAGCCTGGGCCTTGTTTGTTAAGGGAGAGGCAGGCTGCAGACTTTCTCCTGTGACGTAAACTCTTTCCCGACTTCCTTTTTATCCCTTCAGTCAAAGGGATAAAAATGCCTTTTTTATCATTCTTGGTGATGTTCTTGGAGATAATGAAGAAGTCGCTTGGTTTTTTTTCTGCGGTGTTTCCATTTCTCAATCTAGATGATCACCTGGTGGCCTCCCATCCAAGAATAGCAGAATGACAGAATGGGAAGGGACCTGCTTGGAGGTCTTCTAGCAGGAAACCCTATGCAGGTAGTCCTCGACCTACAGCCACAACTGAGCCCAAATTTCTGTTGCTAAGCGAGACATCTGTTAAGCGAGCGTTGCTTACCATTTCACAACCTTTCTTGGCACGGTTCAGTGGTGGGTTGCTCCCGGTTCGCACCGGTTCGCAAGAACCGGTAGTAAAAATTTGTAGTAGTTCGGAGAACCGGTAATAACATTGGCTGGCCACGCCCGCGAACCGGTCCCCTGCCCGGTCGCCGCTCACTTACCCCACTCACCTCATCAGAGGCTTCCTTTTTTTTTTTACTTTTAAAAGTATTTTTTCTACAACCTCTTCGGCTGAAAAAATGCTTTTAAAAGTTAAAAAAAAAAGCCTCTGATGATCGCGCGGCTCAGCTGGGATCGTCAGAGGCTTCTAGAAGCATTTTTTTCCGCAACCTCTTCAGCCGAAGAGGGTGTAGAAAAAAAAAATGCCTTTAAAAGCCTCAGACGATCCCAGCTGAGTTGCCTGATCGTCAGAGGCTTCTAAAAGCATTTTTTTTCTGCAACCTCTTAAGGTTATAGAAAAAATGCTTTTAAAAATATAAATAAAAACAGTTGGCCACACCCACCCAGTCACATTACCACCCCCACCAAGCCACGCTTGTGAGACAGGGTTGTTAAGTGAATCTGGCTTCCCCGTGGACTTTGCTCGTTAGAAGGTCGCAAAATGGGGGGAAATCACGTGACCCCCGGGGACATGGCCACTGTCATAAATACAAGTCAGTTGCCAAGCCTCTGAATTTTTTGATCATGTGACCAGGGGGATGTTGCAACGATCGTAAGTGTGAAAAATGGTCGTATGTCACTTTTTTCAGTGCGGTTGTAACTTCGAACGTTCACTAAACGAACTGTTGTAAGTTCAAGGACACGTTGCAGTTCGTATGTGATCGAAATTCAGACGCTTGGCAAATGACTCATATTTATGACGGGTGCAGCGTCCTGGGGTCACGTTGATCCCCTTTTGCGACCTTCCGACAAGCAAAGGGAATGGGGGAAGCCAGATTCACTTAACAACCAATGATTCACTTAACAACGGTGGCAGGAAAGGTCTTAAGATGGGGCAAAACTCACTTAACCAGTGTCTCACTTAATAACATAAATTTTGGGTGCAATTGTGGTCGTAGGTCGAGGACTACCTGTACAGGACTTACAACCATTCGTTTAGTGTCCTTTGAAGTTCGAATGGCATTGAAAAACAATGATTTATGACCGAGTTTCACACTTACGACCGTTGCAGCACCCCCACGGTCACACTTGGCAACTGACTCATATTTATGACGGTGTCCCAGTGATCCCCTTTCACGACCTCCCCAGCCAGCCTCCGACAAGCAAAGTCAGTGGGCGAGGCTGAATTCACTTAATGACTAGGTGATTCTCTTGATCGCGGCAAAAAAGAAAGTCGCAAAAATGGGACGAAACTCACTTAACGACTCTTCGCGACGGACGTTGTTGAGCTCGGTTGCAGTTGTAAGTCAACCGCCATCTCAACAGAACACCGTTGCAACGCAGGTGAAAAGGGGCGGAGCCTGGGTCGCAGGGCTGCCATTTTGACTTTTTTGACCCCCTTCCTGTGGACGCCAAAGGAGAATGACCAGACTTTGCAAATCTGCAGGTCTTTTACTGTTAGGACACGTCCCTGTTGTTTTCTCAAACGTCTCCCTGCAATGCAAGCACCACTTAAAAGAATAAAAAAAAGAGAACTTGCTACTTATCTTGTGCAAAAGAGAGAGAGAGAGAGAATGAAACAGAAGGCAATAAATATATGCTTCTCGCCCAACAAATCGCTGGAAATGGATGTGCTATTAGAGGCTGTTGATTCACCGTGTAATCGGCCTCCGCGATCATACACGCCTGCCCTTCACTTGGAGGCAGCAGGATCCTTTCCGCTCATTACCTTGCAAAGAGGTGGGGGGGTGGGGTAGGGTGGGGTCATCGAATTTTTAATTCCAAAGGAAAGGAATTAAGCAGGTGAAAGACCCTGGGCCTCTCACGCTCTTCTATTTTATCAGTTATCAGGTTTATTCTGTCTCTTTTTTTCACTCTCTTTTTTCCTCTCTTCTTCCAAACATCTCTCTCTCTCCCTCCCTCCCTCTCTCTCTCTCCCAACCTATCCATCCATCCATTGATCATCTCTCTCTGTATCTATCTATCTATCTATCTATCTATCTATCTATCTATCTATCTATCTATCTATCATCTATCTATCCAACCAACCAACCAACCAAACCATCTATCATATCTCTCTATCCATCTCTCTCTCTCTCTCTCTCTCTCTCATATCTCTCTATCCATCTCTCTCTCTATATATATATATATCCATCATCTCTCTCTATTCATCAATCAGTCTCTCTCTATCTCTCTCTATCCATCTATCATCTCTCTCTAGCCATCAATCTATCTCTATCTCTATCTATATCCATCCATCCATCATCTCTCTCTCTCCATCTCTCTCTCTCCATCCATCTCTATCTATCTATCTATCTATCCATCCATCATCTCTCTCTCTCTCTATCCATCTATCATCTCTCTCTCAATTCATCAATCAATCTCTCTCTCTCTCTCTCTCTCTCTCTCTCTATATATATATATATCCATCTATCATCTCCCTCTCTAGCCATCAATCTATCTTTATCTCTATATCTATCCATCCATCTCTCTCTCTCTCCATCCATCTGTATCTAGCTATCTATCTATCCATCCATCATCTCTCTCTATCTCTATCTATCTATCCAACATCTCTCTCTATCTCTATCTATCTATCCATCATCTCTCTCTATCCATCAATCTATCTCTATATCTATCCATCCATCCATCATCTCTCTCTATCCATCTCTCTCTCCATCCATCTCTATCTAGCTATCTAACTATCTATCCATCCATTATCTCTCTCTCTCTCTATCCATCTATCATTTCTCTCTCTAGCCATCAATCTATCTCTATCTCTATATCTATCCATCCATCCATCATCTTTCTCTATCCATCTCTCTCTCTCTCTCTCTCCATCTCTATCTGGCTATTTATCCATCCATCATCTCTATCTATCTATCTATCTATCTATCTATCTATCTATCTGTCTGTCGTCTGTCTATCTATCTTTATCTGGGTTGTATTTGTGGCATTGCACAGTTCTGTGATAGCATTTTACTAGAGTTTTGGCAAAACCAGCCCATAGTGAATTGTTGGTTTACCTCACGATCACGGTGTTCACTTAATGCCCACTGCAAAAAAAAAAAGTAAAATCAGATGAGTTGCTTAATGACCGCCACACACTACGGCCACAATTTTGGGCTCATTTATAGGTTGAGGGCTTCCTGTATTTCCTATACTTTATCTATTTAGTTTCTCTACCCAGGTTTCAAAGCCCTTGACGGTTTCCCAGACCTCGACTGTGAATAAATAAAATTGACTCCTTACAGGGAACTGCGGGTCTGAATGGGAGGAATGGAGCGAAAGGGGAAAAAGGAGATCGAGGCATGCAGGGGCAAAAAGGAGAGCCGGTAAGGATTTTTAGTAAGGTGCTCTCTGAGCTTGCTTGTTTTCTTCAAGACATTTCATTAGCCAACTAGGTAACAACATCAGTGCTAGAGGGGAGTGAGGTTTGCTTTAGCATTGCCTGGCTCAGAAGGAGAAGGAGAAGGAGAAGGAGAAGGAGAAGGAGAAGGAGGAGAAGGACTGGGGGATCCTTGGTGCTCTCTGAGCTTGGTTGTTTTCCTGCAGACATTTCATGACCCAACTAGGGAACAACATCAGTGATTTTTAAGGACAGTTTTCTCCTTGCTTATAATTGACCCCTGAATGTTTTTTGTTCATTCATCTTTAACTAATGAATCTCAGGCAAATGACAATATCTCATTTATCTTCCCACGGGGGGGGGGGGGGGAAGACAGCAAGAGGGTTGATTGCTTCTTGCAATCTTTATGGCTTGATGTAAGGGGTCGACTTTGCTAAATGGGAGCCCACCCCCCCCAAATACACAGCTTCAATCGACACCGCAGCTGGTTCCTAGCAAAACCAGAAGTGAAAATCACGACCTTCCACTGAAAATTCACAAAACCTGAAGTTTAAGATGTACCCAAATCAGACATTGGCCAGTTTTAACAACTGAGCAAATTTTATTATGCTCCTCAAAATTTTATTGGGGGGGTGGGTTTCAAGGAGGGGAGGTTCGTACGCGAGTTTTGCTGTTTTTCTTCCTCCCAAGTGAATTGCGTTGATTCCGTCTTTTTTAGGGTGAAAAAGGACTTCCTGGATTGGCTGGAGACACTGGGCGGAAAGGTTCAAAGGTAAGGTGTGTTATAAGCAGAGGTGGGATTCAGCCGGTTCGTACAGGTTCGGGCGAGCCGCATGTTAATTTTACATCCGGTTTGGCGAACCTGTAGTTCCGACGACCGGCTGGCCCCGCCCTTCCCCTCCCAGGAGTCCCCATGGAACCCTTTTTGGATTCCAGGTAAGTGCAGGTGACACGTGGAGCCCGGGGAGGTGGAAAACGGGCCTTCCAGAGGCCTGTGGAGGGCGAAAATGGGCCTATTTCCAGCCTCCGGAGAGCCTCCGGAGCACGGGGAGGTGGAAAACGGGCCCTGCACAGCCCATTTTTGCTCCCAGAAGACTACAGGGAGGCCTACTAGGCCCAAAACGGGGTGCAGGGGGGGGCCACGGCCCATTTTTCCTCACAGGGGGGTGCAGGAGGCCAAGTGCTGCCTGTCACACCCCCTGACCACGCCCACCATGGCCACGCCCACCCAGCCTATCATTAGGGCAGGGAACCGGTTGTTAATTTATTTAAGGCAAGGTTTTTAATCTGGAGTTTCTCAAACCTGGCCTCTGGAAAGACGAGCGGACTTCAATTCTCAGCCTGCAAATTTGCCCACTCCGATTCCTTCAACTTGCTTTTTCCCTTCCATTTTCTTACTTACTTACTTTCTTCCGGCTTTCCCAAAAACGTGCCAGCCACCCAAAAAGTAGCCCGTGCTCTGTGTCCCTTACGGCCCCTTTTTCTCGCGGGTCGAAGACTTGAAGGGTGCACTGTCATTACAGATAGTTCCCCTGACTTACCACAGCTCATTTAGCGTCCGTTCAACGTTACAGCGGTGCTGAGAAAAGGGGCTTGTGACCGTTTTACGACCTTTGATCGTGTGATCAAAATGCTTGGCGACGGGTTCATATTTACGACCGATACTGCATCCTAAAGTCACGCGATCCCCTTTTGCAACCTTCTGGCAAGCCAAAATCCACGGGGAAGCCAGATTCACTTAGCAACCAGCTTACTAACTCATCAAGTCCAGTGATTCGCTTAACAACGGAGGCAGGAAAGTTTGTAATACGGGGCAAAAGTCACCTAGCAAATGTCTCGTTAAGCCACAGAAATTTTCTGGCTCAATTGGGGTTGTAAAATTGAGTATTTCCCTGTAAGGTCTTTCATTCTGATGATCTTTATCCTCAGGGTTTACGTGGTTTGCAAGGAAAGACGGGATTTCCCGGGTCAGACGGAGTGAAGGTAAGTAGACCCTCTCGTTCTTCCAAGAAGAGGGAGTCCAGCTATTCTCCAAAGCACCTGAGGGCAGGACAAGAAGCAACAGGTGGAAACTAATCAAGGAGAGAAGCAACTTAGAACTAAGGAGAAATTTCCTAACAGTGAGAACAATTAACCAGTGGAACAACTTGCCACCAGAAGTCATGAATGCTCCAACACTAGAACTTTGTAAGAAGAGATTTGGTATAGGGCCGCCATGCTGAACCTATGGCACGTGTGCCACAGGTGGCACGCGGAATCATATCTGTGGGCACGTGAGCGTGGCCTTAAGTCAGCTCCGCCAGCTGATTTTTGGGCCTTCTGCGCTCACTGGAAATCGGGAAATGGGATGTTTCCGGCCTCCGGGTGGGGTGGCGAAGGCCATTTTCGCCCTCCGCAGGCTCCTAGAAAGGCTCTGAAGCCTGGAGAGGGCGATAAACGGGCCTTCCAGTCCCACCAGAAGTTGGAAAACAGGCCATTTCCGGTCTCCTGAGGGCCTCCGGGAGTGTGGGGAAGGTCATTTTTGCCCTCCCCAGGCTCCAAGGAAGACTCTGGAGCCTGGAGAGGGCGAAAAACAGGCCTACCGGGCCCATTGTGCCATCACATACCAAAAGCGGGGGGAGTGCAGGGGGGGCATGCACACATGCACGAGGGGGGGGTCAGGATGCATTGAATTTTGGGTGTGGGCACGCACACATGCGACCCCCCCCATGCGACCCCCCACTTTTGGCATGCAACAGCAAAAAGGTTAGCCATCACTGGTGTAGGGTTTCCTGCCTAAGCAGGGGGTTGGACTAGAAGACCTCCAAGGTCCCTTCCAACTCTGTCATTACATTATATAAATTACAAAAAATAATAGTAATAAGACAAGTGATTTTTCAAACTGACGCCTCTCCGGATTCGTCCATCCTATTCCGGCTTCAAAACCAGGGAGCAAAATATTATCAGGATCTGTAAACATCTGGAACATCTCAGTCCACTGTGGTTGAATTTATTAGGGCTTGTGTAATAAACGATGGTTTAAAATAGAATAGATTAGAATAATAGAATTGGAAGGGACCTTGGAGGTCTTCTAGTCCAACCCCCTGCTTAGGCAGGAAACCCTACACCACTTCAGACAAAGGGTTGCCCAACTTCTTCTTCTTTGTGGCAGCCCCTGAAATAATGGAAGATGCTATCCTGTCTCCCTTAGTCCTTCTTTTCATTTTACTAGACATTCCCAGTTCCTGCAACCGTTCTTCGTATGTTTGAGGTTTGACCGATGGGGAAATGTTGAGAGATTCAGGAATTAGTTCAAAAGGCTAAGCAGTCCTCGACCATTCATTTAGTGACCGTTCGAAGTTGAAACGGTGGTGAAAAAAGCGGCTTATGACCGTTGTTCACACTTAACAACGGTGGTAGCATCCTCACCTGATCAAAATTCAGACTCTTGGCAGCTGACTCGTACTTATGACGGTTGCAGTGTCCCCAGGGGCTGCCTGATCCCCTTTTGCGACCTTCTGACGAGCAAAATCAACGAGGAAGCCAGATTCACTTAACAAGCGTGTTATTAACTTAACAACTGTAATGATTCATTTAATAATTGCCATGCATAACAACTCTGTGATTCATTTAACAAGAGCAGCGATTTTGCTAAAAAAAAGGCCTTGGCAAAAAAAGGATTGTAAATTCAGGCCTGACCTGCTTAACAACTGTGCTGCTTAGCGACAGAAGTTCTGGTCCAAAATATGGTTGTAAGTCGTGGACTATCTATAGAGGGACCTATATACAGCTAGTCCTCGTCTTACGACCACAATTGAGCCCCAAATTTCCAGCGCTAAGCGAGACAGCTGTTAAATATTATTTGTGTCCATTTGATGAACTTTCTTGCCAACCGTTGTTAAGTGAACCACCCCAGGGACACTGCAACCGTCATAAATACAAGCCAGTTGCCAAGCGTCCGAATTTTGATTATTCTGAACACGGTGACACTGGAACGGCTGCAAGTGTGAAAAAAGGCCGTAAGTCGCTTTTTTCAATGCCGTGGTAGCTTCGAAACGGTCACTAAACGAACGGTGGTAAGTCAAGCACTGCTTATCCTTTTGAACTAATTCCTTCCAACATCTCAACATTTCTCCATCCGTATTATATAAACCATTTAACCCGCAGTCTTATGCAGGTCCGTAAGAGTCGTCCCAAAGGTGCATTTTTTTCAAGAGGCAACTGAACTTTCTTGGTTTTTCTTTGAAGACGTTTCGCTTCTCATCCGAGAAGCTTCTTCAGTTCTGACTGAATGGTGGAGGATGGAAGGATCGATACTCCTTGCAGACAGCTGGTCATTTGCATTCCTTTTTAGAGGGTCGTTGAGACCGCTTGGAAGTTTAGCTGTGTCCTCAGGGCCACCTGAGTGGGGCAAAGGGTTCCTGTAGTTTGCAATATTTTTGGAAGTCCATTCAAACTCCCACACCATTCAAAGTGGGGGGGGGGTGGAAGCACCTTGGGGTCAAACATGACCTGGATCAGGGGTCTCCAACCTTGGCAACTTTAAGCCTGGCGGACTTCAACTCCCCAGAATTCCCCAGCCAGCTGGGGAATTCTGGGAGTTGAAGTCCGCCAGGCTTAAAGTTGCCAAGGTTGGAGACCCCTGACCTCGAATGACTGAGAATCTCCATAGACATTTACGTAAGTGTTGGTCTGTGCCCACTTTGCTGCCTGGATGTCACAGCTGTGTGTCTCAGAAGCGGTGGGCACGAGTAGTTGCTTCCGAAGTGTGGGTGATGGATGATGCAACCAAGAAGAGCTGAGTCAAAATGAGTGGGTGCCGAGAGAACGTGGAGTGAATGCCGAAGGAAGGGACGGGTTGGAAATAGGAGCACTTGGAAGCAGGTGGGGGCACCCGGAGGATGGATAGGGACGGGCTCCCCTTGGGGAGGAAGAGAGGATGGGTTGAGAGAAGAAGATGGAGAAGGTTGAGGTGGGAGGGAGTTGGTGAGATCTGCAGGAGGAGAGAGAAGTGGGGAGTTCAGGGGTACAAGGCCACGGATGGATGGGGCGGAAGGATTGACAAAGACGGAGAGAGAGATGGAGAGATGGGGTGAATGGTGCTGGTGTAAACTAGATTTAAAGATATTTCTCTTCATTTCGTAACCCCTGCTTCTAGGATCCTTCCCTTCTCCCTCCTTCCTTCTTTTCTCCATCCTCCTCCATCCTCCCTCCTTCCTTCTTCTCTCTTCCCTCCCTCCCTCCCCACCTTTCTCCTTCCCTTCCTTCCTCCTTCCCTCCATCCCTTCTTTTCATTCTCCCCCTCCTTCCTTTTTCCTCCCTCCCTCTCTCTTTTCCTTCTTCCCTTCCTTCCTTCCTACCTTCCTTTCTTCCTCCTTTTCTCCTTCTCTTCCTTCCCATCTTCCTTTCTCCTTCCTCCTCCTCTCTTTCCCCTCTCCTCCCTCCCTCCCTCCCTCCCTTCCTTTCCCCTTTTCCCATTCCCTCCTTCCTTTCTCCTTCCCCCTCCTTCCTTGCTCTCTCTTTCCTCCTTCTCTCCCTTCATCCCTTTCTCCTTTCCTTCCTTCCTTCAGCCCTCCCTCACTTGTGACTTCATCTTCTTTTTCTATGCTTTGCCTAATGTGGCCTACCCCCAAAGCTGTATTTATGCAGCTCACCTGGGCGTAGTCCCTAGTCCCTTCAAGCATGGCAGTTTTCAGCTTCTCCCAAAGTTGCAGGGGGCAGCTGTATGATCCCAGGAAAAAATATATGGTCATTTGGTCCATGTTTTCATGGACATTAGGCTTAATTAAATTATCTGTATCCCCTCCGGCGTACAGGGGGAAGGTGGCATCATTGGCAAACCAGGAATCCCAGGTGCAGAAGGAAACCAGGGACCAAAGGTAAATGCAGACCCCTTTTAAGGTTCTTTAAGATGCAAACAGATACAGGGAACATACTATCACATGTGGTGGACCTGTCCTTCGGCAAAAAACTACTGGATAAGGATAAAAAAAATGAAGAAAAAAGTCAATTCTTTTTCCATATATTGTTGAAAATCCTTTTCATTTAGTAGTTTTTGATTTAGTGTCCATCTCATTTTTTTCCTCTGTCCCTTCCATGTCGTTGTTATTGGATTGTGGTCTGCCCACGTACTTGTTTCTATATCAATCTTTTGTATTTTAGATATTAATTCTGTTGACATCCACATCATATCTATTTTTGACCACGATAAACGCTTATTTGAATAAAATGTATATTGCTTTTCTTTTGGGTATCTTCGTCTCCAAGCATCTTGCAAACTTAATTCATCTATCATTGTAAAAAAATGTTTTTGGAAGAGTCTTTCTTAGTCTTTCTTATTTCAACTATTAATACCCTTCCTTCCTCATCTTTAAAAATTTGTGGAAAAAGAACTGACTTTTTTCTTCAAAGAAAATAAGAAAGAAGATACATTAAAAAAATGGTTAGAGGGAAATGGTAAAGCATCAAAAAGAGTTAAAACTGGAGCTATTTCTATTAGGCATATTAACAGAGAAATATTACAAAACCCCCCAATATTTTTTATTTATTTATTTATATGCCACCCTTCTCTGGAGACTCAGGGCGGCTTACAATGCATTGAGCAATAGCCTTCATCCTTTTGTATATTTTTATACGAAGTCAGCTTATTGCCCCCACAAACCGGGTCCTCATTTTACCTACCTTTGAAAGGATGGCAGGCTGATTCAACCTTGAGCCTGGTGAGAATTGAACTCGCAGTAATTGCAGGCAGCTGGAAGCTAAATACTACCTTTAACAGTAGCATTAGTCTGCTGTTCCACTCAGGCTCCTAGTAATAGCAGACAGAATTGTATATGCTTAAAATTAGAAAAATGGAAATATATCCTCTGAAGAAATGGTAATAAAGAAAATATTAGAATGCACTGAGATAGATAGATTGACAATGGAAATTAAAGACAATGGAGAAACAGAATACTATTTAATTTGGGATGTATGGCGTAATTGGCTTGATAGTAGATGCAAAGATTAGAAAATTAACAATGAAAGACGATCAATGAAATAGAAATTAGAAATAAGTATAAGTAATGTTACAAAAAATGTAAAATGTATGATAACTATATAATGTAAATATAATAGTATATATAAATGTTTAAAAACTGTGGATATAAACCGGTATAGAGTTGTTGCAAACTGTAATGTAAAAGGAAGAAAAATATATAATACAAACATATTTTTAAAAATGTTCTTTAAGATGGGCGGACTTCAACTCCCAGAATTCCCCAGCCAGCAATTCCACAATGAGCAATTGAAAATGGTTGGACTCAAACTCCCAGAATTCCCTAGCCATCATGCTGGCTGGGGGATTCTGGGAGTTGAAGTCCACCCATCTTCAAGTTGATACGGTTGGGAAATACTGATTAAGGTTTTTGAACATCTTCTAAACCAAGTAGGGTTTAATAGCAAGGGGACATAGGAAGGGTTATCGGAAGACCCCCCACTCATACTGAAACCCACTCCCAGCCATCCTGGTTGGATTAACCTGCCAACCTCTGATCTCCATCATCCATGCCCGGAAACCATTTTTATTTGCAATGTGCCTTCAGAAAAGACACAGCTTGGATCCGACCGCTTGTGGCCGCCATCTTGACTCTTTTGACCCCTCTGCTGAATGATAGACAGGGAGCTGGATTTCCCCCCACCCGGTCTCAAATTTTCACCCATCCACCATGTTAGAATAGAATAGAATAGAATAGAATAGAATAGAATAGAATAGAATAGAATAGAATAGAATGCAGAGAAGAATAGAATAGAACAAAACAGAATAAAAAATAGAATAGAATAGAATAGAATAGAATAGAATAGAATAGAATAGAATAGAATAGAATAGAATAGAATAGAATAGAATAGAATAGAATAGAATAGAATGCACCAATTGGCATACATTAAAATGAAATTTCATTGCATGCAGCTCTCCAAGGGTTTCCACCTACAATTTACACTACATAAACATGACACAATAAATAAATAAATACAAAATTATGTACATACCCACATCTATTATGACACAGAAAAACAACACAGTCAAGTTCGGATGTATACTTGCACATGGTGAGAAAAATTAATCTTGCGATGTTCCGTCCCATGTACAGGTTTTAGTCCTCAACTTACGACCACAGTGGAGTGCAAAATTTCCCTTCCTAAGCGAGACCATTGTTAAGTAAATTTTTGCCTCGTTTGGGAAACGAATCACGGAAGTTGTTCAGTTAGTGACACGGTTGTTAAATGAATCTGGCTTCCCCATGGTCGGAAGGTTGCAAAAAGGGGACCCCGGGAGACTGCGACCATCATAAATATGAGCCACTTTCTAAGCGTCCAAATTCTGATCACGTGACCACATACAACGGTCATAAGTGTGAAAAACTGTTATAAATCACTTTTTTTCAGTGCTGTTGTAACTTGCAATGGTTGTTAAGTCGAGGACTAAACTGTGCTTGGAAGTGTAGCCCTTTAAATCCAATTTAAACTTGCTTTCAGGAGTTTTATTTTTATTTTATTCGATCGAGCTGACCTTGACTATTGCCCTCTGCTTAGGGCGAACGCGGCTTGTCCGGCACTGATGGTCCTGAAGGAATTTTTGGCCAGAAAGGAGAAAAGGTGAGCTCTGCAGACGCCATTTTAACAAAGGTCAGTTCGTGGTAGGACATCCATCAACCCTTGCAAACAAGGTTATGCGGATCCATGCGTGCTCTGCGGATGTCATATTTCTCCGATAATGGTTTGTTCATGGTTTGATCCTCTCTGGCACCTTTAACCCGAAGTTGCTCCAGATGTCTGGTTATTATGACATTCTCTTCGCGGAGGTTTCTTCCAGCATTATCTTTTATTTATTTCTACCATCCAGAGGCTGCTCTTTGTTCCCTCTAGATGCTGGACAGTCTATTTTAAAGAATAGAATAGAATAGAATAGAATAGAATAGAATAGAATAGAATAGAATAGAATAGAATAGAATAGAATAGAATAGAATAGAATAGAATAGAATAGAATAGAATAGAAGAATGGGATGGAATGGAATGGGATAGGATAGGATGGAATAGGATAGAGAATAATAGAGAATAGGATGAGGATAGGATAGAAGAATAGAATAGAATAGAATAGAATAGAATAGAACAGAACAGAACAGAACAGAACAGAACAGAATAGAACAGAATAGAATAGAATAGAATAACAGAGTTGGAAGGGACCTTGGAGGTCTTCTAGTCCAACCCCCTGCTTAGGCAGGAAACCCTAAACCACTTCAGACAAATGGTTATCCAACCTCTTCTTAAAAACTTCCAGTGTTGGAGCATTCGCAACTTCTGGTGGCAAGTTGTTCCACTGGTTAATTGTTCTAACGGTCAGGAAATTTCTCCTTAGTTCTAAGTTGCTTCAAATAAAATGATGCTGGGTTCTGAAATAATCCAGAATGTACCAGAATGCTGGTATTAAGGTGCCAGCAGATGGACAGCTGGTGAAACGGTATTGGGGTAGATAGGTTGGACTTGGATGGGTTCAGTAAGGGGAAGAAGTGGTTTTAACAGATTTATATTGGTTTGATCGTTGCTAGAAGGGAGTGGGGTTTGCAGGGAAGAGGAGGAGGAGGAGGAAGAGGAGGAGGACTGTGGGGTCCTTAATGCTCTTTGACCTTGAGTCTTTTCTTGCAAACACTTCATTACCAAACTAGCCAAATGCCAAACATTTTCAGTGCTAGAAGTCAATGGGGTTTGCTTCTAGCACTGCCTTCGAGCACTGATGCTGTTATCTAGTTTGGTAATAAGACGTCTACAAGAAAACAACCAAGCTCAGAGGAAACGAAAGATCTTAATTTTCTTCAAACAGCCGTCCAGCTTTAGCACAAAAGAATCCTGATAGGCAAACCCTACTAATCTATGCAGAAATTGTTGCGCTGACAGCAACCTTCGCCCATTCAGAAAAAAAAAAACCTAATGTCCCACCAAAATCTGTATTTATGGAATTTTTTTTTTTATTGAAAAAGTTTTTCAAATACAAATTTTTCCCCCCTTTTTCCCCCCCTCCTCCCTAACCCCCCCTCCCCCTCCCCTCCCCCTGTGGCTTCTCCAAAATAAAATCCAAATTCATAACAGATTATATAATACTTCACTATCCCCTTACTCCACCCCACATACGCTGACCCTTTTTTTCTAATAGTATTATTATATCCCCCTTATACTATACATTTCAAAATAACATTCAACTATAACATTATATAATAACTCCTAGTTTAACATAATAATATTATTATATCCCCCCGTTTAGCAATTTCTACTCATAATCTGCCCTTTTTCTCCTCCCCCATACATATATTCTTAATTCAAATCTTTTATATATATTAATATAGCATTTCAAAGCAACCTTCCACTATAAAAATCCTAATTTAACATTTATTCAACTCATAGTCTGCCCATTTCCTTCCCCCCCATCGTTAAATCTCCTAACTCAAATCTTTTACATATATTCATATCTAAACATAATATCCCTTTTCTTAAACTAAACAATCAATAAGCTTCTGGAATTTTGATCCAGTCTCATTCCCGGGAACAATGGAGAAAAAAATCTTCGTCTTGATAAAAAAAATCTGATATTTTAAACAATGTTCATTCCAACGCCATTGTTATCCCTGTGTGGGAATTTGCAGGGTGCTAAAGGTGTTCCGGGTTTGGCTGGTTTTAAAGGGCAAGGTGGCCTACCTGGCAAGGTTGGCGTTCCTGGGCCACCGGGGAACCAAGGACCACCAGGTGATCCAGGATCGCAGGTAAGAAGGAAGTTGGAAGTTTGAAGGTCTTGATTTTCTGCAATGCAATTCTTGGTAGCCCCCATCAGTACAGGTAGTCCTCAAGTTACGACCATAATTGAGCCCCAGATTTCTGCTGCTAAGGGAGACATTGGTTAATGTCCCATTTTACGACTACTTTTTTTGCCACATGAGTTGCAATTGAATCCCTGCCGTTCTTAAGTTAGGAACACCGTTGTTAAGTGAATCCAGCTTCCCCATTGACATGGCTTGTCAGAAGGTCGCAAAAAGGGGATTGTGTGACCCCGGGGACACTGCGATCGTCATAAATATGAGTCAGCTGCCGAGCTTCTCAATTTTGACCACGGAGGCTACAACGGTCGCAGGTGTGAAAAACGGTCGTAAGTCTAAGTCAGTGTTTTTAAGTGCCGCTGTAACTTCAAACGGTCACTAAAGGAACCGTCGTAAGAGGAGGACTACCTGTTAGAGGGGCAGATTCACCGCTCTCTGTATGCATTCGTCTTTTTATTCACACCACTTTATGTCGGGGGCCTGCTAAATTTCTCAGCCGGCATCACGAATTAAAAAAAAAATAACTTAACAAATAACTATTAAATGCGACCCCTTTAAACTGAACGAATCCAACAATAGCATCTCTAAACGTCCGCCCCCAATAATTGGGGGGGGAACGTCGCCTCTCTGCGATGTTCGTTCCATTTATTAAAGTGCATTTACACTTGGGAATTTTTTTTCCTTTTCTGACAGTCAACTGGAATTTAAATTTAGCCTTTCATTTCAATCCATTATTCATTTCCTGCACTTTAACATGAGAAAGAGAGAGAGAGAGAGACGGGGAAAAAAGCAGTTTTTTTTCCTGCTTAGGCTAAACTTTTACACTTCTTTCTGGGTAGATTTAATCCCCATTAAATCAGTGTTTCCCAACCTCTGTAACTTTAAGAAGGGTGGACTTCAACTCCCAGAATTCCCCAGCCAGCCGGCATGAAAGCCAGCTGGGTGGCATTGGGCCGATCACCAGGAGACGGTGAGTTCTAGTCCCGCCTTAGGCACGAAAGCCAGCTGGGTGACTTTGGGCCAATCACCAGGAGATGGTGAGTTCTAGTCCCGCCTTAGGCACGAAAGCCAGCTGGGTGGCATGAGCCAGACGATGAGTTCTAGTCCCGCCTTCGGTATGAAAACTGTCTGGATGACTTTAGGCCAATCACCAGGAGACTGTAAGGTCTAGTCCCACCTTAGCCATTAAAATCACTGGGTGACTTTGGGTTAATCACCAGGAGACGGTGAGTTCTAGTCCCGCCTTAGGCACGAAAGCCAGCTAGGTGACTTTGGGCTAATCACCAGGAGAGGGTGAGTTCTAGTCCCACCTTAGGCAAGAAAGCCAGCTGGGTGACTTTGGCTAATCACCAAGAGATGGTGAGTTCTAGTCCCGCCTTGGGCATGAAAACAAGCTGGGTGACTTTGGCTAATCACCAGGAGATGGTGAGTTCTAGTCCCGCCTTAGGCACGAAAGCCAGCTGGGTGACTTTGGGCCAATCACCAGGAGACGGTGAGTTCTAGTCCCGCCTTAGGCACGAAAGCCAGCTGGGTGACTTTGGGCCAATCACCAGGAGACGGTGAGTTCTAGTCCCGCCTTAGGCACGAAAGCCAGCTAGGTGACTTTGGGCTAATCACCAGGAGAGGGTGAGTTCTAGTCCCACCTTAGGCAATAAAGCCAGCTGGGTGACTTTGGCTAATCACCAGGAAACGGTGAGTTCTAGTCCCGCCTTGGGCATGAAAACAAGCTGGGTGACTTTGGCTAATCACCAGGAGATGGTGAGTTCTAGTCCCGCCTTAGGCACGAAAGCCAGCTGGGTGACTTTGGGCCAATCACCAGGAGACGGTGAGTTCTAGTCCCGCCTTAGGCACGAAAGCCAGCTGGGTGACTTTGGGCCAATCACCAGGAGACGGGGAGTTCTAGTCCCGCCTTAGGCACGAAAGCCAGCTGGGTGACTTTGGGCCAATCACCAGGAGACGGTGAGTTCTAGTCCTGCCTTAGGCACGTAAGCCAGCTGGGTGACTTTGGGCCAATTATCAGGAGATGGTGAGTTCTAGTCCCGCCTTAGGCACGAAAGCCAGCTGGGTGACTTTGGGCCAATCACCAGGAGACGGGGAGTTCTAGTCCCGCCTTAGGCACGAAAGCCAGCTGGGTGACTTTGGGCCAATCACCAGGAGATGGTGAGTTCTAGTCCCGCCTTAGGCACGAAAGCCAGCTGGGTGACTTTGGGCCAATCACCAGGAGACGGGGAGTTCTAGTCCCGCCTTAGGCACGAAAGCCAGCTGGGTGACTTTGGGCCAATCACCAGGAGACGGTGAGTTCTAGTCCCGCCTTAGACACGAAAGCCAGCTGGGTGACTTTGGGCCATTCATCAGGAGACGGTGAGTTCTAGTCCCGCCTTAGGCACGAAAGCCAGCTGGGTGACTTTGGGCCAATCACCAGGAGACGGGGAGTTCTAGTCCCGCCTTAGGCACGAAAGCCAGCTGGGTGACTTTGGGCCAATCACCAGGAGACGGTGAGTTCTAGTCCTGCCTTAGGCACGTAAGCCAGCTGGGTGACTTTGGGCCAATTATCAGGAGACGGTGAGTTCTAGTCCCGCCTTAGGCACGAAAGCCAGCTGGGTGACTTTGGGCCAATCACCAGGAGACGGTGAGTTCTAGTCCCGCCTTAGGCACGAAAGGCAGCTGGGTGACTTTGGGCCAATCACCAGGAGATGGTGAGTTCTAGTCCCGCCTTAGGCACGAAAGCCAGCTGGGTGACTTTGGGCCAATCACCAGGAGACGGGGAGTTCTAGTCCCGCCTTAGGCACGAAAGCCAGCTGGGTGACTTTGGGCCAATCACCAGGAGACGGTGAGTTCTAGTCCCGCCTTAGACACGAAAGCCAGCTGGGTGACTTTGGGCCATTCATCAGGAGACGGTGAGTTCTAGTGCAAAATAAATAAATAACAAGGAGACCATGAAGCAAGCGACGAACTGTGTTTCAACAAAGTCTTCTTTTCTGCTTTCAGGGCGAAAGAGGAAGAAGAGGAAGGCCCTCGCTCTGCCTCCGGGGACCCCCGGGGACCCCCGGCAAGAAAGGAGGAACGGTGAGTATTTGATCATCAGAGAGAAAATCTGAAAATCTGAAATCCTGAAGTCTTTATTTCAGGGGAATGATGTTCCATAGAGAAGGGGCCACCACCGAGAAGTCCTTTTCTGTGGTCCCACCAGTCGTACATCCCTAATCCACGCAACCGTAACATGTCCTACCTTCCCGTCCTGGTGGGCCAGGTGGATCTTCCTTCCAAGCTTCTCAAGAAAGGGCCTTCCAACTTGGCCACTTGAAGACTTGTGGACTTCAACTCCCAGAATTCCCCAGGCAGCATAGCTGAAGTTGAAGTCCACCTATCTTCCAGTTCTTGAGATAGCTGAGGAATTCTGAGATGTGAAGTCCATCCATCTTCTGGTTCTTGAGACAGCTGGGGAATTCTGGGAGTTGAAGTCCAGCTATCTTCCGGTTCTTGAGATAGCTGTGGAAATATGGGAGTTGAAGTCCATTCGTCTTCAAGTTCTTGAGGTAGCTGAGGAATTCTGGGATGTGAAGTCCACCTGTTTTCAAGTTCTTGAGACAGCTGGGGAATTCTGGGAGTTGAAGTCCAGCTATCTTCCAGTTCTTGAGGTAGCTGAGGAATTCTGGGATGTGAAGTCCACCCATCTTCAGGTTCTCGAGACAGCTGGGGAATTCTGGGAGTTGAAGTCCATTCCTCTTCAAGTTCTTGAGGTAGCTGAGGAATTCTGGGATGTGTAGTCCACCTATTTTCAAGTTCTTGAGACAGCTGGGGAATTCTGGGAGTTGAAGTCCAGCTATCTTCCAGTTCTTGAGGTAGCTGAGGAATTCTGGGATGTGTAGTCCACCTATTTTCAAGTTCTTGAGACAACTGGGGAATTCTGGGAGTTGAAGTCCAGCTATCTTCCAGTTCTTGAGGTAGCTGAGGAATTCTGGGATGTGAAGTCCACCCATCTTCAGGTTCTCGAGACAGCTGGGGAATTCTGGGAGTTGAAGTCCATTCCTCTTCAAGTTCTTGAGATAGCTGAGGAATTCTGGGATGTGAAGTCCACCTATTTTCAAGTTCTTGAGACAGCTGGGGAATTCTGGGAATGGTAGTCCACAGTTGGACTCTTAAAGTTGGACTCTTTGAGTGGTTCTTCAGCCCCGTGAAGGACCAGTCTGATGATGGGACATCTTTGGCTACTACTGGCATCTTTTTAACAGGGAGAAGAAGGCCTTGCTGGCCAGAAGGGAGAAAAAGGAGAACCAGGAATTTCCGTAAGTGACGGTACACCCAAGTTGCCTTCTTTTGGAGTACCGGTAGTCCTCGATTTACGACCTCAATTTGAACCAAAATTCCCACCGCTGAGCAAAGCGGTTGTTAAATGAGCCGCCTGCCAAATCTGTCAACTTTTCGGACCCAGTTGTTCAGTGAATCGAATGCGGTTGTGAAATGAACCATGCGGTCGTTAAGTGAATCCGGCTGCCCCTGTTTGACGTTGCTCGTTGGAAGGCCGCAAAAAGTGGATCATGTGATACACCCCCCCCCGGGACGCTGCGACCATCATTTAAATATGAATCCGTTGCGTCTCAATTTGGATTATGTGACGGTTGGGGTGCTTGCAACGGTCGTAAGTGTGAAAAACAGTCACAGGTTGGGGATTTATTTTTATTTTTTTAGTGCTGTTGTGATTTTACTTGGACGCTCAACGAATGGTTGTAAGTCGAGGATTTACCTGCAGCGGTTCAGGGAGAAACTCAAGGATCTCAGCCCGGTGGTTGAGAGGTAAATCTGCAGAGGTGGTCCGTCTGTCAGCATTTAACTACTAGGCAGATGGAGACGGACGGGAGCCACCTCTCTGGGGAAATGACAGCTTCCTTAAGGGAGCAGATAGGAAAATGGCGGATCTTGGTCAAAGGCCGACCAAGGCTGCAGTTGAAAATGTCCTTTTGTTGGGAGGGCTGGCAATGCAAGGCTCAGAGGCTGCCAAGCTCGCCTGGAATGTGAAAAGCTGAATTAGCAAATGCAGGGAAGAAATGGGGAGGAGGGGAGGAGAGGATGTCGACTTGATTTGGAAGGGTAGAGAATTCCTTCCTTCCTTCCTCCCTCCCTCCCTCCCTGTTATCCTCTCTCTTTTTCCCCTTCCTTCCATCCTTCTTTCCTCCCTCCCTCCCTCCCAGTCATCCTCTCTCTTTTTCCTCTTCCTTCCTTCCATCCTTCTTTCCTTCCTTCCTTCCTCCCTCCCTGCCATCCTCTCTCTCTTTCTCCCTTCCTTCCTCCTTTCCTTCCTTCCTTCCTTCCTTCCTCCCTCCCTCTCTCCCACTCTGCCATTCTCTCTCTTTTTCCCTTCCTTCCATCCTTCTTTCCTTCCTTCCTTCCTCCCTGCCATCCTCTCTCTCTTTCCCTTCCTTCTTTCCTTCCTTCCTGCCTGCCATGCTCTCTCTCTTTCCCCCTTCCTTTCATCCTTCTTTCCTTCCTTCCTTCCTCCCTCCCTTTCTCCCTGCCATCCTCTCTCTCTTTCCCCCTTCCTTTCTTCTTTCCTTCCTTCCTGCCTGCCATCCTCTCTCTCTTTCCCCCTTCCTTCCATCCTTCTTTCCTTCCTCCCTCCCTCCCTCCCTTCCTCCCTGCCATCCTCTCTCTTTTTCTCCCTTCCTTCCTTCTTTCCTTCCTTCCTTCCTGCCTGCCATCCTCTCTTTTTCCCCTTCCTTCCATCCTTTTCCCCCCTCTCTCTTTCCCCTTCCTTCCCTTCTTTTTCCATCTTTCTCTTGTCAGTCTTTCCCCTCCCTCCTTTTCTTCTCTTTTTCCCCTTCTTTCCTTCCATCTTTCCTCCCTTTTTTCTCATCACTCTTTTTCTTCCCTCCTTCCTTCCTTCCTTTCCTCTCACTTTCCCATTTCTTCTATTCTTCCTTCCTTCCTCCTTTCTCTCATAACCCACTTCCCCTTCTTCCCCTCCTTCTTTAAATCTCTATTTCCCCTTCCTTCTTTCTCTCATTCTTTTTCCTTCCTTCCTTCCTTTCTTTTTCTCCTCTCCCTTCCTTCTTCCTTCCTTCTTTTCCTCTTCACACTCTTTCCCTTCCATCCTCCCAGGATAAAAATTTCCTCCAAGCAAGATTTTCTTCCCCTGGCACTGTAGAAACCCAAGTGTGAATACTTGAGAGAGTGCACAAAAGCAGCAGAAAATCATTCAGTGGCTTTTGCTGGCAGCCCAAACCTGTTTCCAGTCGTCCCTTTGTGGGGGGGGGGGATGAGGTGGACCCCATTTCCTGACCTGAGGGGCATGGTTGAATTTCCCTCTGTCTCCCTGAGACCAGAACGAACCTCCCCTTGGCTTTGCCCACTTATGGGGCTGAAGAAACTTGAGAAGGGAGGGAAACTGACCGGAACCATGCCTGTTGCGGAATCTTAAATTCAGCTTTTGTGCTTCTCTGCCCAGGCCGAAGACGTGAAGGTCATTGTGAGGAGCGAGATGAGCAGGAAGGACGGTAAGGGCTCTAAATTGAATCAATTTGAATGCCAGCACATCTCCGACTGGCAAAGGAAAGTTCATCCTGTTACATATGAGTGTTTTTTTTTTTACCCAGCTTGATCATAGATTATCGTAGCAGAAGCCGGGCGGGCGGCCCCTGACCTTAGCGGTGGGTGGGGATGGTTTTCCTGCAGAATCTTAATTTAAAACAATCCTCGTGGCCAGCAGAATGCAAAAGCGACAAAGTCTGTGATTTATTTTCACATCTGGGCTTTTGATTCTTCCGTCTCGTGCACGGCTTCTCCGCCTTGGCAGCTTGAAGATGGCTGGACTTCAACTCCCAGAATTCCCCAGCCAGCTGTGGGGGTTGAAGTCCAACCTTTCTTCAGGTTCTTGAGGTAGCGGGGGGGAAGTCTGAAATCCACCCATTTTCAAGTTGAAATCCACCCATTTTTCAAATTGCTGGGCTGGCTGGGGAATTCTGGGAGTTGAAGTCCTTTCCTCTTTAAGTTCTCGAGACAGCTGGGGAATTCTGGGAGTTGAAGTCTACCCATCTTCAGGTTCTTGAGACAATTGGGGAATTCTGGGAGTTGAAGTCCATTCCTCTTTAAGTTCTTGAGACAGCTGGGGAATTCTGGGAGTTGAAGTCCATTCCTCTTCAAGTTCTCGAGACAGCTGGGGAATTCTGGGAGTTGAAGTCTACCCATCTTCAGGTTCTTGAGACAATTGGGGAATTCTGGGAGTTGATGTCCATTCCTCTTTAAATTCTTGAGACAGCTGGGGAATTCTGGGAGTTGAAGTCCATTCCTCTTTAAGTTCTCGAGACAGCTGGGGAATTCTGGGAGTTGAAGTCTACCCATCTTCAGGTTCTTGAGACAATTGGGGAATTCTGGGAGTTGAAGTCCATTCCTCTTTAAGTTCTTGAGACAGCTGGGGAATTCTGGGAGTTGAAGTCCATTCCTCTTTAAGTTCTCGAGACAGCTGGGGAATTCTGGGAGTTGAAGTCTACCCATCTTCAGGTTCTTGAGACAATTGGGGAATTCTGGGAGTTGAAGTCCATTCCTCTTTAAGTTCTTGAGACAGCTGGGGAATTCTGGGAGTTGAAGTCCATTCCTCTTTAAGTTCTCGAGACAGCTGGGGAATTCTGGGAATTGAAGTCTACCCATCTTCAGGTTCTTGAGACAATTGGGGAATTCTGGGAGTTGAAGTCCATTCCTCTTTAAGTTCTTGAGACAGCTGGGGAATTCTGGGAGTTGAAGTCCATTCCTCTTTAAGTTCTCGAGACAGCTGGGGAATTCTGGGAATTGAAGTCTACCCATCTTCAGGTTCTTGAGACAATTGGGGAATTCTGGGAGTTGAAGTCCATTCCTCTTTAAGTTCTTGAGACAGCTGGGGAATTCTGGGAGTTGAAGTCCATTCCTCTTTAAGTTCTCGAGACAGCTGGGGAATTCTGGGAGTTGAAGTCTACCCATCTTCAGGTTCTTGAGACAATTGGGGAATTCTGGGAGTTGAAGTCCATTCCTCTTTAAGTTCTTGAGACAGCTGGGGAATTCTGGGAGTTGAAGTCCATTCCTCTTTAAGTTCTCGAGACAGCTGGGGAATTCTGGGAGTTGAAGTCTACCCATCTTCAGGTTCTTGAGACAATTGGGGAATTCTGGGAGTTGATGTCCATTCCTCTTTAAATTCTTGAGACAGCTGTGGAATTCTGGGAATTGAAGTCTACCCATCTTCAGGTTCCTGAGACAGCTGGGGAATTCTGGGAGTTGAAGTTCATTCCTCTTCAAGTTCTTGAGACAGCTGGGGAATTCTGGGAGTTGAAATCCACCCATTTTCAAATTGCTGGGTTGATTGGGGAATTCTGGGAGTTGGAGTCCATTCCTCTTCAAGTTGCCAAGCTCGAGAAACACTGCTCTAGTATACATGGAGGCAGAGATCACATCAGATTTCCTTCGTTGGCACATTAATAAGACGATTGCATCAAAGTAATCACCATGTCCCGAGCGATCCCCTGAAACTCAGATCCCCTTGCCATGGGATCTACTGTGCAAATCTAATTATGCCCAGATGTTAGGTAAGATGAGGGACTAATAAATTTTACAAATAATAGTTAAATAAAATTTTTAAAAAATAACATAAAATAAAATAAAATAAAATAAAATAAAATAATTAAATAAAATAATTAAATTAAATTAAATTAAATTAAATTAAATTAAATTAAATTAAATTAAATTAAATTAAATTAAATTAAATTAAATTAAATTAAATTAAAATTTACCAAGAGCCTTGGTAGCACAGTGGACTAATGCACTGTTATTAACATCTGCTGCTTGCAATTACTGCAAGTTCAAATCCCACCAGGCTCAAGGTTGACTCAGCCTGCCATCCTTTCAAAGGTAGGTAAAATGAGGACCCAGACTGTGGGGGCAATAAGCTGACTTTGTATAAATATACAAAAAGTATGAAGGCTATTGCTTAATGCATTGTAAGCCACCCTGAGTCTCCGGAGAAGGGCGGCATATAAATTAAAGCAAATAAATAAATAAATAAACAATTAAATTAAATTAAATTAAATTAAATTAAATTAAATTAAATAATTAAATTAAATTAAATTAAATTAAATTAAATTAAATTAAATTAAATTAAATTAAATTAAATTAAATTAAATTAAATTAAATTAAATTAAATTAAATTAAATATGAATGCTTCCTTTGCCACCGAGCCTTTTTAATTATCCTGTATACTGCAAACACATCACAAAAAAACCCTTTTTTTGGTCTGCTTTCACAGTTTGTGACGGTGAGTCGCAAAAGAGGAACCCTCCAACAGGAAAAGAGAAGTACCAATCCAAGCTGGCATGCCAACAAGATGGCATTTGAGCTACCAAGCTTGGCCCAGATGGTTAAAGCAATCCCCCGTTATCTTATCTACCGAGTTGTAATTGCAGGCAGATCAAAGTGTTAATGTTCTCTCCCGATTAAACCTGGTTGTGGTTTAGTGATTCGGCGCAGGTACAAAATCAGAGAAGCTCTTGTCGGGGGCCAAGCTGCAGTGGACGTTATGGGATTTGTCACCCGAGACTTTTGAGGGAGGCGATGCTATACTGCATTCTGCCAGCTCCATAGAATCATAGATTCCTTGGACTGGAAGGGACCTTAGAGGTCTTCTAGTCCAACCCGCTGTCTAAGGCAGGAGACTTTATTCATCCCAGCTTCTAGCAAGCCATGAGAAGTGCATGGCTTACTAACTAACTACTTTTTGGTCAACTGATTAACACACGAGGAACGGTTGCAGGAATTGGGTATGCCTAGTTTAATGGAAAGATGGACCAGGGGTGAGGTGATAGCATCTTCCAGTATTTGAGGGGCTGCCCCAAAGAAGAGGAGGGGGTCAAGCTGTTCTCCAAAGCCCCTGAAAGCAGGACAAGAAGCAATGGGTGGAAACTAACCAAGGAGAGAAGCAACTTAGAACTAAGGAGAAGTTTCCTGACAGTGAGAACAATTAACCAGTGGAACTCCTTGCCTCCAGAAGTTGTGGGTGCTCCAACACTGGAAGTTTTTAAGAAGAGGTTGGATAACCATTTGTCTGAAGTGGTGTAGGGTTTCCTGCCTAAGCAGGGGGTTGGACTAGAAGACCTCCAAGGTCCCTTCCAGCCCTAGATCTCTATGATTCAGTGAGACAGATAAAATATATATGATAGATGACAGATTCTGTAGATAGATAGATAGATAGATAGATAGATAGATAGATAGATAGATAGATAGATAGATGATAGATACATAGATACATAGATAGATGGGTAGATAGATGATGAGGGATAGGTGATGGATGGATGGATGGATGGATGGATGGATGGATGGATGGATGGATAGATAGATAGATAGATAGATAGATAGATAGATAGATAGATAGATGATAGATAGAGATAAATAGATGATATTGAAATAGATAGTTAGAGATAGATAGATAGATAGATAGATAGATAGATAGATAGATAGATAGGAGAGAGAGAGAGAGAGAGAGAGAGAGAGAGAGAGAGATTGAAATAGATGGATGGATAGATAGATAGATGTATCTTGAAATAGATAGATAGAGAGAGAGAGAAGTTTTAATAGAGAGTTAGACAGACAGACACATAGATGGATGGAACACTTTTTTAAAAATGTTTTTAATTGTTTTGTCATTGCTTTTAATTATGGGGCCAAATATGTGTGTGTGTGTGTGTGTGTGTGTGTGTGTGTGTGTCTTTTTAATTGTATTTTAATGTTTGTAGTTTATGTTTTTACTTTGGCTGTACACCGCCCTGAGTCCTCAGGGAGAAGGGCGGTATATAAATTTGATATAAAATAAAATAAAATAAATTGCCACCAGGAGTTGTGGGTGCTCCAACACTGGAGATTTTTAAGGAAAAGACTGGACAGCCGCTTGTCCGGAATGAAATAGAATCTCCTGCTCGAGCAGCGGGTTGGACTAGAAGACCTCAAAGGTCCCTTCCGGCTCTGTTGTTCTATGCCTTGGTTCTCGCTGTCCCTCATCCTCACGTGCCCAGAGGAGGATCTCAAATTAACGAGAAATTCCTGCAGCAACGAAGAGCTCGGTTTCCTGATTCTTCCTCTTCTTCTTCCTTTCCGGCAGGCAAAAGCATCTGTACAGCCAAACGTCCGGCAGAGTCCGATGTTGGTTCCTTGGCAGATGCCCAGCAAATGGCAGAGGAGCCCCCACCGGCCAAAGATCCGGCAGCAGAAGGCCCCCTGGGCAAAACCAAAGAAGGGAAGCAGAAAGGTACTGGACTGGCATTGGGGAGACCCCCCCCCCACCTTCAGCCTTCGAAGTCCCCTGGCGAACTCACTTCATCCATTCACTGATTTAACAAATGTATCTACAGGTAGTCCTCGCTTAATGACCGCCATTGGGATCACCCACTCCATCACTAAGGGGCCGGTCACTAAGCGAGAAATCACACGACCTGCGGTGGGGTTAAGGGAATCGCCACAGTCATTGTGCGAGACGTCACTTAACCGTGACTTGCAGTTTTCCTGCCGTGGACTCTGCTTGTTGTGAGAAGCTGGCTGGGAAGCGTGCAAAGGGAATTGGGCCACTCTGAGATGCAGCAGCAAGTTGTAGAGCGAGGACTGGTTGTAAAGTGACTCTTTCAGTGCCATCGTAGCTTTCAATGGCTGCTTAACACAGGGAAGGGAAGGGAAGAGGGGAGGGAGAAGGAAGGAAGGAAGGAAGGAAGGAAGGAAGGAAGGAAGGAAGGAAGGAAGGAAGGAAGAAGAGAGTTGAAATAGGGAAGGGAAGGGAAAGGGAGGAAAGAGGAGAGGGAGAAGGAAGGAGGGAAGGAAGGAAGGAAGGAAGGAGAAAGAATTGAAACGGAAGGGAAGGGAGGGAAGAGGTGGAGGGAGAAGGAAGAAAGAAGGGAGAAGGAAGGAAGGAGAGAAAGAGAGAGTTGAAACGGAAGGGAAGGGAGGGAAGAGGTGGAGGGAGAAGGAAGGAAGGAAGGAAGGAAGGAAGGAAGGAAGGAAGGAAGAAGAGAGTTGAAATAGGGAAGGGAAGGGAAAGGGAGGGAAGAGGGGAGGGAGAAGGAAGGAGGGAAGGAGGGAAGGAAGGAAGGAAGGAAGGAAGGAAGGAAGGAAGGAAGGAGAAAGAGTTGAAACAGGGAAGGGAAGGGAAAGGGAGGGAAGAGGGGAGGGAGAAGGAAGGAGGGAAGGAAGGAAGGAAGGAAGGAAGGAAGGAAGGAAGGAAGGAAGGAAGGAAGGAAGGAAGGAAGGAGAAAGAGTTGAAACAGGGAAGGGAAGGGAAAGGGAGGGAAGAGGGGAGGGAGAAGGAAGGAGGGAAGGAAGGAAGGAAGGAAGGAAGAAGAGAGTTGAAATAGGGAAGGGAAGGGAAAGGGAGGGAAGAGGGGAGGGAGAAGGAAGGAGGGAAGGAGGGAAGGAAGGAAGGAAGGAAGGAAGGAAGGAAGGAAGGAAGGAAGGAGAAAGAGTTGAAACAGGGAAGGGAAGGGAAAGGGAGGGAAGAGGGGAGGGAGAAGGAAGGAGGGAAGGAAGGAAGGAAGGAAGGAAGAGAAAGAGTTGAAACAGGGAAGGGAAGTAAGGAAGAGAGGGAGGGAGGGAGGGAGAAAGAAAGAAAGAAAGAAAGAAAGAAAGAAAGAAAGAAAGAAAGAAAGAAAGAAAGAAAGAAAGAAAGAAAGAAAGAAAGCCATCCCGACATTCCAGCCACCCTTCCGCCTCCCCCTCCCTGGTGATGATCAAGGCAGGAGGGGGATGTGGTCCGTGGCTGTTGTGGCAGCCCATAATGATCCGTGTTTGCATTGTGGCTAATTTATTTGCACACCCACATTAGCTGCAAGTTTCCCCTGGCCTTGAGGGCAGCTGCTGGGAGGATCACGCAGGGAACGGATGGGCTTCCCGGGAGGAGGTGAATCACTGGCATTCTTTCTTTCCTCCTTCCTTCCTTCCTTTCCTTCCTTAATTTTCCTTTCCCTTCTTCCCTTTTCTTTTTCCTTTTATTTATTTATTTATTTATTTGTTCAACTTGTATGCCGCCTTTCTCCGAAGACTCAAGGCGACTTACAATGCATTTTCCTTTTCCCTTTTCCCTTCTCCTTCTCTCCCCCTCTTCCTTCCTCCATCCCCTTTCTTCCTTCTTCTCCTCCCTTCCTTTTCTCTTCCTTCCTTCCCTCCCTCCTTCTCTTCCTTCTTCTACTCCCTTCCTTCCTTTCCTCCTTCCTTAATTTTCCCTTCCTCTCTTCCTTCCTCCATCTCCCCTTCCTTCCCTGCTTCCTTCTCTCCCTCCTTCCTTCCTTTCCTTCCTTCCTTAATTTTCCCTTCCCTTCTGCCCTTTCCTTTTTCTTTCCCTTCTCCTTCCCTCCCTCTCTTCCTTCCTCCATCCCCTTCCTTCCTTCTTCTCCTCCCTTCCTTTTCTCTTCCTTCCTTCCTTTTCTCCTTCCTCCCTTCCCTCCCTCCCTCCAGCTTAGCGGTCTGAATTTTCGGGGGGGGGCTTGTGTTGCCTTGCAGATCTCTGCGCCTTGCCGATGGACGAGGGCGCCTGCCTGCAGTATGTGGTGCTGTGGTATTTCCACCCGGAAACAGAGACCTGCCGTCCCTTCATCTATGGCGGCTGCGGCGGAAACGCCAATCAGTTTCCCTCTAAGCAGAGCTGTGAGGGGAGGTGCAAGAGAGGAAAAGGTGAGTTGGGCAGGAGAGCCATTTTTCACAAAATTCTCAAATGCACGAGGAATATTGAGGAATAAATGATGATAATATCAAGGAATGGGTCGACTTGGTCTAGAGGTGAAGGCGTCAGGCTAGAAACCAGGAGACGGTGAGTTCTAGTGCCATCTTAGGCACGAAAGCCAGCTGGGTGACTTTGGGCCAATCACCAGGAGACTGTGAGTTCTAGTCCCACCTTAAGTATAAAAGCCCGTTGGGTGACTTTGGGCCAATCACCAGGAGACTGTGAGTTCTAGTCCCGCCTTAAGTATAAAAGCCCGTTGGGTGACTTTGGGCCAATCACCAGGAGACTGTGAGTTCTAGTCCCGCCTTAAGTATAAAAGCCTGTTGGGTGACTTTGGGCCAATCACCAGGAGACATTGACATCATAGCTTCAAATAGTCACTAAGCAAACAGTCGTACGTTGAGGACTACCTATAGTTTTATTTTATTTATTTCTAAGATTTTTATTATTTTTATGAATAACTCAAGGAGGTGAACAAACAAAATAATTCTTTCTCCTCCTGTTTTCCCACAAAGCAATGTGGGAATGGGTTGGTGGGTTGACCTGAGAGAAATTCTGGGATGGATTCATGGAAAATCTGAATATATCAGATATAGCACCTGTCTCCTAGTGATTGGCCCAAAATCACCCAGCAAACTTCCATGGCTAAGGCAGGACTAGAACTCCCGTCTCCTGGTGATCGGCCCAAAGTCACCCTGCCAGTTTTCATAGCTAAGACAGGACTAGAACTCCCATCTCCTAGTAATTGGTCCAAAGCCACCCAGCCAACTTTCATAGTTAAGACAGGACTAGAACTCCCATCTCCTGGTGATCGGCCCAAAGTCACCCAGCCAACTTTTATAGCTAAGGCAGGACTAGAACTCACCATCTCCTGGTAATTGGTCCAAAGCCACCCATCCAACTTTCGTGCCTAAGGCAAGACTAGAACTCACTGTCTCCTGGTTTCTAACTTACTACCTTATTTGCTAGACTCATACATCTTCGCCTTAAACCTGAATTTTGATCCAGGCTTCCTAAGGATGGAGGCTTGAACAGTTTGTCAATTTCCGTATATTTATTTCTTGCGCTTCCAGATCGCTTAAAATATATATTTTTTTTATTTCTTTGTTTTTTCCCTTCTCTCCCAGGAAGGTGACCATCTGCAGAGCAAAGAGGTGGCATCGGGACGAGCAAAGACAAACCCCCCTCCCCAAATTGTACAGATGGCAAAGAGCTGGACGTTTCTGCCCCTATAAACAACATTTGTGTTAATAAATCCATTTGGAAAAAGGATGTGGGGTTCTTGACGGAGGGCAGGACTGTTGTCGTATCCTCTCCTGGTTCTTAGGTTTGTCCCGAAGTCCAGGTGCCAAAAGCACACAGGTAGCAAGCCTTGACTTACAACCATTCGTTTAGCGACCGTTCAAAGTTACAAGGGCACTAAAAAAAAGGGACTTTTTCACAGTTATGACCTTTGCCGCAGCCTCACGATCACGCGATCAGAATTGAGATGCTTGACCACTGGTTTGTATTTATGACGGTCGCCGTGTCGCTGGGATCACGTGATCCCCTTTTGCGACCTTCTGACGAGCAAAATCAAGGGAGAAACCGGATTCACTTAACGACCGTGCGACTAACTGAACAACCGCTGTGATTCATTTAACGACGGTGCCAAGAGAGGTTGTAAAACAGGTCAAAAATTCGCTTAACGCACATTTCACTTAGCAAACAGAAATGTGGGACTCGGTTGTGGTCGTAAACCAAGGACTTTTGAAATTCTGAAAAGTGAAATTATAAAAGCCCAGGCTAGCACAATACCAGTGAAGAAGAAGTGGGGGAAAGAAATTACAGCTCTCAAAAGAAACCAGCATAACGAACTGTCTGATAAATTGAAAAACAAAAAGGACACAGAAAGAGGGGCACATTCCTAGGGCAGAATATCAGCAAAGAGCCCAAGCCTGCAAAGATAGAGTGACTACCTTTACCAACCAGCACTACTATTCGGATTAAAATGAGTGTTCAGGGCATCCATTTAATGAAACCCACCCCACCCCCCCGAATCATCAGGTGGGAAAGGATTTTAGAAGTCTTCTAGTCTAACCCCCTGCTCAGGACTGGAATCCTCAGAGATCCTCTGGGGCAGACAGAATCTTAACAGAATCACAGAGTTGGAAGGGACCTTAGAGGTCATCTAGGCCAACCCCCCACCCAAGCAAGAGACCCTATGCCATTTCTGACAGATGGCAGTCTGGTCTCTTCTTGAAAGCCTCCAGGGATGAAGCTCCCACAACTTCTGAAGGCAACTTCTGTTCCATGGGTTGATTGCTCTCACTGTCGGAAACTTTCTCCTTATTTCCAGGTTGAATCTCTCCTTGATCAGTTTCCATCCATTCTTCCTTGTCTGGCCTTGGAAAATAGCTTGACCCCCTTCCTCCTCTCTGTGGCAGCCCCTCAAATATTGGAAGATGTTCTCCTGTCTCCCCTGGTCCTTCTCTTCGCTAGACTAGCCATGCCCAGTTCCTGCAACCGTTCATCATATGTTTTAGCCTCCAGTCCCCTCATTATCCAGATTGCTCTTCTCTGCACTTTTTCTAAAGTCTCAACATCTTTTTTATAGTGTGGTGACCAAAACTGGATGCAGGACTCTAGGTGTGGCCTTACTAAGGCTTTACAGAGTGGTATTAGTACCTCACTTGATCTTGATTGAATCCCCCTCACACCAGCACGCTGATCACTTCTTCGTAGCTCCGATGTATTTCAGTTTTGCACACCCCACCCGCTCTGAAAAAGATAAAAAGGAGATTTTTCTGACTCCTTCCTCGTTAGTGTCCACTTAGCTGACTCTTCCAAATTCATTAAGAGCAGAAGAGGAGAGAATTAGCAAGCAATCTTAAGCAATTTGTTCCGGGCGAGGGATTTAATGAGGTCGACAGAAACCCTCCATGTTTGATGTGGAGGTCTTCCGGTCCAGCCCCCTCCTCAGGCAGGAGACCTTATAGCACTGTGGACAAATGATTGTCCAGTCTCTTCTTAAAAACCTGTCTGTCTGTCTGTCTGTCTGTCTGTCTGTCTATATCATCTATCTATCTATCTATCTATCTATCTATCTATCTATCTATCTATCTATCTATCTATCTATTATATCTATAATCTATATCATCTATTTACTCTATCATATCTATCATATCTATCTATCTATCATATCTTTATCAATCTATATGTCTATCTATATCATATCTATCTATCTATTTAACCTATATCATATCTATCATATCTATTTAATCTATCATATCTATCTCATATCTATCTATATCTATCTATCATATCTATATCTATCTATATCTATCATATCTATCTATTTAACCTATATCATATCTATCATATCTATATCTATCTATATCATATCTATCTATTTAATCTATCTATCACATCTATCTCATATCTATCATATCTATCTATTATATCTACTTATTATATCTATCATATCTATTTAATCTATCTATCCATCATATCTATCATATCTATCTATCACTCTATCTATCACTCTATCTATCATCTATCTCTATTTCAATCTATATCTATCTATCCATCCATCTATCCATCATGTCTGTTTATCATCTATCTATCTATCTATCTATCTATCTATCTATCTATCTATCTATCTATCTATCTATCTATCTATCTATCATCTATCTATCTATCTCTATTTCAATCTATATCTATCTATTTCAGCTTATATCTATCATCTATCAATCTATCTATCCATCCATCCATCTATCCATCATGTCTGTTTATCATCTGTCTGTCTGTCTGTTTGTCTGTCTATCTATCTATCTATCTTTCTATCTATCTATCTATCATCTATCTATCTATCTATCTATCTATCTATCTATCTATCTATCTATCTATCTATAGATCTATGTCTGTCTATCTATCTATCTCTATCTCTGTCTGTCTGTCTATCTATCTATCATCTATCTATCTATCTATCTATCTATCTATCTATCTATCTACCTATCTATCTATCTATCTATCTATCTATCTATCTATCTATCTATCTATCATATGTATCTTATCAGTCTCATTGAATAATAGAGACCTAGGGCTGGAAGGGACATTGGAGGTCTTCTAATCCAACCCCCTGCCCAAAAAAGAAATTCTATACCATTTCAGATAGATGATTGTCCAATCTCTTCTTGAAGCTCCCACAATTTCTGGAAGCAAATTGTCCCACTGGTTAATTGTCCTCACTGTCAGGAAGTTTCTCCTTAGTTCTAGGTTGCTTCTCTCCTTGATGAGTTTCCATCCGTTCCTACTTGTCCTGCCTTCAGGTGCTTTGAAAATAGGTTGACCCCTTCTACTTTGGGGGCAGCCCCTCAAATATTGGAAGGCTGCTATCATGTCACCCCTGGTCCTTCTTTCCGTTAAACTAGACGTACCCAATTCCTGCAACCGTTCTCCGAACATTAATTGGTAGACCAAAAAGTAGCTAGCTAGTAAGCCATGCACTTCTCACAGTTTACTAAAAGCCGGGATGAATCAGATCTCCCGCCTTAGTAGGTTAGACTAGAAGACCTCCGAGGTCCCTTCCAGTGAGACATTTGTGGAGCGAATTTTGCCCCATTTTACGACTTCTCCTGCGGCACAGTTGTTAAAATGAATTGTGGCAGCTGTTAAGTGAGTCACACCATCTTTCAGTGAATCCAGCTTCTTCCCCCCCCCCCTTGACTTTGCTTGTCGGAAGGTTGCAAAAGAGGATCTCGCATGACCCCGGGAGGGGGACACTCTGCGACGGTCGTAAATGTGAGTCGGTGGCCAAGCATCCGAATGTAAATCATGACATGACCCCCGGGGATGCTGCAACGATCCTAAGTCACTTTTTTCAGTGCCGTTGTCACTTTGGCCACTAAGCGAATTGTCGTCAGTCCTAAATTGTTGTAAGCCGTAAGCCGTAAATATACCAGCTGTATATTTTCCTGTTTTAAGAAAAAAACCCCGCCCCAAGTTTTACATCTTAGGAAAACACCCTCTGATCTCTTGACCCTTTATTTATTAATTTTTTAAATTGATTTCTTTTTTGTTAATTGCATTTCTTAGCGCTTAATAAACATCATGTTGTCTGGGCGTTTAATTTGCTTAACATTACTAATTATATTCTTAATCTCCGCGCCTTTTTTCCCCCAGCCACTGGTAGAATAAGTTCCATGTTTGATCGTATTCTGTGTCTTCTTCCTGCTTAATCTTCAATGTCAATCTATCCATTTCTGCCCAATCTTCTTAATTAACTCTTTGTCTCGCGGCATTTCTTCATTTTTCCAACGTTGTGCAAATATGTAATCCTTGCTGCTGTCAGTTCGTGTAATATTAAATGCATACTTTTCTTATCTAATTTTTTTTTCTGATATTATACCTAATAAAAACAGTTCAGGTTTAAAATCTACATGTTTCCCTATCATCTTTTCTAACCATCTTTGCCCCAATTTTGTTTCTTGACCCTGTCGGTTATACTTTACAAGACTCTTAAGCCAGCAGGGGGAAAAAAAATAAATAGATAATTTGAGGGGCACCGGCGAGAAATCCTGTAATAAAATTCCCTCCCCATCCTAAAAAAAAAAAAAAAAACACCACAAAAAACCCACACACACATTTCTGTGGCATCTCTGCCCAGTGACGTTACTAGCCAACATTATCTCATTCCAAAGAGAATCCGATCTTCATCCAAAGCTCCGTCTCTTTTCGGATTTACGTTATAAAGCCATTAACGTATCATTTCCTCCCTCTCGGTCTCTCTCTCTTTCCCCGTTCCCCCCTATATAAATAAATAAATATCTATATATATATGTGTGTGTGTAAAATATATATATATATATATCTCCAAGGCTGGGCAGGAGAAAGCAGGTGTTTTTCCGTAGAGAACACACAAGGCAGCTTATCAAAAAAAGAATCTGAGGAAGACAAACCGAACTTCGGATCACCTGGGAATGTCTTCAATCTTGACCTAAAAGATCGAGCGAGAATTTGCAGGTGCAGCTTGGCTTCCCCGCTCCAAAAAAAAAAAAAAACGGTTTCAGGTAAGTGAATTTTGGCTCACCTGCTTTTCTAAAGGGAGAGAGGAAAACCTGAACTTTGCAAAAAATAAAAAGAGTAGAAGAGTAGAAATAGTTACCTGAACGGATTGCAGAACTACGAGGCAGGTAAGGCAAGGATAGAAGTTAATTAGCCAGAAGTAAATTTTTAAACAGAGGAGGTGAATAATTCACATCCTTTTCGGGGTTGGGACTGTGGGGTGGTGGTGTTTTGCGTTACCAAAGGGATGGAGGTTTGTTTGTTTGCTGTTTGCAGAATGGGCTTTTTGATTTGCAATCTTTAATCGTCGCATTAACCTTTGGAAAGAGACATCGCAGGACGAGATGCTTTAAAAGGGAATAGGAAGGAGCGGGGGTACCCCATTTTGGGGTTTTTTTGCCAAAATAAGGAGGTGCAAAGGAATAGAGGGACTAGCTGAATCGCTTCTGTTTCGATCATGGTTAATTTCCGAAGAGATTATTCAAAGCAGAGTGTCAAAAAGAGAGGTGAGGAAATATTCGAAGGAGCATCCTTGAAACTAGCTTCAATGGGGAGATGTTCCTGCCCCAAATCAGTTTCAAACCAGTTGAGAGCAAGACTTTGCTCCAGAAATACCTCGACATTCGAAGATGTTTTGCAACAGCAGGGGAAATAATTTTGGGAAACACAAGTATTTTCTTTCTCTTCTTTCCCCCCTGTTTTTAGTCCTTTAAATTCATTCTAAGAATCTAGTAATCCATAGTGTGTATTTTAAAGGAATTTCTCTAGGTTTATACACATTATTATTTTGAAGCATACATATGTTTAAGGCATGTACATTTTTATGGTGTGCATATGTTATTTGTTTATTTAAATTGTATCCGTGTTCAAAGGGTGCATGTTTTAAGACATGCATATATCATTTTTTTAAGTCTACCCATGATTAAGATATGCACATTTTAAGGCAAGCAAATGATATTAGTTTTTTACATATACATGTTTAAGGAATGCATATTTTTAAAGTGTGCATATGTTGTTGTTTTTTTAAAGTGTACACATATTTAAAGATTATATTGGTTTTTGACTCTAATAAATATTTGACTTTGATCTAGTGAAAGAATGTACATTTTTAAGATGTTCATATGTTATTATTTTTACGTATCCACATGTTTAAAGAATGTGCATGTATTATTTTTATACATACATTTAAGATCTGCACATTTTTAAGGCAATATACATGTTATTTTTTTTAAAGTATGAACATGATTCAGATACGGACATTTTTAAGGCATACATGTTATTTTTTTAGGTAACACGTTTAAGATATGAACATTTAAAGATATGTACATGTGGTTTTTTTAAAAAGAATAAACATACAGGTATGTAAGATATGCAAATTTTTAAGGCACGCATGTTATTATTTTTAAATTATACACATGCTTAAGATATGCACATTTTTAAGGCATGCATGTTATTTTTATTTTTTTTAAGGTAGCTGCAGGACATGTTCTGAAGGTTGGCATAAAACAGGATCTCTGTTGGAGGTCTCGATTCAGTAGGTTCCTTATTATAAGGGCTCCTGAGCTTCTACAGAGTGCTAAAAGAAGACGGAGCGATTAAGTCAATATTTTTCGACCTTAGCAACTATAAGAGGTGTGGACTTCAACTCCCAGAATTCCCCAGCCAGTTAAGGTTGAGAAAGAACGGAATTAATTAGCAGAAGGTTCATTAAAGATTCATTAAAGAGACAAATGCTTCTAATACAATTGGATGGGCAACGGTCAAAGAAAGCTAGCGACGTTGATTAGATGTGAAGGCACCAGCTAGGTTGATTAAGACATCCGTAAGATGGTGAAAACCTTGTTTCTGCCTAAAATAGACCTGGAAGTGCAAGAAAAGACAAAGCTGGTTAAACCCAGAATCTCCGTTGGCTACAATAAACCAGGAGAGACAAACTGAGATGGAGAGAGTTTAGACGCTATCTCGGTTTTTTTTCCTTTGTGATACAGTATTTGCCCAATAGATTAAAACAGAAGGGAGGGAGGGAGGGAGGGAGGAAAGAAGGAAGGAAGGAAGGAAGGAAGGAAGGAAGGAAGGAAGGAAGGAAGGAAGGAAGGAAGGAAGGAAGGAAGGAAGGAAAGAGGGAGGAAGGAGAGGGAGGGAGGGAGGAAGGAAAGAGGGAGGGAGGAGAGGGAGCAGGAGGAAGGAAGGAAGGAGGGAGGAAGGAGAGAGGGAGGGAGAGAGGGAGGAGGGAAGGAAGGAAAGAGGGAGGAAAGAGAGGGAGCGGGAGGAAGGAAGGAGGGAAGGAGGAAGGAGAGGGAGGGAGGGAGAGAGGGAGGAGGAAAGGAAGGAAAGAGGGAGGAAGGAGAGGGAGTGGGAGGAAGGAAAGAGGGAAGGAGGGAGGGAGGAAGGAAGGAGAGAGGGAGAGAGATAGGGAGGAGGGAAGGAAGGAAGGAGAAAGGAATTTTTGAGCATGCTTTTTTCTTAACAAATGCCTTCTGTTTTTCTCACGCTAATTTATGCTGGAGGAAGGAGAGCAGAGCAAAGATGTAAAAAGCCTTAAAATTATATGTGGGGTTTTTTTTAACAAAAGAAATGGTAAGATTCGTAAATCCATAAGGAAATCCTTAGGGAATATCAGGAAAAAGAACTCTAGATTGAGCAGAAGTCTGATGAAATTCAAAATGCTTTCACGCGGAACCCTCCGTTACTCCGTAGTGGGAGACATTTAAACAATAAGATAATAAATAAAAATCATCCAGATCAGAAATATGAAATCCGGTTTGCTTAAATGCTTTTATTTGCTCCTTTGCTGTTTTGACTATAGATGATAGAAGAGAGAGAGAGATGATAGATAGATAGATAGATAGATAGATAGATAGATAGATGGATGGATGGATGGATGGATGGATGGATGGATGGATGGATGGATGGATGGATGGATGGATGGATAAACAGACAGAAAGATAGATAGATAGATAGATAGATAGATAGATAGATAGATAGATAGATAGATAGATAGATAGATAGATAGATAGATAGATAGATGGATGATAAACAGACATGATGGATGGATGGATGGATGGATGGATGGATGGATGGATAGATGATAGACAGATAGAAAGATAGATAGATGGACAGATGGATGGATAGATGATAGAAAGATAGATAGATAGATGATAGATAGATAACAGATGATAGGTAATAAACTAGCCAGTTCACATTCAACTTGTGGACAATCAGGACATTCACAAATGTTTCTAGAAATCTTACATCAACATTTGATTTCTTTTCAATTTACTTCAGTAGCCTGCACATGAATTCTGTTTTCTGAATGAGTCGGAGGCCATCTTTTCCAACTCACAAAATTTACTAAAAGGCACAAAAGCATCTGCCTTTTTCATAAAATCTGCCAATGGCAAAAGTTGGCGACCAGACTCTTCAAGAATGCTGGCCAGAAACTAACCGAGTTTTTCTTGAATGGCATGTGGAATGGACTTGCAGTGCTGGAGGACAGCCACACGGTGGCGCCCAATAAATGCAAAAGCCGTTCGAACGCTCCAAGAAGGAATTCTAATTCTAATTATTATTATTTTAATCTGGGAACATTTGAGGACATTATACTTCAGGCCTCTTCCTCCTCCACATTTTCCCCAACCCAAAGACGCATCCACTTATGATAATGACACCATTAAAGAAAAAGAAAGGCTATGCCACTATACTAAATTATTGTATTTTTTTTCCTTTTAAAAAATACCGCTTTTTTTAAGACATTATCCAAATGGCAACAATTATTTTCATTTCGTATGCCTAGGAGGGATAAACTTGCCTCCAGAAGTTGTGAATGCTCCAACACTGGAAGTTTTTAAGATGAGGTTGGATAACCATTTGTCTGGAGTGGTGTAGGCTTTCCTGTCTAAGCAGAGGGTTGGACTAGAAGACCTCCAAGGTCCCTTCCAACTCTGTTATTCTATTCTATTCTATTCTATTCTATTCTATTCTATTCTATTCTATTCTATTCTTATTCTTATTCTTATTCTTATTCTTAATTCTACTCTACTCTACTCTACTCTACTCTACTCTACTCTACTCTACTCTACTCTACTCTACTCTACTCTACTCTACTCTACTCTACTCCATTCCATTCCATTCCATTCCATTCTATTTCTGATTCTATTCTATTCTATTCTATTCTATTCTATTCTATTCTATTCTATTCTATTCTATTCCATTCCATTCCATTCCATTCCATTCCATTCCATTCTATTTCTGATTCTATTCTATTCTATTCTATTCTAATTCTTAATTCTACTCTACTCTACTCCATTCTATTCTACTTCTTATTCTATTCTATTCTATTCTATTCTATTCTATTCTATTCTATTCTATTCTATTCTTCATTATTCTGTTCTGTTCTATTCTATTCTATTCCATATTTTCTATTCTATTCTATTCTATTCTATTCTATTCTATTCTATTCTATTCTATTCTATTCTATTCTATTCTATTCTATTCTATTCTATTCTTCATTATTCTGTTCTGTTCTATTCTATTCCATTCCATATTTTCTATTCTATTCTATTCTATTCTATTCTATTCTATTCTATTCTATTCTATTCTATTCTATTCTATTCTATTCTATTCTGCAATCTATTCAAATGCTTCTTGTTTGATTCACATGAGTTTATTATCTGACTCTGGTGCTTGGGGGAAAAATCTTGAGTGTTGTAATGTAAAGTTTAAAATTGGTCTTATGGACGTGCAAACAGAACCGGGTGGAGGGGGAATGCCAGAACTGCACACCTGTTTCAAAATCCATACAGGTAATCTTCATCTTACGACCACAGTTGAGCCCAAAATTTCCGTTGCTAAGTATGAAAGTTGTCGAGTGAGCTTTGCCCCGTTTTACTACACTTGTTAAGCAAATCTGGCCTGCCTTTGTGACCGTTGCTGTGTCCCAAAGTCATTTTGTGACCTTCGGACAAGCAAAGTCCATGGGGGGGGAGTCGGATTCACTTAACAACCCATGATTCACTTAACAACTGTGGCAAGAGAGGTCATAAAATGGGGCAAAGCTCAATGAACAAATGTCTCGCTTAACAACCGAAAACGTGGGTTCAATTGTGGTTCTAAGTTGAGGACTATCTGTACGGACTCAGCTCCTGTAGAAAGTTAGCCAAGATCCTCATCCAGGGCCCATGTTCATAAGCCTTCTCTCCTTCTTTGGTGGCACAGGCTCCGTGGCACCATGATGACCCCCTCAAGACTCCTTCTCCTTCTCCTGGTTCTCTCCACCTTGAAGACGGGCTGGTCCTTCAACGCCGACTCCATCTTCAGCTGCCTCAGCTCTGCTCTCTCCCAGGCCAAGGAGGACCTCATGGCGGAGAACTCTGTCCTGGAGAAGAGGACCTTCATGGTCCCTCTGGAGGGTGAAGAAGACTCCGACTCCTCGGAAGACACGGGGACAGAGAAAGAGAAACGGACTTTCCCGGCCGTCACGCGCTACGTCTCCCTCGCCCAGTCCAAAGGGAAGATGTCCCACAACCAAGCCAAGAATGACCGACGCGCTAAGTTCACTCTTTCCTTGGACGTCCCAACCAATCTCATGAACATCCTCTTCCATATTGCCAAGGCCAAGAACCTCAGGGCCAAAGCCGCCTCCAACGCTCAGCTGATGGCCCAGATCGGCCGGAGAAAGTGATGGAAGAGTCAGGAGAGAGATGGCCAAGGAGTAGGCCTCAACCCCACCTCCAGAAGATCTTCAGGGATGGGATTGTCCACTCTCGTACGCCAGAGATGGTCTCTTTTCTCCGTCTCTTGAAGCTCCCCAACCTTCGTTCCTTCTTTCTTTCTCCATCTCATCCTTCTTCTTCTCAAGTTTCACCCCCGAGGAACTTTGGCTAAGTGGAACTTAGGAGGCTTACCCTCCAAAAAAAAAAATGTTAAGGAGAAAAATGTTCCTTGCTTTACACACATGATGCAGGTCCCAATTAAAGCAAATTCTCTTGAGTTTCTAATTCTTTCTTTATTTTTTTCTTGCTGACGACGAGTTACTAATATATCTCACCCACAGCATTGGCCAAAATCAGCTTTGGTTGCCACAACAAGCATCCTATGAATTCTGAATTGTAGGGTCCTTGATGGTCTCGGAGCCTGGTGGTTTCCTTGCAGACGTTTCATGACCCAAGTAGGGAACATCATCAGTGCTAGAAGGGAATGGGGTTTGTGGAGAGAGGAGGAGGAGGACTGTGTGGTCCTTGATGCTTTCTGGGCTTGTGTGATGACCCGGGGCATGGCACAAAGGCAACCAGTATGAGTCCAGGGGTGAAATGCTGTTGTGGCCCGACAGCGGCCTGCGCGGATCGTGGCTGATCCCAACGACAAGGAGGCTGGTGTGGTGTTGTGCCAGCAACCTGTGCAGCCGGCGCTCGCGTCGGACAGCGAGGAGGCTGAAGAGGATGTGGTGCCAGAGGCAGAGACTCAGCCAGGGCCTTCAGAACCTCCAGAAGCTCCTTCAAGTGGAGAGAGCGAAGTGGAGGAGCCTCTCCTCAATGCTCGAGCACGCAGGGCTGCCAGAAGGCAGGAGTGGCTCCTCAGGAGGAGGAGGTCTCCTTGAGAGTAAGGCTTGGGGCTAATTGGCCACTCCCTTAGCCTATTTAAGTCACATGCCGTTAGTAAGTTTCTTGCTGGAAACAACTTGTAATTATCATCAGAGCATTTTTGGAAAAGTCTTATCGTATTTTGTTTTCTGGGCTGGTTGCCAACCTTTGCCGGACTTTGGTTTATTCTTGCTACTTAATAAATTTGATAAAGGACCATTGGTGTGTGTCAATATCCTTGGAAATCCGGAGCTGGGGCAGAACAAATGCTCCCGGTTCGGACCATATCGCCCAATCCGGTAGCGATGGTGGCGGGTGGTTCAGAGAACCGGTAGCAAAAATTCCTGGGGCCCCCCATGCCCAGCTGAGCCGCGCGATCATCAAAGGCTGTTTTTTTTTTTACTTTTAAAAGCATTTTTCTACAACCTCTTCGGCGGAGGAGGTTGTAGAAAAAAAATGCTTTTAAAAGCCTCTGACGATCCCAGCTGAGTTGCCTGATCATCAGAGGCTTTTAAAAGCATTTTTTAACAACCTCTTCAGCTGAAGAGGTTGTAGAAAAAATGTTTTTAAAAGTTAAAAAAAAAAAAGTTGGCCACGCCCACCCAGTCACATTACACCCCCACCAAGCCACGCCCACAGAACCGGTAGTAACAAATTTTACATTTCACCACTGTATGAGTCTCTTTATTGGCACCAACTTTGCCCGCAAACGTCCCATTTGCGTGACTTAATTCAAATGGTCAGAAGGAATGCCAGAAATGCAGGCCCCACTCTCGACACTAGATGAATTCAGTGTTTGTTCCCGACAAACGCCCCTCCCAACTGCCTCTCCTTTAAACTCCATCCCCAGGTGTGCCTTGTGAAGGGAATCGGGGCCCTCTCCTTCCTCGTAAGCCAAGCTTCCCCAGTTTCCTCCATAGCCAACGGAGCCACTCTCTCGCTCTCTGTCAGCTGTTCGTCTTCCGTCTCAGATTCAGACTCCTACGGAGGCATGTGTTCTATCCCCGTCTCACACACGCACACAAACAGATAGCCAGGGGTTAAATAAAACTGGCAGACAACAAATTCTTTCGATAAGAGGATTGGCAGCAACCCAGTAGCTGCTTGCCAAGAACTTTACTCATAGAGGGAGGGGTTGTTCCTCCGACAGATAAACCCAAACAAGATACACACAGTTCAAGAATTGTCAAGTCCAGTCCATATTAAATCCAAGGCAGATAACGTTGTTTCAAAGATACAATGTGACTCGCTAGTAGCTTAGTTTTGTCCGTCACAGAGTCTGAATGGCCACCTCACCCTCTTTTATCCCCTGTGGGGTGTGGTCCAGTGACTCAGCTTACTCTCTGGCACACCTCCTTTTCTGCTGCGTCCGCTTGTCTCTCGGACGCTGGCGTGGATCCAGCCAAGACTTATCTCCATCACTGTCCGACTGCGAGGAGATACCTGGCTCCTGGTCAATCTCTTCTCCTTCGGGAGACACCTGAGGCATTGCCAGAGAGGAGGGTCCTGGAGAGGGAGGCCTGGCCAACTCCTCTCCTTCACGTTCGGAGCCTTCTCCCTCCGATAAGTCGGCCTCGGGGGTTGGAGTCACAACAGCATGACTGCTTGGTTGTTTTCTGGGAGACGTTTCATGACCCAACTAGATAACATAATCAGTGCTTAGAATGGGGGGTAGGGGAGAGGAGGAGGAAGAAGACAACAACTGCGGGGTCTTTGGTGGTCTCTGAACTTGGTGGTTTCTTGCAGACGTTTCATGACCCAACTAGGTAACAGTGCTAGAAAGGAGAGGAGGTTAGTCCATCTTTATATACAAATGGTTTACTCTTTAAACCACAGCCTAGATCAGTGAGGGCTAGCCTTTTTGCCATCGCGTGCCAAAAGTGGGGGAAGCACAGTGGGGTTGCGCGTGTGCGTGTGCCCACACCCATAATTCTATGCACCCCATCCCCCTCATGCTCCACCCGCTTTAGGCATGCAATGGCATGGTGGACTCGTTTTTCGCCCTCCCCAGGCTCCAGAGGCTTTAGGTCCCACCAGAAGTTGGCAAATGGGCCGTTTCCGGCCTCCAGAGGGCCTCCCAGGGGTGGGGAAGGCAGTTTTCACCCTCCCCAGGCTCCTAGAAAGGCTCTGTGTCGCTATCTGAGCCATGTTGGGGCAGTGAAGTGGTATATAAATCTAAGTGTTATTGATATTGCTATGTCTGTCTGTCCGTCCGTCCATCCATCCATCCATCTAGCATGTCTGTTTATCATCCATCTATCTATCATCTATCTATCCATCCATCCATCATCTATCCATCCATCCATCCATCCATCATGTCTGTTTATCATCCATCTATCTATCTATCTATCTATCATCTATCTATCAATCATCTATCAATCATCTATCATCTATCTATCCATCCATCCATCCATCATGTCTTTTTATCATCTATCTATCTATCTATCTATCTATCTATCTATCTATCTATCTATCATCTATCTATCTAATCATCTATCTATCATCTATCTATCCATCCATCCATCATGTCTGTTTATCATCTATCTATCTATCTATCTATCTATCTATCTATCTATCTATCATGTATCTATCATCTATCTATCCATCCATCATGTCTGTTTATCATCTATCTATCTATCTATCTATCTATCTATCTATCTATCTATCATCTATTTATCTATCTATCATCTATCTATCTATCTTTCTATCATCTATCCATCCATCTGTCCATCTATCTATCTTTCTATCTATCATCTATCCATCCATCCATCCATCCATCCATCCATCCATCCATCCATCCATCCATCATGTCTGTTTATCATCTATCTATCTATCTATCTATCTATCTATCTATCTATCTATCTATCTATCTATCTATCTAATAACTATCTATCTAATAACTATCTATCTATCTATCATCTATCTATCTATCTATCTATCTATCTAATCATCTATCTATCATCTATCTATCTATCTATCTATCTATCTATCTATCTATCACCTATCCATCATCATCTATCTACCCATCATCTATCATCTATCAATCATCTACCCATCTACCCATCATCTAGCCATCATGCCTCTCTCTCTCTCATCAATTTTGTACAGCCAACCATCTCACAAATGAGACTCTGAGCAGCGTACAATAAAACTAACAATTGGAAACAAGTCTAAAATAACCATTGGAGACCATCCAACCATTAAGCAGGCTTCTTAACAAGTATTTCTGACCTCCGTTTCTTTTCAAGTAAGGAGATACAACTATTTCGATACTTTCCATTTTGTGCCCTGGTTTGTTGTAATTATTTGAGGAACAGCTGAGAGGGGGAAAAATCTTCGGGCACCTTCATGCGTTCCATTTAATTAAATCACACTCAGGTATGTTGTTGGATTCTTCAGTTAACACACCTCACAAATGTGATTTGGGCAGCTAACAATTTAGGAGGGAGTGGGGTTTGTGTGAGGAGGAGGAGGAGGAGGAGGGGAGGGGAGGAAGACTTTGGGGTCCTTGGCGCCCTCTGAGCTTGGTGATTTCCTTGCAGAAGTCTCATTACCAAACTAGGGAACATCATCAATCCTAGCTTAAAAAAACCCGACATTAGCAAGATTAAAAAAAAAAACCCACAATGACATTTAAAAAAACCAACAAAAAACGATAGCTGGGTTTTCACATCCCCAAAATTATATCTATAATTTTTCTTTTTATTAATATAAATAAAAAAGAGCAGCATATTCAAAATCCATATAGACAGTGTGTTGTCTGATTACAGTTCTTTTGAGTAATGAGCACCCCAGTAATGATAATAGTATTCTCAACAGATAGTAGATTCTGTAAAATTATATAGGAGTATAGGAGAACATTAGTGTGATGATATGTGAATGCACAAGAGTTGAATAAGAATTGTTTAATTGTTAAAACCCAATTTAAAAAAAAAAGATAATAGTAACCTCATAACCTCTAATAGTAACCTCATACTAGCATGAGTAATTCCCTCATAACATCGATACCTACTAATTGTTCATGCTAATCAAAATGAATCAAAGTTAGTAAATTACGGTAAACAATCCTACTAATAATACCAATAATATTGCTTAACGCATTGTAAGCCGCCCTGAGTCTCCGGAGAAGGGCGACATATAAAAATAAATAAATAAATAAATAAATAAATAAATAAATAAATAAATAAATAAATAAATAATAAGATTAATCTTTCTCTTTGGTTTTTGAAGTTCTAACTCCTGTTTCTCTTATTTAACCATCGATAGAACTGATCCCAGACCTCAAAATATTCGGTGTCTTCCTTCTCCTTAATGTCAAATGTTAGTTTATTCATTTCTGCACATTCTAAATTTTTTGTTATAATCTTTTTCTTCTGTGGGGATCTCCTCACAGCCCTTCCAGCGTTGTGGGAAAACGATTCTGGCTGCTTTTAACACGGGTATTATTAACCTTAACCCAAACACTTCTTTGCAAATGAGGGCTACTGCTTTTAAATTGGTGCCTCTTTACAGCTGCGTCCCTTTCCCTTATAAAAAAAACCCTCTGAGAAAGCGGGAGTGTTGAGGAAGGAGCTCTTACAACCAGGAGAAAAGAAAAGAAAAAAAGAAAGAAGAAAGAAAGCAGAAGGAAGTTTGGTTTTCTCACAATGGTATGTAATTTCAGGAGACATTTGAGCCGTTTTCCAATGAACTAAGCTATAACGTAAGTTGGAGAAAGGAGGTTTGTGCTGGGGATATTGGCATAAAATTTGCCAGTGAAAATAAGGAGGATGGAAGGCAGGTCTGTCTGGGGCCTTGATTGAATCCCATATCAAGTAATAAAGGTGATATAAAAATTTAATAAGGACTAATCAAGGGTGACAGGATATTTTAATCTTAGCATTGCTGGCTGGGAGGGCCCCGGAAGATGATAGATATTGAGAAGAGAAGAGAAGAGAAGAGAAGAGAAGAGAAGAGAAGAGAAGAGAAGAGAAGAGAAGAGAAGAGAAGAGAAGAGAAGAGAAGAGAAGAGAAGAGAAGAGAAGAGAAGAGAAGAGAAGAGTTGGAAGGGACCTTCGAGGTCTTCTAGTCCAACCCCGTTTAGGCAGGATACCCTACACCATTTCAGACAAATGGTTATCCAACATCTTCTTAAAAGCTTCCAGTGTTGGAGAATTCACAGCTTCTAGAGCAGTGTTTCTCAACCTTGGAAGCTTGAAGATGGGTGGACTTCAACTCCCAGAATCCCCCAGCCAGCATCGCTGGCTGGGGGATTCTGGGAGTTGAGGTCCACCCATCTTCAAGCTCCCAAGGTTGAGAAACACTGTTCTAGAGGCAAGTAAGTTGTTCCATCAGGAGTTAACATTCAGGAACGTTTTGAGGAGTGGGGTGTACAGACTCCACGCTTGAAAGACATAAAACCACCCAGGTTTCTCACCAGGGATTAAGTAAATCCTTATGTTTGTAGGACTTGTGTTCTCCTACAAGAGTTTTTCAACCTTGCAACTTTAAGATGGGTGGACTTCAACTCCCAGAATTCCCCAGGCAACTCAAGAGATTTTTATATTTGTGTGGTGGTAATCATCAGCTAGTTTACTACTGGCCAGGGAATTCTGGGAATTGAAGTCCACAGGTCTTAAAACATGCTGGGCTGGGGAATTCTGGGAGTTGAAGTCCACCCATCTTAAAGCATGGCTGGCTGGGGAATTCTGGGAGTTGAAGTCCACCCATTTTAAAGCATGGCTGACTGAGGAATTCTTGGAGTTGAAGTCCACCCATTTTAAAACATGGCTGACTGAGGAATTCTTGGAGTTGAAGTCCACCCATCTTAAAGCCGGATGGCTGGGGAATTCTGGGAGTCGAAGTCCACCCATTTTAAAGCATGGCTGGCTGAGGAATTCTGGGAGTTGAAGTCTACCCATTTTAAAACATGGCTGACTGAGGAATTCTGGGAGTTGAAGTCCACCTATCTTAAAGCCGGATGGCTGGGGAATTCTGGGAGTCGAAGTCCACCTATCTTAAAGCATGGCTGGCTGAGGAATTCTGGGAGTTGAAGTCCACCCATTTTAAAGCATGGCTGGCTGAGGAATTCTGGGAGTTGAAGTCTACCCATTTTAAAACATGGCTGACTGAGGAATTCTGGGAGTTGAAGTCCACCTATCTTAAAGCCGGATGGCTGGGGAATTCTGGGAGTCGAAGTCCACCTATCTTAAAGCATGGCTGGCTGAGGAATTCTGGGAGTTGAAGTCCACCCATTTTAAAGCATGGCTGACTGAGGAATTCTGGGAGTCGAAGTCCACCTATCTTAAAGCATGGCTGGCTGAGGAATTCTGGGAGTTGAAGTCCACCCATTTTAAAGCATGGCTGGCTGAGGAATTCTGGGAGTTGAAGTCCACCCATTTTAAAACATGGCTGGCTGAGGAATTCTGGGAGTTGAAGTCCACCCATCTTAAAGCATGGCTGGCTGAGGAATTCTGGGAGTTGAAGTCTCTCTTGTGCCAGCTAATTATTATCAGCTAATAACCATCCAGGTTCATTAAAGGTGGGGAGGGGGGCATTTCATGTCAATGCCTTATGGCCAGGATCTCCAACCTTGGCAACTTGAAGATGGATGAACTCTTCAACTCCCAGAATCCCCTCCCTTGACACCTTGAAGACTGGAGAGTTCTGGGACTTGAAGTCCTCATGTCTTCAAGTTGCCACGGTTGGGGACCCCTGCCTGATGGGTTCTGTAGTGTCACGCGGTCCGTATGTCTCTGTCTTCCAGAGAGAGTGCATTTCCATCCATATCGGTCAAGCCGGAGTCCAAATGGGAAACGGATGCTGGGAGCTGTATTGCCTGGAACACGGCATTCTGCCGGATGGGACCATCCTGAAAACTGACGGACCGAGCAAAGCCAGTTATTCGTTTGAGACGTTTTTTTGCAAAACGGGCGCCGGGAAACATGTCCCCCGAGCTGTCTTTGTAGATCTGGAACCAACAGTCATAGGTACTGGCACTGGGTATTATGCAGGGTGGGTGGGTGGAAAGGAAGGAAGGAAGGAAGGAAGGAAGGAAGGAAGGAAGGAAGGAAGGAAGGAAGGAAGGAAGGAAAGTTGGAAACATTGATGGCTGCAAGGATGGATAGAAGGATGGATGGATGGAAAAGATGGAAAGGATGGATGAATGCATGGAAGGAAGGAAAGAAGGAAAGGACGGAACGAAAGGAAGGAAGGAAGGGAAGGAAAGAAAGTTGGAAGCATGGATGGATGGATGGATGGATGGAAGGAAGGAAGAAAGGAAGGAAGGGAAGGAAGGAAGGGAAGGAAGGAAGGAAGGAAAGTTGGAAGGATGGATGGATGGATGGAAGGAAGGAAGGAAAGAAGGAAGAGAAAGAAGGGAAGGAAAGAAAGTTGGAAGCATTGATGGAAGAAAAGGAAGGAAGGAAGGAAGGAAGGAAGGTTGGAAGCATTGATGGATGGATGGAAGGAAGGAAGGAAAGAAGGAAGGGAAGGAAGGAAAGAAAGTTGGAAGCATTAATGGATGGATGGATGGATGGTTGGAAGGAAGGAAGGAAGGAAGGAAGGAAAGAAGGAAGGGAAGGAAGGAAGGGAAGGAAGGAAAGAAAGTTGGAAGCATTGATGGAAGAAAAGGAAGGAAGGAAGGAAGGAAGGAAGGAAGGAAGGAAGGAAGGAAGGAAGGAAGGAAGGAAGGAAGGAAGGAAGGTAGGTTGGAAGGTTGGAAGCATTGATGGATGCATGGAAGGAAGGAAGGAAGGAAAGATGTCAGAAGGTCGCAAAAGGGGATCACATGACCCCGGGACACTGTGACTATTGTGAATATGAGTCAGTTGCCAAACGTTTGAATTTTGATCACGAGACCCTGGGGATGCTGCAAAGGTCCCAACTGTGAAAAACGGTCATCAGTCCCATTTTTCAGTGCCGTTGTAACTTTGAACAGTCACTAAATAAACTGTTGTAAGTCGAGGACTACCTGTACAGTAATGCAAAGTCAGAACGGACACGTCAAGGGTGGGTTGGTATGCAGCTGGCGTCCCATTCCTCAGCCGTTCAACCTTGAAGCAGCATCTCAGGCAGATACATCGAACTTTTCATTTCCCTCAAATCCTCCCCCCTTGTTGTGGCCCGTCAGCGGCCTGTGCAGCTAGTAGCTGATTCGGACAGCGAGGAGGCTGGTGTGGTGCTGCACCAGCAGCCTGTGCAGCTGGCACCCGAGTCGGACAGTGAGGAGGCTGGAGAAGATGTGGTGCCAGAGGCAGGGATTCAGCCAGGGCCTATAAGTGAAGAGGAAGAAGAGGAGGAGCCTCTTCTCGATGCACGGGCGCGCAGAGCTGCCAAAAGGCAGGAGTGGCTCCTCAGGAGGAGGTCTCCTCGAGAGTAAGGCTTGGGGCTAATTGGCCACTCCCTTAGCCTATTTAAGGAGGAACGCCGACTGAAGCAATTTGCAGGAAACAACTTCGTTCACATTCCTTTGTGTCTTGATTCCAGAAACGTTTGATTCGGCTCTTGTTTCTCTCTTGTCAGTTTTCCTGCAAATTGTTTCTGGGCATTCTGCCAACCACAGTAAGATGACGGTTATCTGAAAGACTGTGCCTCAGAATTGAGTTATTATTCTTTGGATTCTTGTCGGCTGTTATGGAAGTTAAATGAACAGCCCTTGTTCAGAAAAGACTGATTTAAACTGTACTTGTGTTCGAACAACTACTAAGAAAGCTCATTAGTAGTCCTTAATTAGTCAACTAAGGTTTGTACGGACTTTGTGTGTGCCGCGTTCTTTGGGGTCTGTAGCTGGGGCAGAACAGCCCTCCCAACCAGTCCTCTGTGCCCCCTCCCCCCCCCGAATTCACGGCAGACTGCTACCGACTGATATCAGAGGACAAGCGTGAGGTGGCAGCTGACAATTGTGGTTTGGTGTGATGTATCTGGCTGGTTTGCTCTCGAGACTGGCTTGGTAATCCCCTATATCCCTTTCTCTACAGACGAAATCCGCTGTGGGACCTTTTGCTCACTCTTTCACCCGGAGCAGCTGATCAGCGGCAAAGAAGATGCCGCCAATAATTATGCCCGAGGCCACTACACGGTTGGAAAAGAAATCATCGACCAAGTAGTGGATAGGATTCGCAAAATGGTGAGTTGCACGCCGGCTCCCTCGCCGCCTCCAGGTAGACAGCGCTGGGCCAAGGCTGTTCCGCAGTGCTCCTTTTGAGTTAGAAACGGGGAGGACTAGGGTAGCATCGTAGTTCAGATCTAGAACCTGGAAGATCCAGATCAAGTGCCAGCTCGATCACAAATCTCATTAGCAATGAACTGGCCAGTCTACCTTACAGGGATGTTGTTAGATTTCCTGCAGCTTTCAGAGAAAAGACATGTGTCAAAGCAACATGTCAAAGCACATGTCAAAGACATGTGTACAGCTGCATTCCTTCAGGATTTCTCCCTGAAGTGTCTCCTGGGCTCCGCTCCCATCATTGCTGTGTGATACTTGAGAATTATGGATATTGTAGTCTTATTGAATTGGGGAAGACTGCTCTAAAGAGACTAGGTCTCCAGATGTTGTGAATTCCCACCATCCTAGACTCTTGATTATTAGGATTAGCACCCTGGGTGGACCATTGATGGAATGTGAATTTCTACATTTGTTTTCCCAGAATGACCTGGTTCATACAACCCACCGACCCTCAAAAATCCAATCCTGTATTAGCCTAGTCCAGCAAGTTGTGGGAACAGGCTGAAGCACCGGTTGCTAGCCCAGAGTGACATGAGAGTTGAGTAAAAAAATATAGATGGAGGGGTTGACTTCTCAAAGTTGAGTATCGCTCTAGATCAGGGGTGAAATCCAGCAGGTTCTGACAGGTTCTGGAGAACCGGTAGCGGAAATTTTGAGCAGTTTGGAGAACCGGTAGCGGAAATTTTGAGCAGTTTGGAGAACCGGTAGCGGAAATTTTGAGCAGTTTGGAGAACTGGTAGTGGAAATTTTGAGTAGTTCAGAGAACCGGTAGCGGAAATTTTGAGTAGTTCGGAAAACTGGTAGCACAAATTTTGAATAGTTCAGAAAAACGGTAGTGGAAATTTTGAGTACTTCGGAGAACCGGTAGCGGAAATTTTGAGTAGTTCAGAGAACCAGCAAATATCACCTCTGGCTGGCCCCAGAGTGGGGTGGGAATGGAGATTTTGTACTATCCTTCCCCCAGGAGTGGGGAGGGAATGGGTATTTTACAGTATCCTTCCCCTGCCACACCCACCAAGCCACGCCCACAGAACCGGTAGTAGGCAAATTTGGATTTCACCACTGCTCTAGATCAGTACTTATCAATGTTGAGAATTTTAAGACGGGCGGACTTCAACTCCCAGAATTCATCCATGCTGGCTAGAGAATTCTGGGAGTTGAAGTCCAACCCATCTTAAAATTCCCAAGTTTGACAAACCCTGACCTAGATACAGGCCGGCCTTGATGACGACTTCAACACGGTGTCCTTCTTTCTGACCCAACAACTTTCCAATTCATTGTGGGTCTCCCCTTGTCAATGAACAGCTGTAATTTAGCAACCTCTGGATAATCTCCATTCTCAACCCAAGCACCGTTTTTGACCCAAGAAGGACAGGTGATAAAAGTTGGAGCATCTTGCACTTCCCGGTCCAACGTAGTATTTAAGTAGGACCACGTCCCACCATCCCTACCAGTTAAGGCTAAACTCCCTGACCTACTGACCTCTCATCAGTAGCAGGACTCTAATCCTGCTGCTACCAGTTTGCTCGTGGGCGCGCGTATGCTCACGCACAGAAGCTTCTGCGCATGTGCAGAGACATCTGGGCAGATGGGCGGAGCCTCCCACCGCCACTACCAGCTCGCCAGAACTGGGGCGAACCGGTAGCAACCAACGACTGCTTCTGATGGACTCCAAGCTTTCCTCTAACCAGTTCCTACTGTGTTCTGTCTCCTCCCATGAGTGGCCTTGCAGAGGCTCAAATAGCCCGGCAGTAACAAACGCAAGCTAGAGAGGCTGAAGCTGGCCCTTTAATAATTAGTTCTCTTCCAAAGCGTATATCAGTCTAATAGTTACCAGGCAATGTTCCAAAGGTCTTGGCAGACAGCCAGCAGGCTAATGCAGGAATGCAGACTCTTGTCAAAAAACTCCAAACTAACTCCACTGCATCCAAAACACCAACAAATTGTTCACCACACCTTTCCGGCCCAGCCACACCCCTTTTATACTTAGACGTAGGGTATGGCCCTACGTCTCCTGACCACACCTCTTAAGACGTGGCAATAGCTGTTCTCTACGACGTCTCCTACGTCTCTCTCTTGCATCCAATAGGGGCTCCTCCTCGTTGTTACCGGCCTCTGTTTCCTCCTCAATTTGGCTGGGGTCCAGAGGCACGTCAGCAACTGTCAGTTCTTGCTGACTCACCAGTGAAGACGGCCCCTCCGGCACATAGCTCGTGACAGTTTCCTCCTCCTCCATATCATCCTCCGAATCAGTATGCGAAGATAAATCAGCCTCCGTGGCCGGGGTCACAACATACTGGTTTTGCATTCTTACCACAATGTCTGAGGGCTTCTGTTGTGGCCTGTCGGCCACTGGCCCCTTCAGCAGCTGAATCAGAGGAGGAGGAGGAGGCGTGGGAGTCGGGGTAAGCATCAAGGCAACCTGAGAGCTCCGAGGGGGAAGAAGGAATGGAGCTGGCAGAGAGAGAGAGAGAGAGAGAGGCGTAGCCTGGGCCGTCCATCAGCCCTCAGATAGAGTAGAGTAGAGTAGAGTAGAGTAGAGTAGAGTAGAGTAGAGTAGAGTAGAGTAGAGTAGAGTAGAGTAGAGTAGAGTAGAGTAGAGTAGAGTAGAGTAGAGTAGAATAGAATAGAATAGAATAGAATAGAATTCTTTATTGGCCAAGTGTGATTGGACACACAAGGAATTTGTCTTTGGTGCATACGCTCTCAGTGTACATAAAAGAAGATACATTCGTCAAGAATCATAAGGTACAACACTTAATGATAGTCATAGGGAAACAGTCAATATAAATCTTAAGGATACCAGCAACAAGGTTATAGTCATAAGTGGGAGGAGATGGGTGGTGGGAACAATGAGAAGATTAACAGTAGTGCAGACTTAGTGAATAGTTTGAGAGTGTTGAGGGAATTATTTCTTTAGCAGAGTGATGGCGTTCGGGGAAAAACTGTCCTTGTGTCTAGTTGTTCTGGTGTGCAGTGCTCTAGAGCGTCGTTTTGAGGGTAGGAGTTGAAACAGTTTATGTCCAGGATGCGAGGGGTCTGTAGATATTTTCCCAGCCCTCTTTTTGGCTCGTGCAGTATACAGGTCCTCACTGGAAGGCAGGTTGGTAGCAATTGCTTGGATGGAGTGTCAACAGGCCCCAGGTCTGGAAGGTGGTTGATGAGGAAGAGGAGGAACAGCTGGGTCCAGTGCCTGATGTGCAGATGCTCAGAAGGCAGAGGAGAGGAGAGCAGTGGAAATCCATGGGCCGGTCCTTGGGACAAAAGAGCCATCGCTACTAGCGAAGCCCCACCCTTGTTCTGGGGATAAAAGGCAGGGGGTGGAGATGACTAGATGGGGCAGACAATTATTCATCTCCCCTGCCGGACAGACTTGTCAGCCTGCGGTGAGAGAGAGAGAGAGAGAGAGACTGTTTGCCAGGGCTGCCGGCGCTCTTAATAAAGGAATATTTTGAGTTTACTTCAGAGGGTTTGTCGTATTTGTGAGCTGGGTCAGAACAGCTTCTCCCACGGATGTGTCCCACACCACGTTGTTCTCCACAGCTTGTCTCAAATGCTTCATGCCCAAATCCTTCAAGGAGCTCAAACTAAGGTCTTCTCTTCCAGGCTGAGCAATGCAGCGGCCTCCAAGGTTTTCTGCTCTTCCATAGCTTCGGAGGAGGCACAGGTTCTGGATTCACGTCTCTCCTGATGGAACAACTTTCGGTAAGCTTTGGAAAGAAAGCTAAGCTTGAGTTCTCCGTCTATCCTGCGCCACGGATTTCGACCGCGGTGGTGGAACCGTACAACTCCATCCTGACGACTCACACCACCCTGGAGCACTCGGATTGTTCCTTCATGGTGGACAACGAAGCCATCTACGACATTTGCAACCGAAACCTGGACATCGAACGTCCAACCTACACGAACCTCAACCGTCTGATCGGGCAGATTGTCTCCTCCATTACCGCTTCTTTGAGATTCGACGGGGCTCTGAATGTGGACCTCACCGAATTCCAGACCAACCTGGTGCCGTACCCCCGCATCCACTTCCCTTTGACCACCTACGCCCCCATCATCTCGGCCGAAAAAGCCTACCACGAGCAGCTCTCGGTGCCGGAGATCACCAACGCCTGCTTTGAATTTTCCAACCAGATGGTGAAGTGCGACCCGCGTCGGGGCAAATACATGGCGTGTTGCCTCTTGTACCGGGGAGACGTCATGCCGAAGGACGTCAACGCGGCCATTGCAGCCATCAAAACCCGGCGGTCCATCCAGTTTGTCGACTGGTGCCCGACCGGCTTCAAAGTGGGCATCAATTATCAACCGCCTACCGTGGTGCCCGGCGGAGACCTGGCTAAGGTTCAGCGGGCCGTCTGCATGCTCAGCAACACCACGGCGATTGCCGACGCCTGGGCCCGTCTGGACCACAAGTTCGACCTGATGTACGCCAAGCGGGCTTTCGTCCATTGGTATATGGGCGAGGGCATGGAGGAAGGAGAGTTCGCGGAAGCCCGGGAGGACCTGGCGGCTCTGGAGAAGGATTACGAAGAAGTCGGAGAAGACACGGGCGTTTATGGATCCGACGCCGAAGATGAGCAAGAATACTGAAGACCCCTAGAAGAAAACCACCTTTCGTTTTTATGACGGTTTGGCTTCTGTACCAGACCTGACAATGCAGGCTTAAACCAGCCAACGTTGTACATCCTGGCTTAGTAGGAACGTGGGTTTGTTCCTTCCGTTTTAAGCACCTAATAAAGTCGATTTTGCAATCTGTGTCTTAGGACGGTATGTCTTCCGGGGGGTTGTTTGTCAATGTACAGGTAGCCCTCGACTTACAACAGTTCATTTAGCGACGGCTCAAAGTTATAAAAGCATTGGAAAAAGTGACTTATGAGTTTTTCACATTTACGACCGTTGCAGCGTTCCCATGGTCACATGATTAAAATTCAGACGTCACCCAGCTGGCCTTCAAATCTAAGGCGGGACTAGAACTCACCGTCTCCCATTGATTCGCCGAAAGTCACCCACTCAGTGTTCTGCCTGGTGATTGGCCCAAAGGAACCCAACCAGTTTTCATGCCTAAGTAGAATCAGTCTCCTGTCTGATCCTTTTTTCTGAGTTGTAGTTCCTTGGTTGAGGTAACGTGTCCTGCTTGATTGTTGGTAAATAACAACCTAATCCAGGAACCACCAAGGCTACTCCAGCCAACCCTAACAGGGCAACCCATTGCTTGGAATATAAACTGAGGGCAAATGCCACTCCCTTCTAGCACTGATGATATTCCCTAGTTGGGTCATGAAACGTCCGCAAGAAAGTCACCAAGCTCAGAGACCACCAAGGACGCCATAGTCCTTCTCCTCTTCCTCCCTCCTCCCCTCCTCCTCCTCCTCTTCCCCTCCACAAACCCCACTCCTTTCAGCACTGATGATGTTATCTAGTTGGGTCATGAAACATCTCCAAGAAAGTCACCAAGCTCAGAGACCACCAAGGATGCCATAGTTCTCCTCCTCCTCCTCCTCCTCCTCCTCCTCTTCCCCTCCACAAACCCCACTCCCCTCAGCACTGATGATGTTATCTAGTTGGGTCATGAAACATCTCCAAGAAAGTCACCAAGCTCAGAGACCACCAAGGATGCCATAGTTCTCCTCCTCCTCCTCCTCCTCCTCCTCCTCCTCCTCCTCCTCCTCCTCCTCCTCCTCCTCCTCCTCCTCCTCCTCCTCCTCCTCTTCCCCTCCACAAACCCCACTCCCCTCAGCACTGATGATATTACCTAGTCGGGTCATGAAACATCTGCCACCAAGCTCGGAGATCACGAAGGACCACACAGAAAAAACATTATCTCTAGTTGCAAATGCAGGACAATTTCTCTACTTGGTGGTTAAACTGCCAGCAAAGTTCAAGCAAACTCCACCAGAACAGAATCAAAATCTGGAGCATGAATAACTTTTTCCCAGCATCCCCCTTCCCTCATTGGTCGTGCTCATTGGTCAAGATCTTCTCCTACAGAGGTGGGGAGCCCGTGGCCCCTTTATGACTTGTGGACTTCAACTCCCAGAATCCCTTAGCCAGCATGGCCCCTTTGCGACCCATGCACTTCAACTCCCAGAATTCCTGAGCCAGTATGGCTCCCTTTATAACCTTGTGGACTTCAACTCCCAGAATTCCTTAGCCAGCATGGCTCCCTTTACAACCTTGTGCACTTCAACTCCCAGAATTCCTGAGCCAGTATGGCTCCCTTTACAACCTTGTGCACTTCAACTCCCAGAATTCCTTAGCCAGCATGGCTCCCTTTACAACCTTGTGCACTTCAACTCCCAGAATTCCTGAGCCAAAGAGGCTGGCTCAGGAATTCTGGGAGTTGAAGTCCACCGATTGTTAAAGGGCCACTGTTCCCCACACCCCTGTCCTATGAGACCACCAACCATCAATATCTTTGGTAGGAACCGAAGTCTCCACATCACAGAGAAACCCACCCTGCAGAATGCAGTCAGTCAGCTAAGATTTTACTAGGGGGAATTTAATACCACTGAGTTATTTACAATCCAGAGAGGGGCTTTTCCATGTCTAAACCCATCTTCTCCCGGGACAATAAAGGTGGGTTTCATTTCCGTCAGGCAGGAAAGGGTCAGGGGCTCCCACTGAATCTTCGCTGCAGACCATCCCTGAATCCTCGGAAGGGGTTGATTTTTCAAGTCATCTGCAAAGAAAAACGGGAAAGTGACTATGCTAGCTCTGTTTGCAGGTAGTCCTCGACTTACGACTTAAACTGGGTGAAACCAGGCTTAATAGCAGTGATTGGGAGAGGGATCTTGGAGTCTTAGTGGACAACCAGTTAAATATGAGCTAGCAGTGTGCAGCGGCAGCCAAAAAAGCCAATGCAATCCTAAATTTCATTAACAGAGGGATACAATCAAGATCATGTGAGGTACTACTACCACTCTATAAAGCCCTAGTAAGACCACACCTAAAATCCTGCATCAAGCTTTGCTCACCACACTATAAAAAAGACGTTGAGACTCTAGAACCGTGATGGCGAACCTATGGCACGCGTGCCACAGGCGGCACGTGGAACCATGTCGCCTGGCACACCAGCTCAGCTCCGGTGTGCATGCATCGGAGTCTCTGGAGGCTGGGGACAGCAAAAAAGTCACTTCCTGTCCAACCAGAAGTTAGGAAACGGGCTGAGTGGGTGGGGAAGGCTGTTTTTGCCCTCCCCAGATGCATAGAGAGGAACTGGAACCAGGTGAGAAAGAAAAACGGGCCTACCGGGCCATCATGTGCTAGGAGCAGGAGGAAGGGGGGGGTTGCATGCGCGGGGCGAGGTGCATAGAATTATGGGTGTGGGCACACATGCACGCAAACCTCCCCTCCCCCTCCCCTTCCTGGCACGCGATGGCAAAAAGGGTAGCCATCGCTGCTCTAGAACAATGTTTCTCAACCTCTGCCAATTTAAGATGGACGGACTTCAAGCTCCCCAGCCAGCTATGTTTACAGGGGAATTCTGGGAATTGAAGTCCATTCATTTAAAAGTCTTTAAGGTTGAGAATCACTGCTCTAGAAAGAGTGCAGAGAAGAGCAACCAAGACGATTAGGGGACTGGAGGCTAAAACATATGAAGAAAGGTTGCAGGAATTGGGTTTGATGAAAAGAAGGACGAGGGCGCACAAGATAGCAGTCTTCCAATATCTCAGGGCTTGCCACAGAGAGGAAGGGGTCAAGCAAGCTATACTCCAGACAAGGAATCATGGATGGAAACTGATCAAGGAGAGATTCAACCTGGAAATAAGGAGAAACTTTCTAACAGTGAGAAGAATCAACCCATGAAACAGAAGTTGCCTTCAGAAGTTGTGGGAGCTTCATGACTAGAAGCTTTCAAGAAGAGACTGGACTGCCCTCTGTCAGAAATGGTGTAGGGTCTCCTCTTGGGTTGGGGAAAGGGGTTGGACTAGATCAGGGGTCCCCAACCTTTCGGACCCCAAGGACCGCTAAAATTCATAATTTTTAAATCCCGCGGATCACTAATATGATCTGCCTAATGAATGGCTGGGTGGGCATGGCAAGGTGGTCATGTGACTGGGTGGGCGTGGCCAACTCAATGTCACTCACATCGAGGTGCGCCTTGCCAGCCTCTACTCGCCACTCCTTGCCTCCCCGCCCGGGCTCCTTAGGGCCCCAACAGGAGGCAGTTGTTGGAGCTAAGCAGCCACCATGAGAAAGAGTTGGCAAAACAGCTCAATTCAAATTGGATCTGGCTGAGAAGGAGGCTCAGCAGAAGCACCTCACTGAGGACTAGGAGCATAGGCTTTCCAAGCAGAGGGAAGACCTGCAGGAGTGCAAGGCCAGGTACCGGCGCCTGGAGGCTCAGCAGGCTGAGATGGTCAGCCAGTTCCAGGCCATGATGCAGTCCCACTGGAACGAGGCCCTCCGGCTCTTTGCCACCAGCGGCTCTTCCCTCCAGCCTTCACCCAAAGCCCCCCACCAGGAGGCCGAAGCAGACCCCAAGTCGGAATTTCTGCCCCCCTCCGACCCACACAAAAAGACCCCGAAGGGGGAGACTCTCTGCAGCAACACAAACGTTCATTGCACGTATTCAGCCCAGGGGCCGTACTTTGAGGACCGCTGATTTAGCGCAATATACAAAATGCAAATAATTTTTCTGTGGACCACCACAATTTTTTCGCGGACCACCAGTTGGTGACTGCTGGACTAGATGACCTACAAGGTCCCTTCCAACTCTGTTAATCTGTTAATCTTACCTAGTCTGGAATGAAGATGTAGCTGAGGGTACAACCTTTGTAAACGCTTCTCGGCGTAATTTTTGGAAAAACGGGCGTCGCCTTTGAAATCCTTCTTGCTGGTGAACCTGCTGAAAAGACAAGATATGTTTGTCGAGAACGCAGCAATCTCCTTTTGCACGTTTAGAAATCCCAATTATTCAGGTGGCTAACGAAAGATTTGCTAAAAAGGATTTAAAATTATGATTATTATTATTCATTAAAGATGAAAGTCAGTCAACTGATCATTTAAAAATGCATCACAAATACCATTGACTGGTGCTAATGGTCGATACGGGTTGCTGCCAGCATCCTAGGTATCAACCAAATATATTATTATTATTATTATTATTATTATTATTATTATTATTATTATTATTATTATTCATTAAACATGAAACTCAGTCAACTGAACATTCAAAAATGCATCACAAATATTATTGACTGGTGCTAATGGTTGATACGGGTTGCTGCCAGCGTCCTAGGTATCAACCAAGTACCTTCTTAAGATGTACGATGTTCCAGGTAGCGCAGTTTTTTGCAGTTCTGCTGGTGTTATTGCAGGAAGCTGCAATTTGTTGATGTATTTTATAAAATTCTTGGACATGGTACCAAGTGCCCTGATGACAATGTGCATCACTCTTTCATCCGTAGCCGTGTAATTTCGATGACCAGGTCGCGATATTTCATGATTTTTTCCAGTTCTTTTTCTTCGACTCTGGCGTCTCCTGGTACCGCGATGTCAATAAATTGTACATTTCGGGTTTTGACAACTGTGATATCTGGCGTGTTGTGTTCCAAGTGACGATCCGTCTGTATTCGAAAGTCCCACAAGATTCCACAACCTTCTCATTTTCTATACCTTTTCCCACTTTATGTTCCCATGACTTTTTGGATACAGGAAAGTCGTATGTTTTACATAATGTCCAGTGGATTAATTTAGCAACTAGGTCGTGTCTAGCTTTGTAATCAGTTTGTGCGATTTTGCCGCATTCACATATGAAACGTGAAACCGTTTCGACTTTGTTGTTGCAAAGTCGGCAGTTTGGTTTGTCGGTGGATTTTTGTATTTCTTCGCTTTCATGGCATTAGTTTGTAGCGCTTGTTCTTGAGCAGCGAGTATTAAACCTTCCGTTTCTTTCTTGATGGTTCCCATCTTAAGCCATGCCCGTGTAAAGTTGTCATCACATTTTCCTTCAATGTTTTTTTTAAATAAAATTAAACTTTATTGTTAAAAAGAAAAAAAACATTTAAAAACATACAAGTTTCTCTCAATTGAGAAGCAAATTTACATATACAGTACATAAACTTCACCTATTGACTAATTTCCATTATTCTATATAAATATATTATATGTGTTATATGTACATATATACAAACATACAATAAAATATTCCATATTCTATACCTCTGACAGTGCTGTTTTTTGTTATATTAATTTCTTCTAAATTTCATCTCTACCCATTTCCTTTCCTCTGGTTTATCCATTGGTACCATCTATTCCATGTTTCATAATATTTAGAGTCCTCCTTATCCTGTAACTCTAAAGTTAGTCTGTCCATATCTGCGCATGTATATATTTTTTGTATTAATTCCTGGTCCGTTGGCAGTTGATCGCTTTTCCAAAATTGTGCTAGTGCTAATCTTGCCACCGTGATTATATGAAGTATTAGGTATTTTATGTCATTTCGGATGTTCTTTTTGATCATGCCCAATAAAAAATTCTCAGGTTCTAAATCAATTTCACAATCTGTAATTTCTCTTATCCATATTCTTACCTTGTTCCAGTATTTCTTAATGATCGGGCAAAGCCACCAAGCATGGTAAAAGGTTCCCTGTGTTTTTCTGCACTTCCAACAGGCCGGATCTACATTTGGGTACATTTTCGCTATTTTAATGTTTTTTCAAGTGCTGTTCATGCAAAGCTTTGGTTCGCCATCTGTTTAATCTGCCATCCAGCTGTTTTTCCTTATATTCTGCCTTTGTTTCTGTTGATTTTATAATGTTCTCTGTTTTCACAGCCTGCAGCAATTTTTCTGTACTTTGATTCACATAATCATTCAAACTTCGTTTTTCTTCTTCTACAGTTTGATGGATTTGCAATAGTCCTCTGCTCTCTATTTTTCTTGGCAGATACAACCTGTTGATGTCACTTCGTGGATGTAAAGCATGGTACATGTTTAAAAGTTTGCGCGTTTTCCGGTCCAAGTTTTCCAATTCAGACAAAGTCCAGTTGACGATTCCAGCTGACTAGCGTATCACTGGAACTGCCCATGTATTTAATGCCTCTAATTATGTTTCCAGCATTCAGCTTTTATTTTATTTTATTTATTTATTTTATTTTACTGAATTTGTATACCACCCTACCCCCGAAGGACTCAGGGCGGTGAACAGCCATAGAATAAAACATATAAATACAAAATTTAAAATAAACTAAAACGAATTAAATAATTTGGCTGAACAAATTTAAAATATTTAATATTTTGCGGACCCTCCTGATGTATTCCTTTTGCATTGACTCTTTGACTTTTCCATTCAAGATGTTATCTGCTTCCAATATGCCTAGGTATTTGTAACCATCATCCTTTGCTAATGCTTTTGCTATGTTTCCATTTCCCAGTTCTATTCCTTCTATTTTTTTCCATTTTTCCTTGCTGCATGGATAACATAGCACGTTTTTCAAGTCCAAAGTTCATTTTGATGTCGCTGCTGAACAGTTGAACTGTGCTGAGTATTGATTTAAGTTCAGTGGGGCTTTTCACATACATTTTTAAGTCATCCATGTATAGTAGATGGTTTATCTTGCCATGTTGGCTTGAGATTTGGTATCCCAGTTTTGTGTTTTGTAGGATTATTGTCAGTGGAATTAATGCGATGTTGAACAGTAGTGGTGAAAGTGAGTCTCCCTGGAAGATTCCTCGTCTGATGTTCACCAATGTTCTCCCCATTTGCTGTTAGAATGTTTTCCATTTTTGCATCATCATCATCATCATCATTATTATTATTATTATTATTATTATTATTATTATTATTATTATTATTATTACTACTACTATACAAAACACATCAAGAAATTGCAGGTTCCTGCAATAACAACAGCGGAACAGCGTATTTGTGGCACATTTTTAAATGTTTAGTTGAGTGACTTTCATGTTTAATGAATAAAAGAGATAATAATAATAATAATAATAATAATAATAATAATAATAATAATAATAATAATAATAATAATAATAATAATAATAATATCATCATCTCCATATCTAGGATTTCAGTCCAGAAATAAACGCATTTGTGGACATGAAGCATCGACTTCTTAGGAATAACAATGTGGTGATCGAAAAGAGAAAGGAAAAATTAACGTCACTAAAGGGACGTTGATGCGGGATGCTACGACCATCATAAATACGAGTCAGTTGCCAAGCATCTGAATTTTGATCATGTGATCCCGGGGATGCTGCAACGGTCCTAAGTGTGAAACAGGGTCATAAGTCGCTTTTTTTCAGGGCCATTGTAACTTCAAACCGTCACTAAATGAACCATTGTAACTTCAAACCATCACTAAATGAACCGTTGTAAGGTGAGGACTACCTATCAGGGGTCAGCTCGGAAGTATGACCACGTGTCAGGCTTGATTTGGGGCCCAACGTCTCTTAAATTGCTTTAATGAGCGGTGCGGTGGCCTAGAGATAGAGCTCTCACCTCACAATCAGGAGGCGGTGAGTTTGATCCTAAGTAGAGGCAGATATTTCTCTCTCTGGGCGCAATGAGAATTTATCTGCTGAACAAAACTCCGCACTGGTGACAGGAAGGGCATCTGGCCATGAAAACACTCTGCTAGCTCCATTCAGTTGCCCAGACTCCACCCCATAAGGGATTATGGGATCATTAAAAGAGGATGATGATCTCTTAAATTGCTTTAATAGAAAAGAAAAACCAGATAAGATTTTAGAATGTGCTGAAATGGACAGATTAACAAAAGAAATTAAAGAAAAAGAAGAGACAGACTATTATAGAATATGGAATAAATGGTATAAATGGCTGAAGACTAGAAATAAAGAATAAAGATTATTAGGAGAGAAGAGAAGAGTGTCAGCACTTCAACCTGCATTTACTGTAGTGCTGATGTAAGAAGGAGAAGAGGGGGCAGCTGGCAAGAGGACGCTTGACTTCTCACCTACTTATTTTCCCTGAAGATAATATCCCCTAGGAGATGGGATGGGAGGGGGGACATTCCTGGGAGCTGAAGTACTAGATATGGGGAGAGTGATTTGGAAGATGGCCAATGTGATGCCGAGAATTGGGGAATGGAAAGGGAAGGTTTGGGGTCAGGAAGTCAATCGGGGACAGGTTGTCGTGCTTAATAAAATGAAAGATTTCTTCAAAGACTATTTGTTTGGAAATGCAATTTATTTTATTTGAGATGACATCGAAACCTGACTATATGACTATAAAATATATATATAACAAATGTATGGAGTGAAATAAAAATGTATATAACAAGAATGTAGAAATGTATAATATTAAAGATATAAGTAAAATATATAGATCTTTACAGGCGGGAAGGGGGGGAAAAAAGGACAATGGGGGGGGGGGAAGAGAGGAAATGAAATGAAGACATAGGGGGGAAAAGACAAAATAACAGAAGGAAGCCCATGATGAAACGATGCTTAAAGATGATAAGGTATTTATATGTTGTATGTTATGTGAATGTCATATATGTATTATAATAAAATTACAAATTTAAAAAAAAAAAAGAAAAGAAAAGAAAAAACCACAATGCACAGCCTGTAGGATTTGTTACCTTAATTGCGTGGGGATTTTCAGCTTTTTGATTTCCATCCCGGAGGGCACTTTGGATGAGACCCCCACTGGGGGTAAACAGCGGGGGGTTTGATTCCGGAAGCTCTGCGGGAAAGGCTGGGTAGGAAAGGAAGAGAGTCAGTGCCCTCGCAAAGTGGGGGGGGGGGTGTTACATTGGATACAGGCAATCCTCTACTTATGACCATTATTGAGCCCAGAATTATTTATTTTTTATTTTATTTATTTTATTTTGAATTTGTATACCGCCCTTCTCCCTGAGGACTCAGGGCGGTGAACAGCCAAGTAAAAACATAAAGTACAGATATTAAAATACAGTTAAAATATATATATATAAATTTGGCCCCATTAATTAAAAACAATAAACAAAACACTTAAAAACACTTAAAAAATTAGGCCAGCCCGGCTTGCTGGAAAAGGAAGGTTTTAAGGGCACGGCGGAAGGCACAATTATGGTCATAAATTGTGGTTAGTTCTTAAGTGGGTCACCATATGGCGGTGCCCAGTTTTACAATCTTTTCGGCGGCGGTCGTTAAGTGAATCCAATGTCCACGATGGGCAGTATTTGAGCAGAAACAGATGAAAAAAAGTTAATTAATTGTGGTCGCGTGTGCATGGGATGGCCATAAATGTGGACTTGTGGTCGGGGACCCAACATGGAATCATGGGACCGGGAGGGTGGCGGTTGGAACTTTGAATATGAGCCTTAAGGAGCTCTGTCATAACGACTTAAGTAGGTCTGTCATAACTTCGAATGGTCACTAAAGCGGCCAGTCATAAGTTGAGGACTACCTGTATCTTTCCAGGCTGTGCAATATTCACACACAGACACACACACAACCCCTAATCCTTCTCTTACCATTCTGTGCAGCAGGCTATGTAAGCCACCAAACTGATTTTTGTTCATCCAAGTTTAGGATTAAAACGGGGGGTTGGACTAGATGACCTCTAGGGTCCCTTCCAGCTGTTATTCTGTAAGTGTGTTGTTGAACCAATCCCAAAAGGGATACAGCCACTCTCTGGATTCCCTCCTATTAAATGGGAGGGGACATCTTTCTTTCTTTCTTTCTTTCTTTCTTTCTTTCTTTCTTTCTTTCTTTCTTTCTTTTCTTTTCTTTTCTTTTCTTTTCTTTCTTTTTCTTTCTCTCTCTCTCCCTCGCTTCTCTCTCTCCCTCCCTTCCTTCTTTTCCTTCCTTCTTTCCTTCTGTTCTTTATTTCCCTTCTTTTCCTTCCTCTCCCACCCTCCCTTCCCTTCCTTCCTTTCCATTCTTTTCCTTCCTTCCCACTTACCTAACTTCCCCTTCCTTCCTTCCTTCCTTCCTTCCTAACTTTCCCTAACTTACTTACTTACTTCCTGCCTGCCTACCTACCTAACTTCCCCTTCCTTCCTCTTTCTGTTCTTTTCCATCCTTCCTTCCTTTGTTCCTAACTTCCTTTCTAGCTTCCTCTAACTAACTTACTTACTTCCTGCCTGCCTGCCTGCCTACTTAACTTCCCCCTCCTTTCTATTCTTTTCCTTCCTTCCTTCCTTCCTTCCTTCCTTCCTTCCTTCCTTCCTTCCATTCCTTCCTTCCTATCTAATTTTCCCTTCATTCCTTTCCTTTCCCTTCCCTTCCTTTCCTTCTTCCCTTTTTCCTTCCTTCTTCCTTTCCTTCCCTTCCTCTTCCCTTTTTCCTTCCTTCCTCCGTTCCTTCCTTCCTTACTTCCTGCCTACCTAACTTCCCCTTCCTTCCTCTTTCTATTCCTTTCCTTCCTTCCTACTTGCCTAACTTCCCCTAACTTCCTGCCTGCCTGCCTGCCTGCCTAACTTCCCCTTCCTTCCTCTTTCTGTTCTTTTCCATCCTTCCTTCGTTCCTAACTTCCTTTGTAGCTTCCCCTAACTAATTAACTTAGTTACTTCCTGCCTGCATACCTACCTAACTACCTAACTTCCCCTAACTTCCTTCCTTCCTGCCTGCCTGCCTGCCTACTTAACTTCCCCCTCCTTTCTATTCTTTTCCTTCCTTCCTTCCTTCCTTTCTTCCATTCCTTCCTTCCTACCTACCTAACTTTCCCTTCATTCCTTTCTTTTCCCTTCCGTTCCTTTCCTTCTTCCCTTTTTCCTTCCTTCCTCCGTTCCTTACTCACTTACTTCCTGCCTGCCTGCCTGCCTAACTTCCCCTTCCTTCCTCTTTCTATTCCCTTCCTTCCTTCCTTCCTTCCTTCCTACTTGCCTAACTTCCCCTAACTTCCTGCCTGCCTGCCTGCCTAACTTCTCCTTCCTTCCTCTTTTTGTTCTTTTCCATCCTTCCTTCCTTCGTTCCTAACTTCCTTTCTAGCTTCCCCTAACTAATTAACTTACTTACTTCCTGCCTGCCTGCCTACTTAACTTCCCACTCCTTTCTATTCTTTTCCTTCCTTCCTTCCGTCCTTCCTTCCTTCCTTCCTTCCATTCCTTCCTTCCTTCCTACATACCTAACTTTCCCTTCATTCCTTTCCTTTCCCTTACCTTCCTTTCCTTCTTCCCTTTTTCCTTCCTTCCTCCTTTCCTTTCCTTCCCTCCCTTTCCTTCTTCCCTTTTTTATTCCTTCTTCCTTTCCTTTCCTTCTTCCCTTTTTCCTTACTTCCTCCTTTTCTTTCCTTCCCTCCCTTTCCTTCTTCCCTTTTTTATTCCTTCTTCCTTTCCTTTCCTTTCCTTTCCTTCTTCCCTTTTTCCTTCTTTCCTCCTTTCCTTCCCTTCCCTTCCCTCTTCCCTTTTCCTTCCTTCCTCCGTTCCTTCCTTCCTTACTTACTTACTTCCTACCTACCTACCTAACTTTCCCTTCATTCCTTTCCTTTCCCTTCCCTCCCTTTCCTTTTTCCCTTTTTTATTCCTTCTTCCTTTCCTTTCCTTCTTCCCTTTTTCCTTCCTTCCTCCTTTCCTTCCCTTCCTTTCCTTCTTCCCTTTTTTATTCCTTCTTCCTTTCCTTCTTTTCTTTCCTTTCCTTTCCTTCCCTTCCCTTCCCTTCCCTTCCCTTCCCTTTCCTTTCCTCTCCTTCCCTTCCTTCTTCCTTTCCTTTCCTTTCCTTTCCTTTCCTTTCCTTTCCTCTCCTTCCCTTCCTTCTTCCTTTTCTTTCCTTTCCTTTCCTTTCCTTTCCTCTCCTTCCCTTCCTTCTTCCTTTCCTTTCCTTTCCTTTCCTTTCCTTTCCTTTCCTTTCCTTTCCTTTCCTTTCCTCTCCTTCCCTTCCTTCTTCCTTCCCTTCCCTTCCCTTCCCTTCCCTTCCCTTCCCTTCCCTTCCCTTTCCTTTCCTTTCCTCTCCTTCCCTTCCTTCTTCCTTTCCTTTCCTTTCCTTTCCTTTCCTCTCCTTCCCTTCCTTCTTCCTTTCCTTTCCTTTCCTTTCCTTTCCTTTCCTTTCCTTTCCTCTCCTTCCCTTCCTTCTTCCTTTCCTTCTTCCCTTTTCCCTTCCTTCTTCCTTTCCTTTCGTTTCCTTTTGTTTCCTTTTGTTTCCTTCCCTTCCCTTCCCTTCAATCCTTCCCCTTCCATCCATCCTTCCATCTATTTTCACCTGTCGGGTGAAAGGGCCGAGTCCCCTTACCCTCCTGGACAAATCCTTGGGGAAGTACTGGAAGGGGGTGGCGAGGTGCTGGCCAGAAACGAGCAGAGGGAAAGGGTTGTTGGTGACGATCAGGGCTGTCTTGTCCTGGTTGAATTCCGAAGATCTCAACATGACGGCAATTTCTCTCCGGTGATGTTCCAAGCGCTCTTGGAATTCCGCGTCAGTCGGAGGGATAAAATACTGCGTCTGCGAAGAGACGGGAAAAGCTGGTGAGAAGGAAAGGCAGCTGTTCGAGGGTCTCCAAAATTAGGATTTGAGGTCGCTGGGAGGAAGGGAAGAAGCGTTCGAGGTCAAAAAAGTCAAAATGGCACCTATGGCAGGAGGACTAAAGTCCGCCCCCTTTAGGCCTGAAGGGGGCGGGGCTTGGATTCCCCCGTTCGTGGTGCCCGGTTTGACTCTCCCATGACAGACCCCCTACAAGTAGTTCTCGGCTTACAACAGTTCATTTAGTGACCGTTGGAAGTTACAACGGCACTGCAAAAACTGACTTATGACCGTTTTCCCCACACGACCGTAACAGCATTCCCGTGGGTCATGTGATCAAAATTATGACGGTCGCCGTGTCCAAGTGCCAGCTTTTGACAAGCCAAGTCAATGGAGAAGCCGTCGTAAGTGTGAAAAAAACGGTCGTAAGTCCCTTTTCTTAGGGCCCTGTTTTAAAAATGTTTTATTAGTACAAAAAAACCTCAATATCTATCTGAACGACATGTTGTCTGGGAACAATTAATTTTGAATAGAAAAAACAAAAATCATAATAGTAATCACAGCACATATCAGTAATAATCACATTGTAATAGTATGATTAGCTTATCCATACTAAACAATTTTCAGGGTATAATCAATTATTCTCTTAATCTTTTTTAGTTTCTAACCTCAGTTTTTTCTGTTAGTTAGCCATTGGTAAAAACAAGTCCCATGTTAAAAATTATTTAATTCCTTTTAAACTGTTTTAAATTTTATATGTGTTCGTTTTTATTTTCGGCTGTGCACCGCCCTGAGTCCTCCAGGAGAAGGGCGGTATAAAAAATTAAATAAATAAATAAAAAGTATTCTATTTCTTCCTTTTCTTTTAAGTGTTAAATCTATCCATCTCAGCACCTTCTAATATTTTTATTTTATTTAAAACACTTTCCTCTGCAGACGGTCACTAAACGAGCCGCTGTAAGTCGAGGACTACTGGTGAACTTCCAAAATGGCCACTCCATTTTGTGTCCACAGAAGTCTCTGGGTTGGAGAACGCAGTTGCAAGCAAAGTGGGGTGACATGAAAAAGCTGGATCCTTTACCCCCTTTCCTGAAAGGTCAACAAGGGTGCTTATCAGAGGTGGGATTCAGCCGGTTGGGGTGAATCGGATGCTACTTTTACATCTGGTTCATCGAACCGGTAGTTGCAAGGACTGGCTGGCTCCGACCACTCCGCCCCTCCCAGGAGTCTCCACGTGGCCTGTTTTGGATGCCAGGTAAGCACAGGGCTCACATGGAGGTTCTGGGAGGAAGAAAAATGGGCCTCCTGGAAGTTCGGAAACGGGCCCGTTTCCGGCCTCCAGAGGGCCTCCGGAGCCCAGGGGAGGCTGTTTTCACACTCCCCGCCATCGCCGCCATAGTGCAGGAGGCCGAGTAGGCCATGCCCATCATAGCCACGCCCACCCAGCAACTGAGCAGAGAACCAGTTGCTAAAATTTTTTAATCCCACCTTTGGTGGTTCTCCTATATTCTCTCCCCACATTTCCCTTTCAATCCTGCTCTGATTCTACCCCATTCCTTAATCCAGTCCTTAAAACGCATTATCCCATTTCCTTGTCCCAAAAGAGCTTTTTCACGAGGCAACTGGACTTTCTTATTTTCCTTTGAAGACGTTTGTTAAGCAGGCAACATCGTCTCTCTCCAGTCTACAACAAAGTCCTTAAAAAGGTTCCAAGGAGCTTCCATACCGTAAGAAGAAAAATCCAGTCGGGTTCCAAAAAAATACGCTGGAAATAAAAAGGAGCCCTCCGTTTATTGGGTTTTCCAGAAACTTCAGTGACAGCAACATGTTTCTGGAGTGGCTGACAAAATAACGGAATGAGTGGATGGATTTTTAGAGGGTTCTGGGGTTTGGTGGTTGAGATGCTCCAGGGGGGGGTTATAATTTAGTGAGCCTTGTGTCTTTTGCTATTCTAATGGTGGTGAATAAATCCGATTATGTCCTAAAGGTCGTGTCCTGTCCTTGGAATTTGGGGTGTGTGTGTGTGTAAATTCTTAATCCCATCATCTTCAGCCTTCTGTGGGAGCTGTGGCTCAACGTGTTTTATGAATAGGATAGGCTGGCTTTTTTAATAGGTATAAAATATCCATTTCTAAAAACTTGAGGCTTCTACTTGAGGCTATGGCAGGAAGACTGGGGCTGCTTTCTGCCTTTGTTAAAAAAAAATCTCCATTTCTCCTTTTTGGGGAAATATAATATTCTGCCTCTTTTAATATCCCCCAAAATATTTCATTCTCTGGGGGAGGGGGCTTCTTGCAACATCCACTTTCATTACTCAGGGGTCTCTGAGGACCCAGATAAACCTCCAAGCGGCCTCAATGACTCTCAAAAAGAGTGCAAATGACCAGCTGTCTGCAAGGAATATCAATCCTTCCATTCCCCACCATCCAGTCAGAACTGAGGAAGCTTGGCTGGAAGAAATGATACAGCTACGTATTGAATTTAAACCAGAGTTGTTCCTATTGGGTATCCTTCCTGACAAAATAAGTAAGAAAAATATTTACCTGATTATACATGTAATAACAACTGCAAGAATTGTTTATGCTCAAAATTGGAAAGCAGAGAAAATACCTTTGGAAGAAGAAGTAATACAATTTTTTTTTTTTTTAGATTGTGCAGAAATGAATAGATTCACTTTGATGATTAAGGATAGGGAAGAGTTAGAATACTTTAAGATATGGAATTACTTTTATCGCTGGTTGGAAAAGAGATACCAATGATTAATTTTATAATTATGTATAAAAACTCGACGACTAAGAATATTGTTTTAGCAATGAATTGTTATAATGGTTTGGATGAAGATCAAGATAGAAGAAACTTAGGGAAGAAGAAGAAGAATTTTGGAAGATAACACCGAGATGTCACAGAGAAGGGATGACTGATGTTCTGTCCCCAACCACACGCACACACACCAACAGACGTTCAAGAGTTAAAGACCAAACCAGCCGGCAAAATCCTTTTCCTTATGATAACGGAACTTGGCAACAACCTAGTGGCTGCCTGCCAAGAGTTTATTATTTACAAAGAGGAGAGATAACTTCTCCCCACTCCTGGTACATCAAAAGAAACAGCTCAATAATTACGGAGTCAATCAAGTCCAGAGTTAATCCAGCAAAGTCTATAGCCAAAAGTCTGGCAATGCAGAATGGCATGGAAGCTTTCAGCTTTGTTCGTCACAAGGTTTGACTGGCCACCACGCTCCCTTTTATACCCTGTGGGGTGTGGTCCAATGACTCAGCCTAATCTCGGGCACGCCTTTTCTTCTGTTGCACGCGCTTATCTCTGCGACGCTGGCGTGGATCCAGCCAAGACTCATTACCCTCATCACTGTCCACCTGTGGCTGCGTGGACGTGCTTGGCCCCGGCCCTATCTCTTGCCCTTGGGCGGACACCGAAGGCATTGCCAGAGAGGAGGGTACTGGAGAGGGAGGCCTTCCCAACTCCTCTCCTTCACTCTCGGAGTCCTCTCCTGCCAATGACACAGGCTCAGGTAACGGAGCCACAACACCTGATGTATTATTAAATGTTTGTTTGTCTCAAAAATTTTTAAAAAAACTTTAAAAAAAAAAAGAACTGAGGAAGCTTCCTGGATGAGAAGCGAAATGTCTTCCAAAGAAAAAAAACGCCCAGAAAGTCCAGTTGCCTCTTGAAAAAGCGCATTTGGGACAACCATGACCTGGATGACTGAGAATCTCCATAAACATCCCATTTCTTTGATTTGGAGAGAAACCTGGGCATCTTCTTCCCTTGTGAGTGATCTCCAGTGATCCTTTCTTTTCTCTCTTGTCTGAAGACTGGGCTGGATTGCTTAACCAATCAGTTGCCTTGGCTTTGGCCCAGGCATTGTGAGGTGCCACCCAGTGGTAAGATAAAAATAATTTAACAACCGGTTCTCTGCCCTAATGACCGGAGGGTGGGCGTGGCCATGGTGGGCGTGGCCAGGGAGTGTGACAGGCAGCACTCGGCCTCCTGCACCCCCCTGGGAGCAAAAATGGGCCACTGGGGAGGGCGCATTTATTTATTTATTTTATTTTTATTGAATTTCTATACCGCCCTTCTCCCGAAGGACTCAGGGCGGTGTACAGCCAGAAATAAAAGCATGACAATAGAAAAATTAAAAACAAGTTAAAACAATTAAATCAACTGGCCGAAAATTCTAATAAAACAACCCATTAAAAAAGTAAAAATACTATTATTATTTAGGCCAGCCCTGCTTGTTGGAATAGTTTTTAGGGCACGGCGAAAGGTACGCAGGTCGGTAATCCTACGAATCTCCGGGGGGAGCTCATTCCAGAGGGTAGGGGCCCCCACAGAGAAGGCTCTCCCCCTGGGGGTCGTCAGCCGGCATTGTCTAGCTGACGGCACCCAGAGGAGCCCCTCTCTGTGGGAGCGTACCGGTCGATGGGAGGCTATCGGTGGCAGAAGGCGGTCTCGTAGATACCCAGGTCCCATGCCATGGAGCGCTTTAAAGGTGGCAACCAACACCTTGAATCGCACCCGGAAGACCACCGGGAGCCAATGCAGCTCGCGCAGGAGCGGTGTTACATGGGAGCGTTGGGTCGCTCCCATAATTACCCATGCGGCCGCATTCTGGACCAGTTGGAGCCTCCGGGTGCTCTTCAAGGGGAGCCCCATGTAGAGAGCGTTACAATAGTCCAGAGGGGAAGTGACGAGGGCGTGAGTGACTGTGCATAAGGAGTCCCGATCCAGAAAGGGACGCAACTGGTAAATCAGGTGAACATTGCACCCCCGTGCCCCCTTTTGGGCCTAGTAGACCTCCCTGCACTTACCTAGGAGCCAAAAAGGGGCACGTGGGAACTCCTAGAAGGGGTGGGGCACAGAGGAGAGGGGAGGGGCCAGCCAGCAATTTAACAAGCAGTTCGTCCGAACTCACCCGAACCGGCTGAATCCCACAGTGGTGCCACCTCACAATGCACCTCACAAGTGAAGAAGTTTCTTGGATGAGAAGCGAAACGTTTTCAAGAAAAAAAACCTAAGAAATTCCAGATGCCTTTCGAAAAGCGCCATTGGGACTCCACCATGCGCTTACTCTGTATAAGCACAAAAGCTGAGGAGGAATTTGGGGGAACTTCAACCCTACATGAAGAAGGATTGAGTTGAGACAGACATTATCTAACCCAGTTTCTCGACCTTGGACATTTGAAAGATGGGTGAACTTCAATTCCCAGAATTCTCCAGCTGCCTCAGACACTTTAAGATGGGTAGTGGACTTCAGCTCCTAGAATTCCCAAAATATCTCAACAACTTGAAGATGGGTACTGGACTTCAACTCCCAGAATTCTCCAGCTGCCTCACCAATTTTAAGATGGGTGGACTTCAACTCCCAGAATTCCACAGCCATCTCAAATAACCTGCAGATGGATGAATTTCCACTCCCAGAATTCCCCAGCTGAATTTTTTTTTTTTATTTATTTATATGCCGCCCTTCTCCGAAGACTCAGGGCGGCTTACAATGTGCTCAGCAATAGAATTCAACAACTTGGAGATGGATGGACTTCAACTCCCAGAATTCCCCAGCTGTTGCAACAATTTGAAGACCAGTGGACTTCAAGTCCCAGAATTCCACAGCTCTCTTAAGAACTGGAAGAGAGGTGAACTCAAAACTCCAATAACTTCCCAGCCATCTCGGCAACTTTAAGACATGTGAACCGCAAGTCCCAAAATTCCCCAGCCAGCTGGGAGTTGAAGTCCTCACCTTTTAAGGTTGCCAATGTTGGAAAACACCTGATGGAACCAAAATTAGATTTTGGAAAGAACATTTTCGGAGCAGGGTCGAACTTCACTCTTGGGAATGACCGATGCTTTATGAAAACAACTATTCACTGTACAATGAGACTAATAAACAAAATTTTCCTTCCTTCAATTTTTTTTTTTTTAAAAAAAAGATTTTTATTTACCAGATTCGGATGGGGAGAGAAATGCACCTCGTGCGTCAAATAGAAACTCATTGTGCACCAATTTCAACCTGTAAATAAAATAAATATTGTAAATATTTTCCCCCCTGGTTGGAATTAAATTCCATTAAAATCTTTATTTCAAGCTGGAAGAAAGATGCAGGAGAAATGAACGGGAGGCAGGCTGCAGTTAGAAAGGAGGTCTCTATTTATTGAGGAATCAGAAGCGAAGTGGCACAACAATTGGTTCTGGGACAGCTGACAAAACAGTCTGGTGAGTGGAGGGGTTATGTGGTTCTGGGGCAGTGATGGCTAACTGTTTTGCCGTCACGTGCCAAAAGCGGGGGAGCGCAGGCGGTTTGCGCGTGTGTGTGTCCACACCCATAATTCAATGCTTCCCCGCCCGGGGGGGGCTAGAAGGGACCTTGGAGGTCTTCTAGTCCAACCCCCTGCTCAAGCAAGAGACCCCTCCCCCATTTCAGACAAATCATTGTCCTGCCCCTTTTCAAAAAAACTCCCGTACAACTTCTGGTGGCAAACTGTTCCACTGGCTAATTCTTCTCACTGTCAGGAAGTTTCTCCTTAATTTCCAAGACTCTCTGAAATCTCCTGAGGGTGTCGCGGGATTAAAACAGCGAGAAACTTGCCTTCCTGCCTGGATGGTCTATCCCAAAATGCTAGTTTCCCCTTTGTTTAATGTCTGTTTTATTATTTTATTTCGGTTTTGATATATATATATATATAGCCACTAGCACTGGAAGGCTGCCGTGGATTTAACAAAAGAAAAGAAAGCAAAACCATGGTTTACACAAATGGGAAACTTCCTGACATTTTAAATAAGTCCCAGTCTTCATTTTAATTTTTTATATTCACATGCAAACACACCCATGCACACATAAGAATATACACACACACCTATATATGTTTGCGTGTGTATATACATAATACACATGAACATACTCATGTACACATATGACTATATACACCAGTGTTTCTCAACCTTGGAAGCTTGAAGATGGGTGGACTTCAACTCCCAGAATCCCCCAGCCAGCAACGCTGGCTGGGGGATTCTGGGAGTTGAAGTCCACCCATCTTCAAGCTACCAAGGTTGAGAAACACTGATATACACAAACTTATTTGCATGGGCCTATATAGATAGCTTTCGCCTTACAATGTTTCATTTAATGACCGCTCCAACCTACAATGGCGCTGAAAAAAGTGACTTATGACCATTTTTCACACTTATGACCCTTGCAGCATCCCCCTGGTCAAAATTCAGCCGCTTCACTTAACAGCCGTAGCAAGAAAGGTCGTAAAATGGGGCAAAACTCACTTAACCCACGTCTCATTTAACAATAACATTCTACCACACTTATGGCTGTTGCAGCATTCTCCTGGTCACACGATTGGGGCGATTGGCAACTGGTTTATATTTATGGCGGTCGCAGTGTCCCGGGGGTCACGTGATCCCTGTTTGCGGCCTTCTGACAAGCAAAGTCCACGGGGAAGCCCAGATTCACTCAACAACTGTGTGACTAACTTAACAACTGTGGTGATTCACTTAACAAATGTTGGCCAGGAAGGTCGTAAAATGGGGCAAAACTCACTTAATAATAATGTTTGTGTGGCAGTCAACATTTTGGACTCAATTGTGGTTGTAAGTGGAGGATTATCTGTGTAAACCCAGCTGGGAACAGAAATAGCATAACAATAATATAATAGTAGAGTGTGTATGTGTATATATATATATATATCTGTCTGTCTGTCTGTCTATCAATCTATCTACTATCTATCAATCCATCCATCCATCTAGCTGCTATCTATCTATCTGCTCTCTCTCTCTCTCTCTCTCTCTATCTGCTATCTATCATCTATATCTATCATCTATCTATCTATCTGCTATCAATCAATCTATCTATCATCTATCTTTCTATCTGCTATCTATCTATCAATCCATCCATCCATCTATCTATCTGCTATCTATCTATCATCTATATCTATCATCTATCTATCTATCTATCTATCTATCTATCTATTTGCTATCAATCAATCTATCAATCTATCATCTATCTATCTGCTATCTATCAATCCATCCATCCATCTATCTATCTGCTATCTATCTATCATCTATATCTATCATCTATCTATCTATCTATCTATCTATCTATCTATCTATCTATCTATCTATTTGCTATCAATCAATCTATCAATCATCTATCTATCTGCTATCTATCAATCCATCCATCCATCTATCTATCTGCTGTCTATCATCTATATCTATCATCTATCTATCTATCTGCTATCAATCAATCTATCTATCTATCATCTATCTATCTGCTATCTATGTGCTCTCTCTCTCTATCTATCTATCTGCTGTCTATCTATCATCTATATCTATCATCTATCTGCTATCAATCAATCAATCAATCTATCTATCATCTATCTATCTGCTATCTATCAATCCATCCATCCATCTATCTATCTGCTATCTATCTGCTCTCTCTCTCTCTATCTGCTATCTATCTATCATCTATATCTATCATCTATCTATTTATTTATCTGCTATCTATCAATCAATCAATCTATCATATATCTATCTGCTATCTATCAATCCATCCATCCATCTATCTGCTATCTATCTATCTGCTATCTATCAATCTCATCTATCTATCATCCATCTATCTATCTGCTATTTATCTATCATCTATCTATCATCTATATCTATCATTCTCTCTCTCTCTCTCTCTCTCTCTCTCTCTCTCTCTCTCTCTAATCTAGAATCACTGTTTTCTGTTGTTTAATTCTCCCACCTCATCCGTGTCTTTCATTGTTTGATCTCTTGCTTTCTGACATATCGCCTGTCCCGAATGTATATATCATTTGTTTCTGCCCCCTATAAAACTACTCAATCCCCTTTAAGAGACACTTAAACTCTCTCTCTCTCTCTCTCTGTTCCTCCCTCCCTCCTCCCCTCCCCACCTCTCTCATTCAAGGATCAGTTTCATATCAGTGGCATGCCAAACTCAGGATGTTGAACTTTAAAGGTAACAATTAAAAGTCACTGGAAATCTAATGAACTAATTAACCGAGCTTGGCAAGCTGTGTGAACCCAAGCCAAAGTTGCAGACGAATCAGAAATGCCCAAAACAGGAGCAAACTTCACCTGGACAGGTAGAGAAAAGAATTTGGAACAATCTTAAGCCGGTGAGGAGCAGAAGAACTTCAAGAGAACGCCTCAAGATTTGAGACGGTCTGGAGATCTAGGTGAATCCAGTGACATCCTTAACCGCAATCTAAGGTACTTCATTTGTGGACATGAGGTGTGTCCACCACACCTTCTGTCAATTTGGGGGAGGAGGATTGTGAGTCAGCCATCTCCATTTAGTTTAGGAGCGACAGTTGGGACTGTTATAGGAAGATTTGCAAGATTCCACTTATGGAACAGCGGACTTCTGCTCTGTGACACAGATTCATAGAACTGTGGAATCAGAAAGGGCTACAGGGCAGGTGTCACCCAACTCAACTTTCCAGTCTGTTAGGATATGGTTTGAGCCTAACAAGTTGTCCAGGCCATGTATGTGTACTGTAACACATATCTGTATCTGTATCTAAAAATGTATTATGTGACTTTAAAGTTTTCCTGCTGATTCATTGTAATGCTGGGTCATGCTGTAATTAGTTGTGAACGTATTTAAGTAAGGTACTGTAACGTATTCAGTTTGATGATATGCTACCATTGTGTGAGGAGTGCTACCCATTGTGCTATCATCGTTGGATGGATCTGCTACCGTCGTGGTTTGTGAACCAGAGTGAGTTTGTTATTCTACCCAACTGCTGTTTGTGTGGTAAGGAGCCTTGGTAGTACAGTGGTTTAAAGCACCCTGTTATTAACACAGCTGCCTGCAATTACTGCAGGTTCGAATCTCACCAGGCTCAAGGTTGACTCAGCCTTCCATCCTTTCTAAGGTAGGTGAAATGAGGACCCAGTTGTGGGGGCAATAAGCTGACTTTGTATAAATATACAAAAGGATGAAGGCTATTGCTTAACGCATTGTAAGCCGCCCTGAGTCTCCGGAGAAGGGCGGCATATAAATCAAATTAAAAAAAAAAAAGATTTTATATCACTGGACTGATTTAACTGGCAAAGACTTGGATTGATTTAAAGACTATGAGATTGTTTTTTCACTACAAAGTAAACTTTTGATAAACCAGTTTGCACATCTCTTATTCATTGCTCTCAGCAACGTTTCTCTGTGCTCTACACTCTGCTGGTTGGTAACACAACAACAATATCCTTAACACAGTCCATTCAAGCATCCGTGAGAGATGACTTATTATTAACAGAATAACAACAGTTGGAAGAGACCTTGGAGGTCTTCTAGTCCAACCCCCTACTCAAGCAGGAAACCCTATACCATTTCAGACAAATGGTTATCCAACATCTTCTTAAAAACCTCCAGTGTTGGAGCATTCACAACTTCCGGAGGCAAGGAGTTCCACTGGTTAATTGTTCTCACTGTCAGGAAATTCCTCCTTAGTTCTAGGCTGTGCCTCTCTTGTTTCTTCTCCTGCCTTCAGCTGCTTTGGAGAATAGAAGAGGCATCAGGAAGGACTACAGGGGGCATCCAATCCAATCCAATTCTTGAGGGGCTGCCACAGAGAGGAGGGGGTCAACCTGTTTTCCGAAGCACCTTTGAAGGCCAGAGAAGGAATAACAGATGGAAACTGAACAAGGAGAGATTCAACCTAGAAAATAAGGAGAAATTTCCCGGCAGTGAGAAACAATGGAAGTTGTGGGATCTTCATCGCTGGAGGCTTTCAAGAAGAAACTGGACTGCCACTTGTTTGAAATAGTATAGGGTTTCCTGCTTCAGCAGGGGGTTGAACTACCATATTTTCCGGCGTATAAGACGACTGGGCGTATAAGACGACCCCCGACTTTTCCTGTTAAAATATAGGGTTTGGGCTATACTCGCCGTATAAGACTACCCCTCTTCCAACGCACCCCAAATAAAAATTAAAAAGCATCAACTGGCTCACCCACAATGTAAAAGCAGCTGTGCTAGACCCAAAATGGCCCCTGCAACAAGCAGGAACCTCACACAGCCACAAAAAGCCTAAAAACCCAACTTTCACACTTTACATACACAAAATTCCACATACAGCTTTGTGAGACTTTGTGTGTTTGTGTAGTTAGAGTGAAACACTACAAAAACACAACTGAATCTCAGAAAGCTGCACAAATATTATTTTATTTTTATTTTTATATGAAAGCTAAATTTAAAACTTCCTAAACTTTAAATGGCTAGGTCTAAAAAAGAACAACTAAAAACAACCCCAATTAACTATTTTTTTTAAAGCTCCCAAAGGGGAAAAAAACTTACCCAATAGAACAGGGGTCTCCAACCTTGGCAACTTTAAGACTTGTAGACTTCAACTCCCAGAATTCCTCAGCCAGCTTTGTTTTGCTGGCTGAGGAATTCTGGGAGTTGAAGTCCACAACTCCCTGCCTGCTTGATTGCAGGCAGGGAGTTGCTTGCTGATGGAATGGATTGCAGGTAAGCGAAGCAAGGCAAGCGTTGCAACTAGCAGCTAAGGTAAGCAAGCTGGAGGGGGGAAACTTTTTTCCTTCTCCATGGCTCTGGCGATCCCAGCGGAGTTGCCTGATTAGCAGATCGTCAGAGCTTGGATCGCCAGAGCCATTTAAGGCTCGTCAGAGCCTTTCGGGCTGGTCTGCCTGGTTACAGGAGAACGACACCCGGCGTATAAGACGACCCTCGACTTTTGAGAAGATTTTCATGTGTTAAAAAGTCGTCTTATACACTGGAAAATACGGTAGATCAGGGATCAGCAACCTGCAGCTCTGGAGCCGCATGTGGCTCTTTCACCCCTCTGCTGCGGCTCCCTGTCGCTCAAAATATGTGTCACAACTGCCAATGTGTGACACCTGCTGGCACGCGATTTATTGAGCTTTTCAACTCCCGGTATGTCAAGCATGGATAAACCCAAGAAAAGTTTCTGAAGAAAACAGAATGCTTAATTCAACTACATATCTTAGTTTTGTGGCCGCTCAGGAAATAGTCAGGCACAGGAAGAGTTTTGTGGCTCCCGGTGTTTTCTTTTCTGTGGGAAAAGGGTCCAAATGGCTCTTTGAGTGTTTAATATTGCCGACCCCTGGACCAGATGATCTACAAGGTCCTTTCGAATTCTGTTATTCCATATTCTGCATGGTATTCTAGTAGACTAGTATGTCTAGTCTAGAGAAGAGAAGGACCAGGGGAGACAGGAGAACATCTTCCAATATTTGAGGGGCTGCCATAGAGAGGAGGAAGGGGGTCGAGCTATTTTCCAAAGCACCTTGAAGGCCAGACAAGGAATAATGGATGGAAACTGAATAAGGAGAGATTCAACCTGGAAATAAGGAGAAATTTTCTGACAGTGGGAACCATCAACCCATGGAAGAGAAGTTGCCTTCAGAAGTTGTGGGAGCTTCATCCCTGGAAGCTTTCAAGAAGAGACCGGATGGCCATCTGTCAGAAATGGTGTAGGGTCTCCTGCTTTTCAGCAGGGGGTTGGACTAGATGACCTACGAGGTCCCTTCCAACTCTTTGTTATTCTGTTCACCTTTGCAGTGGGCAAGGGGGCCAATTCAAGCATCTCTGAGAGATGGCTGACCATGACTATGCAAACCGTCATAAATGTGAGTCAGCGGCCTGAATTTTGATCACGTGACCATGGGGATGCTGCAACGGTCATTAAGTGTGAAAAACGGTCATAAGTCGACCTGCCAAAAAGTCAAAAAGAGGGCTGTGAAAATATCTACAGACCCCTCACATCCTGGACGTAAATTGTTTCAACTCCTACCCTCAAAACGATGCTATAGGGCACTGCACACCAGTGCTAGACACAACTAGACTGTTGTGACTCTGACTCCCGAGCCTGTCCTCATGGAGGAAGAGGACTCAGAAGGTGAGGGGGAGGAACTGACAAGGCCTCCCTCTCCAGGACCCTCCTCTCTGGCAATGCCTCAGGTTCCATCCAAAGGCCAGGAGGAACAGCCTGGGATGGGCCAGGAGGAAGGCATTTCGGAGCACCCATTGATAGAGAGTGATAATGATGAATCCTGGCTTGATCCCAGGCAGCGTCGGAGGGAGAAGCGTGCGCAGCAAACGAAGAGGCGTGGGAGGGCCAGGGATTGAGCTGAGTCACTGAGCCACGCCCCACAAGGGATAAAAGGGGGGGCGTGATTGCTCGGCAGGCTTTGTGACGGACAAAAGTTTAAACTCTAAAGAGTCTGTCAGATGTAAATGCCTTATTCCCTAATCTGTAAATAATGTATATATGGGATATCTGGGGTTAACTTATTCTTTGTTTCCTAATGTATTCATAATTCACCACTCCCATCCTTGACTCCGCCCTTTGTATATATAAGGAGCCACCCTCACCATTTCCCTAGCTTCTATCTGTAAATATTCAGTGAATATAGAATGCCTGTTAAGATTAAAGAGAGATATATTTAAACCTCTAATCTTTATTATCATTATTGAGTCTGATCCTAAAAATATTGCAACAAACTGGTAGCAGAGGATGGTTAATTGACTCAATAAATAATTAAAAATGTCTAAGAAAGATAGGCCCAACACCAGGGCCTACAGCAAAGAAATAGAAACTGAACAAGAAATAATCAACGAATCCACAAACGCGATTTCGAGAGAATCCGAAGAGTACACCACAGAAGAAGAAGAACTAATAAATGAAAATAATGACCAGGAGGAAATCGAAATAGAAAATAACGAACTCAGGTCAGAAATATTAAAGATATTAAAAAGCCAGAAGAATGATGAAAGTCTCATCGCGAATCTCCAAGAAATGCTGAAAAACAGCGGAGCAGCGAGAGAGAAAAACATCGTCAAAGAGAAACCCAAAGACCAAAAAACTGTGAGTGATATGACTACAGAGAAAGTCGTTATGAAAAAGAAAAGATGTGATGCCGCGCGAAATTTTGAATGGCAGCCATCTTGGTTTCAACAAGCCTCCAAAGGGAGCGAAGCAGAGCCAATCAAAATGCTCAGTTCAAAATTTCTGGCGCGAAAAACGTTATCAGACAACGAAAGTGAAAAGGAAGATTCGAAATCTCCAGAAGAACCCGAATCAGATAGCGAAGACGATTTTACCAAATCCCAAATAAAATCAGCAATGAAGACGCTTTTTGCTGCATTTGGGCCAAAATTAAAAATCTCCAAAGCGCCAACGAAGAAGCAAAAGAACAAGCCGATACCTCAAGACCTACACGCTCCCATCCAGTCTTCGAGAGCGACGACACCCGAGCCCAGAGAGCCATGCCGATTCCGCCCCACGCCGCAGACCGGATCAAATATCAACGCACACAGGAGAAAGAGAAGAACAGCCGCCGCCATCAGAACTCCTAAAACCGAGCCAGAGACCGACTCGTCTGAAGAGGAGCAGAGCGAACGAGCTGAAATGGAGAGAACCTTCCACGACGATGCCAAAGAAGAAATGAGCAACGCGCATGTGCGAAACCACGTAGACGGTCCGGAAAGACTTGAACTGGCCAGAGAACCGCGCAGACTCGTTGCGAGCATCCCTATGCCGTTTTGCAATTTCCTGCACTTGCGAGATCACGGACTACCTCAGGTTGTAAGTAATGGACAAAATAATGTGGGAAACTTACCCAGTGACTTCCCAAAACTTAGAGTTGATGGCATTAATTTGCAAGAGTGGTATCAACAGCTACAGGTTGTCTTTATGAAAGAAAATTTACTATTCTTTATCACTAGTCCTCCAAGAAGACCTTGGACTTTAAAAATAGATTGTTTACATCATAGAGCATTCTTCTTAATAATATCTAGCGTATCTCCTGCAATGTATCATAGTATCAAACCAAACCTAACTGTCTCAGAAATAATTCAATGCATGTTTAATCTATTCCACAGCGACAGTGTAGCTACCACTACGAGAATGTCTAAGGATTTCTTTTCTTCTAGAGTAAAACCAGGGGTTTCCATAAGTGAGCATTTGATATCTCTAAACAAAATAAGACCTGAGCTGCATCTGAGGGGGGAAGTGATTTCAGATCAAACAATGAAAAGTGTTATTATCAATTCACTTGATTCATCATGGGATAGTTTTATGTCACACTTAGACACCATCAATCTAGGATATTTATCCATAGAGAGTCTATCTAACAAATTGATAGCTGAAGACAATTCAAGAAAAAATCGTTCTAGCAATCACACAGAACACAAATCTTTTAGGAAGGTAGCTTTCCAAGAAAAATACAATGAAACTTTTAAATGCCACAATTGTGGGTCCAGGGAACACAATAGAAGAGACTGTCCCAAAATATCAAAGGAGAGACATAGGCCAGAATATAGAAGCAGATACAATTATAGACAGTCTTCCACAGATAGATATAAATATAGAAGCCCACCAAATTACAGAGAGAGTAGAGGGGGTAGAGAAAATTCAAAAGAGAGAAAATCTGGTTCACTGAATGGACTAAATAAACAAGACAGCACTAAAACACAACAAAATGAGAACAATAATTGGCTTATCGATTCTGGGGCAACCAATCACACCACTAATAACAAAAATATTCTATCTTCATTTACAGAAGATAAGTTTGTAATAAAGGTGGCTAATCAAGAAAAGGTTCAAGTATTAGGCAGAGGAAACATAACATTGCCTGGTCTAGGAAAAATAGAGGGGGTATTGTTAATCCCTGAAATACCTCATAACATACTAAGTGTCATAAAACTAAGTAGAGATTCTGATATCAATATAGTTTTCTCAAAGGGGAAAGCAACTTTAGAGAAAGACAAAACAAATGTAGGTACTGTGATGATTAAAGGAGGCCTACCCTATCTAGTAACAAAAGAAAGATGGTTACATAACATTGACTCAAATATGGAGGATTGTATTGAGGCAGATGATGAAAATGTTAGTAACAGTGACAATGATGAATGTGAAATATCTCATGATCACACAAATACACACAAAGAGAAGAGACCAAGAATAGGTAAACCAATTCATGATGAGTGTGCTCACATCTTACATAGGAAGTTAGGACATGCAAGTTTTCCTGTAGTACAAAAAATGACTGAACACGCAGAAGGTGTCAAAATAAAAAATTGTGAAAACTATTTGGAATGCTCAGTATGTAAATCCACTAAACTAAAAACTAGTCCCAGACCAAAAAAATCCAACAGATCGACTAACAAAATTTTTGACTTAGTACATATGGACTTAGTTGGTCCATTAACTCCATCAATCACTTATAGAAAGCGTTACTTCCTAACAATAGTAGATGACTATAGTCGCTATGGTTTTGTTTACACATTAAAACACAAGGATGAAACCTTTCAGAAATTTAAGGAATTCTACAAACGCATAGAAACACAACATAATATCAGAATAAAACAAATTATGACAGATAGGGGATGTGAATTCATGTCTAAAGAATTCTCCCAATGGTTAAAGGATAGAGGAATGCTACATTTCACGTCTAGTCCATTTTCTGCATTCCAAAATGGGGTTGCAGAGAGAAAGAATTCCACACTGCAAACCATGATTAGATGCACATTAGAGGATGCTGGTTTAGGCAAACAATTTTGGTCAGAAGCCTTACATTATTCAAATTACACTCAAAATAGAACCTGGTCCAGTATTGTGAATAAAACACCATATGAGGTGATGTATAATAGGAAACCCAAATTAGCACACATGCACATATTTGGAGTCACTGCAGACGTACATATACCTAAGCAGTTGAGAAGAAAGGGAGAAAACGTATCCAGAAGATTAAGATTTATGGGATATGAAACTGGCACCAAAGGGTACAGATTCATTGATAATAATAACAAATTTATAGTCTCCAGAACAGCTGTGTTCCATGAACAAGCAAATTGGTCTAAATTACATCTTAATGAAATATTTCCAGATAAATACAAAGATACAAAATCTTGTGAGGAAGGAACAATAGAGAATCAAAATATCAACAAAAATACAAACAAAACCAAAACTTGGACAAATAGTCAGCACAAAATAAAGACAGACACATTAACAAAAAAGGAAGCAAGATATTTGCATGACAACCATAGCAAACCTGAAAGAGCTATTAGAAACAATAGAAATCAAATACCAGGTAAATACAGAGATTATATAATGCATATGGATGGTGAACAAATAACACCTAATACATATGAGGAAGTATTAAAACTCCCTTATGAAGAAAAGGAAAAATGGGAACTAGCTATGAAAAAAGAGATGGAAAGTTTGCAAGGATTAAATGTATTCACACCTGCGACTGCACCTAAAGATAAAACAATCATAGGTACTAGGTGGATTTATAAAATTAAGAATCTAGAAGGAGGCAATACTCTATACAAAGCCAGATTAGTTGCACAAGGTTATGCACAAAAATATCCGGAGGACTATACTGACACATACTCTCCCACAGTGAGAACAGAGAGTGTTAAAACAGCTCTGGTAGTGGCATCTGCACTCAATCTTGATGTATTCCAATATGACATACAGACTGCGTACTTACACGCGAAACTAGATAAGGAAATATATGTAAGGGCACCACACAGTCAATACACTAATAAGAATGAAATCTGGCTATTGAACAAAAGTCTATATGGGTTAAAACAATCTGGTAAAAGATGGTATGATTGTTTGGTAAAAGTACTTAAGACCATGGATTTTAACGCTACCACCGCTGATAACTGTTTCTTTGTAAAAAAAAGTGATGATCACATTGAATTCGTGTTAATTTATGTAGATGATATTTTATATATAGGAAAAAACAAGGAGAGAAGAGAAACCTTTGTAAATAAGCTAAACGAACATTTTTCGTTGAAATCTCTAGGTAAAGTAAACAAATACCTTGGTGTACAAATTAACAAAACTAGAAGGGGATTCAAACTCACTCAGAAAGATAAGATTATTGAACTTCTAAACAAATGCAATTTAAACAATGCTAAACCATGTGACACTCCCATGCAAACTGATTTCCTTAGAAACAATGATGAGTCTTCCCCTGAATTTAAAGATAATACATTCTATAGATCAGTCATAGGTTCACTTCTTTATATATCTAATTGGACCAGACCAGATATTGCATTACCTCTCAATTTATTGTCAAGACATGTTAGTAAACCAACTATGTATCATTGGGAAGCTGTCAAAAGAATTCTAAGATATCTAAAAAGTACATTAGATTTTTGTTTAGTATTAGAACCTAGTAATGACAAAGAGCCAAAACTTACTTGTTACGCAGATGCGGATTGGGCTGGAGATATATCATGCAGAAAGAGCACTTCTGGTTATATTTTTCTATTAAATAACTGTCCAGTTTACTGGTACACTGGTAAACAAGAACTGGTAGCCACTTCAACCACAGAAGCGGAATATGTTTGTTTATCCAAAGCTGCAAATAACCTTGTATGGTTTAATGATTTGATTTCAGATGTCTGGAAAAAACCTGCTTTACCTTTTGTTATGCATGAAGATAATAAAGCAGCCATTGAAATATCCAGATCCGATGCCATTGGACAAAGATCCAGGCATATAGACATAAAGTTTAAACATGTGAGACAATTGTCTCAAGATGGATTTATCAAAGCAGTGCATTGTGATACCTCTGAACAATTAGCTGACATATTAACGAAGCCTTTACCTTCTAAGCAGCACAAATATTTAACTTCAAAATTACATGTCTTATATTGTCCTGAATCTGAATGTAATTGGTGTTGTATAGCGAACCGGCATTTAGAGGGGGATTTGTCAGATGTAAATGCCTTATTCCCTAATCTGTAAATAATGTATATATGGGATATCTGGGGTTAACTTATTCTTTGTTTCCTAATGTATTCATAATTCACCACTCCCATCCTTGACTCCGCCCTTTGTATATATAAGGAGCCACCCTCACCATTTCCCTAGCTTCTATCTGTAAATATTCAGTGAATATAGAATGCCTGTTAAGATTAAAGAGAGATATATTTAAACCTCTAATCTTTATTATCATTATTGAGTCTGATCCTAAAAATATTGCAACAGAGTCACATTGTGAATCCTGCACTTCGGCTCAGATATATTTTGGATTAAACTCTTGTGGATAATTTGTCGCTCTGGAAACGAACTGCAGATAAGGCCTCTCCTGCTTTTTGGGAGTACTAATTGGACTTGGCAGGCGTTTTACAGTTAGCTGCCAGAACTCTCGTCTGCCAGGAATTCGGGTCTGTTTATACAATAAATTATTGGCAGGCGTGTTTGATATTGCCTTTGTCTGGGTGAGGACGGGGGACAGAACATAGACACAGTTTTTTCCCGAATGCCGTCACTGTCTAACTATTTACTAAGGCTGTATTACTATTATTCTTCTCATCCTTCCTGTTACCTATCTCCTTTTCTACTTATGACTTGTTGCTTGTATCTTTACAATTTCTATTCTTTTATTTAGTTTCCTAGTATGACTTTGATTGCTTATTTAGTATCCTCTGAGTATCACTAAGTGTTGTATCCTATGATTCTTGATGAACGTATTTTTTAATGTACACTGAGAGCTTATGCACCGCAGACAAATTCCTTGTGTGTCCAATCACATTTGGCCAACAAAGAACTCTCTATTTTATTCCAAGTCGGGAAGGACCTGCATAAAAAGATTTTCTGAAGTCTTTGTGTGGCCACACAAACTCAGAGGGCATCGTGAAGCAAACCTGGCTCTAAATAAAAACTCTGGCTCAGAAACCCAAAAGCGCTTTTAGCTCTGGATGAGCTTCTTCTGCTCCTTGGAGGGGAAGCGAAATGTTTTCAAAAGAAAAACCAGAAACTCCAGCTGCTTCTTTGAAATAAAGACACCTTTGGGACAAGCGTGACTGGATGATTGACAAAACTTCTGGCTGAGAAAGTCAATTCTGCTCGGTGTTTCCTCTCCCCGGAGGAAACCCTTGACCTGCAAATATTTGAGCCTTGATAGTACAGTGGTTTAGTGCACCCTGTTATTAACACAGCTGCCTGCAATTTCTGCTGGTTCGAATCTCTCCAAGGCTCAAGGTTGACTCAGCCTTCCATCCTTTCTAAGGTAGGTGAAATGAGGACCCAGTTTGTGGGGGCAATAAGCTGACTTTGTATAAACTATACAAAAGAATGAAGGCTATTGCTGAGCACATTGTAAGCCCCCCTGAGTCTCCGATATATATATATATATATTTGACCTGACAAGAAAAAACCCAGGGAGATTTGGAAAAAAGGTGAGATCTTGATTGATCAACCGAAGGGATAAAATTTGAATTCTTGAACTGCAGCTGCTTAACTCACCAGGGTTTTCAGGACGAAGGCCCAAGCCGGGCCAAATACGAAGAACGGTTGCAGGAACTGGGTATCTCGAAGTCTAGTCTAGAGAAAAGAAGGACTAGAGGCGACATGGTAGCAGTCTTCCAGGGGCTGCCCCAAAGAAGAGGGAGTCAAGCTATTCTCCAAAGCACCTGAAGACAAGATGCAATGGATGAAAACTAGTCAAGGAGAGAAACAACCTGGAATTAAGAAGAAAGTTCCTAACAGTGAGAACAATTAGTGAGTGGGAACAGCTTGCCACCAGAAGTTGTGGGTGCTCCATCATTGGAGATTTTAAAGGAGAGACTAGAGAGCCATTTATCCGAAATGGTATAGTGCAGTGAGGGCTAACCTTTTTGCTGTTGTGGGCCGAAAGCAAGGGGAGCGAAGGGAGGGGCCGTGCGCACACATGCTCACACCCATAATTCAATGCGCCCCGCCCCGCGCATTTGCGTGCGACCCCTCATACTCCCCCTGCTTTTGGCATGCGATGGCACGGGGGGCCCAGTAGGCCTGTTTTTCGCCCTCCCCAGGCTCCAGAGGCTTTCTTGGAGCCTGGAGAGGGTTAAAACAGCCTTCCTCACACACACACCCCGGAGGCCC